>NW_027141369.1:619107-928660 GCF_036365525.1 Heterodontus francisci | reverse complement strand
ACACCATTTGCCTTCCTAATTGATTGCTGCACCTGCACAAGAGCTTTTAGTGTCTCAGGAACAAGGACACCCTTGGTTGGACATCGACACTTCCCAACCTCTCACCATTTAAGAAATACTCTGTCTTTCTGTTTATTCTACCAAAGTGAATAACTTCACACTTATTCACAAAATATTCCATGTTCCTGCCCATTCACTTAGCCTCTCCAGGTCCCCTGGAAGCCTCTCTGCATCCTCCTCACAACTCATACTTCACCGAGCTTTGTGTCATCTGCAAACTTAGAAATATTACATTTAATTCCCACATCCAAATCATTTATATAGGTTGTCAACAGCTCTGGCTCCAACACTGATCCTTGCAGTACCCCAATAGTAACAGCCTGCCATCCTGAGAAGGACCCGTTATTCCTGCTCTCTGTTTTCGGTCTGTTAACCAATTCTCAATCCATATCAGTATATTATCCCCAAGCCTATGTGCTCTAAATTTGTTTACTCACCTCCTGTGTGGGACCTTACCAAAGGAAAATACAAATACCACACATCCACTGGTTCTCCTTTATCTGTTCTATAGGTAACATCCTCAAAAATCTCAACAGGTTTTTGAAACCTGTTTTCCTTTTCATGAATCTATGTTGACTCTGCCCAATCATGTCATCATTTTCGAACTGTCTAGTTATCACATCCTTTATAATTGGCATATTCTTCTCCATGCTGCTATTGTACACTTTCAATGACTCAGATGGGGGTGTTCACCTGCACATCAGAGCTGACGACAAGCTGTTCAACTTGGCAAGACTGTGCGCCAAGACCAAAGTGGGTAAATTCCTAGTCTGTGAGTTGCTATTTGCTGATGATGCTGTGCTGACATCCCATAATGAAGTTCAGTCACAGCAGCTTGTAAATCGGTTCTCCCTGGCCTGCAAAGAATTTGGACTGACAATCAGCATCAGGAAGATGAAAGTTACGGGCCAGGACGTAGAGACTCCACTTTCCATCAACATCGACAACCTCACTTTGGAGGTTGTCAACAGCTTCACATACCTTCCATCAACAATCACCAGCAATCTGGCCCTTGATGCTGAAATCAGCACCAGGATTGCCAATGCTGCAGCTGTCATGTCAAAGTTGAGAAGACAAGTGTGAACCGACAGCAAACTGACCGAAAATACAAAGCTCCACGTGTACCAGGCTTGTGTTCTCAGCACCCTCCTTTATAGTAGAGAAGCACCAACAACTTATACAAGCCAAAAAAAGCGGCTGAACAGCTTCCACCTCCACTGCCTCAGATGGATACTGGGCATCTCCTGGCAGGACAGAGTGCCGAATGCGGAAGTACACCAGCGTGCAGGGATCCGCAGCATGTTTGCCCTCTTGAGTCAGCGGTGACTCTGTTGACTGGGCCAAATGGATGACGGTCACATTGCCAAACACATGCTCTATGGTGAGCTTGCTATCAGCACGAGATCAACAGGTCAGGGAAAAAAATCAAGTCCTTTGGAGAGGTTTGAGTTAATTCAGGAGAGTGGGCATGGATTTATAAATGGGAGTTCATGCTTGACAAATCTAACTGCATTTGTTGATAAACTATCTGAGAATGCTGATGAAGGGAATGCAGTGGATGTTGTTTATGTGGATGTTACGAAAGCATTTTATAAAGTACCACATAAAAGGGTGGTTAACAACATTGGGGTTCATGGATTAGGAAGGTCAGTGTCCATTTGGATAGTAAATTGTTTTAAAGACTGAAAACAGCGAGTCATATTAATTGGTTCTTGGTCAGACCGGAGGATAGTCGACAGTGGTGTTCCCCAAGGGTCAGTGCTTGAACCACTGCTTTTTTTGCTAAAGGAAAGTGACTTGGATCTTGGAATACAGAGTAGAATCTCAAAATATGCCGATGACACCAAACTTGGAGGAGTGGCAAACAGTGAGGATGATATGAACTGCCTGCAACAGGACAGTGATAGGCTAGCAGAATGGGCAGACAGGTGGCAGATGGAATTTAATAGTGACAAGTGTGAGGTGATGTATTTTGTCATAAGGAATAGGGAGAGGCAATATATACTTCATGGCACAGTTATAAAGAGTGTGCTGGAATAGAGGGACTTGGGGTTCATGTGCACCGATCTTTGAAGGTGGCAAAACATATTGCGAGAGTGGTTAGCAAAGCATATGGGATCTTGGGCTTTATAAATAGAGGCATTGAGTACAAAAGCAGGGAAGTTATGCTGAACCATTATTAAACTCTGGTTAGGCCCCAATTGGAGTGTTGCTTCCAGTTCTGCACAGCAGACTTTAGAAAGAATGTGAGGGTCCTTGAGCGGATGCAGAGGCGATTTACCAGAATGGATCCAGGGATGGGAGATTTTAGTTACAAGGTTAGGTTGGAAAAGCTAGGATTATTCTGCCTATATCAAAGGAGATTGAGTGGAGAATTGATAGAGGTGTATAACACCTCTAGAGAACAGGCCATCCTGGACTGGGTATTGAGTAATGAGAAAGGATTAGTTAACAATCTTGTTGTGAGGGGTCCCTTGGGGAAGTGTGCCCATAATATGATAAAATTCTTCATTAAGATGGAGAATGAGAGAGTTGATTCCGAGACTAGGGTCCTGAATCTAAACAAAGGAAACTATGAAGGTATGAGGCGGGAGTTGGCTATGATAGATTGGGGAATGTTCCTTAAAGGGTTGACAGTGGATAGGCAATGGCTAGCATTTAAAGAGCGCATGGATGAATTACAACAATTGTTCATTCCTGTCTGTGCAAAAGTAAAACAGGAAGGGTGGCTCAACTGTGGCTTACAAAAGAAATTAAGGAAAGTATTAGATCCAAGGAGGAGAAATATAAAATGGCCAGAACAAGCAGCAAACCTGAAGATTGTGATCAGTTTGGAATTTAGCAGAGGAGGACAAAAGGATTGATTAAGAAGGGGGAAATAGAGTATGAGAGTAAGCTAGCAGAGAACATAAAAACTGACTGGAAAAGCTTCTATAGATATGTGTAGAGAAAAAGATTAGTGAAGACAAATGTGGGCCCCTGACAGTCAGAAACGGGGGAATTTATAATGGGGAACAAAGAAATGGCAGACCAATTAAATACATACTTTGGATCTGTCTTCACAAAGGAGGATACAAATTATCTCCCAGAAATGTTGGGGAACATAGGGTCTAGTGAGAAGGAGGAACTGTATGAAATCAGTATTAGTAGGGAATGTTTGGGAAATTGATGGGATTGAAAGCCGATAAATCCCCAGGGCCTGATAATCTACATCCCAGAGTACTTAAGGAAGTGGCCCTTGAAATAGCAGATGCATTTCTGGTCTTTTTTCAAAATTCTATCGACTCTGGAACGGTTCCAATGGATTGGACGGTAGTTAATGTAACTCCGCTATTTAAAAAAAGAGGCAGAAAGAAAACAGCGAATTATATGCCGGTTAGCCTGACATCAGTCGTGGGGAACATGCTGGAGTCCATTATAAAAGATGTAATAGCAGAGTGCAATAATAACCCGTCTCCACTCCTCGTATTTCTAAATCCCACACATTCACTAGAATGTGAACAATTATTTCCTGTTGTGTCTCTCTCAGATTTGTAAACTTCACTGTATTGGAGTGAGGTGACATCTACTGGCGGGAAGCAAGAACTGCAATTAAGCAGCAGAAACTCCACAGTCAGTCAGGGTCAAAGAAACATTGCAATGTGAGGATACAGCGAAATGGTTTGATTGGGTAGATGGAGACATGATTCCACTTGTGGTGGTGTCTGAAGCAAAGGCCAGAAATACAAAATTGTCATTAATAAAAGAAATGAGGAATTCATGAAAAATGTAGTAACGTAGTGAATGGTTAGAATGTGGATAGAATAGAAAGTGAGATTGGATGGACAGAAGCAGTCTGAAAGGATGGCTGAAACAAAAGGTGAGTGCCCTGAAACGTTAACTGTGTTTCTCACAGCACAGATGCTGCCAGAGCTGCTGAACATTTCCAGCACTTTCTGTTTTTATTTCAGCATTTGCAGGATGTTGCTTTGATCTGAAAAAAAATGGATGATTGGCAGGGGGGTTCCAGTAAAATTCCACAGCAGCTAATAAAGCTTGACTTGTCAGTGGCACGTTGGTCTAGGGGTATGATTCTCGCTTAGTGAGTATGGTTAATGAACATGCCAGAGCTCCCGGGTTCAAGTCCCGGACGAGCCCTGGCCTGCTGGCACTTTTAGATTAAGGTTATCTATTGGTTTCAGCCTTGCAGAAGGTGGAATTGACTTCCATCCGGAGCTGGCTTGAGGACCAGACAACTGGATTCAAAGAGCTTGTCGACAAAATTGCAATTAACTAAATGCACAGATAGCCAAGTGGGAATATAAAGTTGTTGCTGCAATTGTGACCTGACTCCAAAAACAACAGGACTGGGTTCTGGACTGGATTGGAATGGAATTCCTCAGTGTTTCTGTTGTTTGGCTTGCATTGACTCATCGATTTTCTTGTTTTTCACTTTGTCGATGCCTTTGAATTATTGTGGATCCTTCTTCAGGGTGTCTTCTTTCACCAGGTAGTTCTGACCTCTGATGATGTTGATTGGAATCAGCTTCAACTCGCTGATAGTTTTGGAAGTGAGCAGATTTCCTTTGCTTGAGTCTACAACATGGAACTCAGTCTGACATGTGGACCCATGGGAGGATTTGAATGCCATCCCTGCGTTGGAGTTGCATCCATCCAATAAGAGACCGAGTAGAAGTGACAGTTCTGTCAGTCGAATATGAGACTTTTAATGGCAGGGTTGTGAGTTTGAGTGCCATTCTGTTTTTCCCTTTTGTAAGGCTTCATGAGCAGAGAGTACAGGGAGTGTTTGAAATGAGCAAGTCTTGCTTTGATTCAGGACTCTTACTTCTCAGCAGCATCTCACTATGAAAGATTGAATTTGATCTCATTTTATTCTCAGCTCGGGGTCTGTGCGGCTCAGTGGCACTTCTGGCTGTCTCCCGCTTCACAATCCATCAGTACTGAGAAAGCAATGGGGAATATTACTCACATGTTGTGTTCTTTAATTTTTTGGAAAACTTGAATGTATGTATTTTCTTCCAAAACAAGGGCACCAAGCCACTGTTAATGTAGGGCTGAAATAGCTCAGTTGGGAGAGCGTCAGACTGAAAATCTAAAAGTCCCTGGTTCAATCCCGGGTTTTAGCAATTTTGCTTCCTTATGCGTCCCTTGCCTTGGTTCTGATTTTCCGGTTGCACAATTTACTTTGAAATTATTTACCAAGCACCAGTGGATTGAATTTGAGAAACAACACAGAGTCATTTACAGCACAGAAGGTGGTCGTTTGGCCTATAACGTCCATGCTGGCTCTCCCCGGAGCAATCTAGTCAGTTCCACTCACCAGCTCGATCCCTTTCCTCCTGCAAGTTTCTTTCCTTCAAGTATCCATCCAATTTCCTTTTCAAATCATTGATTGTCTTTGCTTCCACCACACTCGTGGGCCAAGTCATTACCACCCACTACAAAAGAAAGTTCCACCTCATCAAGGATGGGAAATACTTACATCTTCGATACTTGCTTATTCTCTATTTCTATGAGAATAGACTGGCAGTCAACATGAAAGGAAACCCAAAAATCTTCGAGCAGCATGTAAATGATAAGTGGGTAGTAAGAGGTTGAGTCGGGCCTATTAGGGACAAAAAGGATAATATAAGCTTAGAGGTGCAGGGCAATGTTAATCTACTTAATGAGTACTTTGTATCAGTGATCACTAAGGAAGTGGAATTTGACAAAATATCAGTCGAAGTGAAGAGAGTAGAGTCAATGGAGAGGGTACAAATTGAGAGAGGGAGGTACTAAAAAGGCTGGCTGTGCTTAGGGTAGATAAATCACCTGGTCTGGATGGCTGGCATCACAGGTTGCGAAAGGAAATGCGGATGCAGATAATGGAAGAGTTTGCCATAATCTTCCAATCTTCCCTGGATACGGGGGAGGTGCCAGGAGTAAACAGTGGCAAATGCGACGCCCTTATTCAAGAAAGGGTGTAAGGACAGTCCGGCTAACTACAGGCTAGTTAGATTAACAGCAGCGGTGGGTAAGGTTTTAGAAAGAATAATCAGGGTAAAAAATCAACAGTCACTTGGAGAGGTTTGAGTTAATTAAGTAGAGTGAGCATGGATTTATAAATGGGAGTTCATGCTTGACTAATCGAACTGCATTTTTTGATGAGCTAACAGAGCAGCTTGCTAAAGGGAATGCAGTGGATGTTGTTTATATGGTTTTTAAGGAAGCGTTTGACAAGGTACCACATAAAAGTGGGGTTTACAAAATTGAGGTTCGTGGTATAGGAGGGTCAGTGTCCAATTGGATAGAAAATTGGTTTAAGGACAGAAAACAGGGAGTCTTATTAAATGATTCTTAGTCAGACTGGAGGATAGTCGACAGTGATGTTCCCCAAGGGTCAGTGCTAGAACCACTGCTTTTTTTGCTAAAGATAAATGACTTGGATCTTGGAATATTGAGTAAAATCTCAAAATATCCCGATGACAACAAACTTGGAGGAGTGGCAAACAGTGAGCATGATATGAACTGCCTGCAACAGGACAATGATAGGCTAGCAGAATGGGCAGACAGGTGGCAGATGGAATTTAATAGTGACAAGTGTGAGGTGATGTATTTTGGCATAAGGAATAGGGACAGGCAATATTTACTTAATGGCACTGTTCTAAAGTGTGTGTTGGAATAGAGGGACTTGGGGTTCATGTGCATCAATCTTTGAAGGTGGCAAGACATATTGCGAGAGTGGTTAGCAAAGCATATGGGATCTTGGGCTTGAAAAAAAGAGGCATTGAGTACAAAGCAGGGAAGTTATGCTGAACCATTATAAAGCTCTGGTTAGGCCCCAGTTGGAGTGTTGCTTCCAGTTTTGCTTACCACACTTAAGAAAGAATGTGAGGGTCCTTGAGAGGATGCAGAGGAAATTCACCAGAATGGATCCAGGGATGGAGGATTTTAGTTACAAGGTTAGGTTGGAAAAGCTAGGGTTGTTCTACCTGCATCAAAGGAGAGTGAGGGGAGAATTGATAGATGTGTTTTCGGCTATGACAGTTTTAAATAAGTTGGCAAGGAAACATTGTTCCCGTTAACTATTGGTACAAGGACTAGGGGACACAGATTGAAGGTTTTGGACAGGAGGTACAGGGGGAATGTGCGCAAGAACTTTCTTACACTGATTGGTGATGATCTGTAACTCGCTGCCCACGAGGGCGATGGAAATGGAGACAATAGAGGATTACAAAAGGAATTTGAAGGGGCACCTGAAGGAAATAATTTTACAGGGCTATGGGGATCGAGCAGACAAGTAATAACTCGTCTCCACTTCTAGTATTTCTAAATCCCACACATTCACTATAATGTGAACAATTCTTTCCTGTTGTGTCTCTCTCAGATTTGTAAACTTCACTGTATTGGAGTGAAGTGACATCTACTGGCAAGAAACAAGAACTGCCGTGATGAGATCAGCCATGATTGTATTGAATGACAGAGCAGGCTCGAGTGGCTGACTTGCCGACTCCGGCTCCTCGTTCTTATGTTCATAGAATCATACAGCACAGAAGGAGGCCATTCGGCCCCATTGTGCCTCTGCTGACTCTCTGACAAAAAGATGCAATTAGTCCAACTCCCTGCCTATTTCCCCATAATCCTGGAGAATTTCACTTTGAAATATTTGTCCAATTCCTTTATGAAAGTTACAATTGAATCTGTTTCCACCACCCTGTCAGACAATTCATTCCAAATCCGAATCAGTTACTGGGTAAAAAGATCTCTCCTCACCTCTCCTTGACATTTTTGGCCAATTATTTTAAATCTGTGTCCTCTGGTTACTGACCCCCAGGACAGTGGAAACAGTTTCTCCCTCTCTACCCTATGAAAATCCTTCATGATTCTGAACACCTCTATTAAATCTTCCCTTAACCTTCTCTACTCTGAGGAGAACAATCCCAGCTTCACCAGCCTGTCCAGAGAACTGACACCCCTCATCTCTGGTATCATTCTAGTAAATCTCCTCTGAACTGTCTCAGAAGCTTTGATGTCCTTTCTAAAGCCTGGTGCCCAGAACTGGACACATTACTCGAGCTGAGATCGAGCCAGTGACGCCCACATCCCACGAACGAATCAAAAAACGCTCCCGAACCAGTCCCCAATTCTTAAGCATTTATCGACGCTCCCTGCCCAGTCCCCAAATCTTATTCATTTAGAAACGCTCCCTGCCCAGTCTCCAACTCTAATTCAATTATAGACACTCCCTGCCCAGTCCCCAATTCTTATCCATTTACAGACGCTTCCTGACCAGTACCCAAATCTTATTCATTTAGAGACGCTCCCTGCCCAGTCCCCCAATTCTTTTCCATTTGCAGACGCTCCCTGCCCAGTCCCCAATTCTTATCCATTTACAGACGCTCCCTGACCAGTACCCAAATTTTATTCATTTGGAGACGCTCCCTGCCCAGTCCCCAATTCTTATCCATTTATGGACGCCGTTTCGGGAAGCCTCACCGGGAAAAGCTTCACCACCGCCATCCGCAGGGATACAGATGGGATTGTTCCATCTTATTGTGGCCCTGAGGCCCTGCTCCAGCTGTGTGAGCCCGCAAAGTCTTCTCGCACTTTGTGAATATCCCGCTCCAACTCCGAACCCGCAGCTCTTGCTGCTGACAAAGCTCTCTACCGCGCCTGCGCGCCCCGCTACTGTCACAGATAGGGCGGATTCTAGGCCGCTGAGCATTCTGGGTATCACACCTGTCATTTATGCTATTCTTTCAGCTGAAAGGTTTTATTACGTACATTTCATGTCCTGGAATCGTCGTGAGTGTTTTATTTTGCACCTGTCAGTGCCTGGGAGGATAGAGTCAGCTTCACTTTGTAGCCATGAGTTTCTGGTGTGAGAAAGTGGTGTTTAACTCAGTATATTTCAGTTTTTGGTCCGTGACTGTGGGTATTATTCAGTACTTGTTTGTTTCTGCTATTGCTCTGTGAGTTTCACCACATATCTTTCAACAACTTGTATGTGAGCATCAGCTTTTGTCTATATCTATCAGTTTCTGAGAAGTGAGAAAGGGTTTGATTCTATCCCTATCAGTTTCTGTTACATGCATGTGTCTTCAATCTGCACCTCCTCTGAGTGTGTCTTCGTCTCTGCACTTGTAGGTGAATATGTGTTTTGCTTTGTATCTCTCAGTCTTTGAAGTGTGAGCCTGGGTTTGTACCTGATTTCCTTTGCACCTTGCAGTTGGGATATGAAAGAAAGATTTTTACACGTTACCTGCCAACTGCTGCAACGTGACTGTGGGTTTCACACTGTATCTGTCAATTTCTTGTCTGGTAATGCGAAGTTTACAGTGTACCTGTCAGTTTCTTGTATGTGAGTGTTGATTTCACTCTGAAAAGAATCATAGATCATAGAATAGTTACAGAACAAAAGGAAGCCATTCAGCTCATTGTGCTTGTGCTGCTTCTATGCACGAGCAACTCAGCTCATGCCACAGACTCATGTATTCCATGAAAACATGCAATTTTTCCACTTCAGATAATTATCTTATACCATTTTGAAAGCCATGGTTGAATCAGCCTCCATCACACTCTCAAGCAGTGCATATCAGATCTTAACCACTCGCTGTGCAAAAGAAGTTTTTCCTCATGTTGCCTTTGGTTCTTTTGCCATTCACCTTAAATCGGTGTCCTCAGGTTACAGAGCCGTGAATAATATTCCCCATTGCTTTCTCAGCACTGATGGATTGTGAAGTAGGAGACAGCCAGAAGTCCCACAGAGCCGCACTGACCCCGAGCTGGGAATGAAATGAGATGAAGTTCAATCTTTCACAGCGAGATGCTGCAGAGAGATAAGAGTCCCGAATCAAAGTGAGACTTTCTCATACTTTTGCTGAATTTCATTTCAAACACTCCTTGTACTCTCTGCTAATGAAGCCTTAAAAAAGGGAAAAACAAAATGGCACTCAAACTCACCACCCTGAAATTAAAAGTTTAATGTTTGACTGACTGAACTGTCACTTCTACTCGCTCTCTTATTGGATGGATGCAACTGTATTCTCCAACGCAGGGGTGGCATTCAAATCCTCCCATGGGTCCACATGTCAGACTGAGTTCCATGTTATAGACTCAAGCAAAGGAAATCTGTTCAGTTCCAAAACTATCAGTGAGTTGAAGCTCATTACGATCATCATCATCAGAGGTCAGAACTACCTGGTGAAAGAAGACAATCTGAAGAAGGATCCACAATTATTCAAAGGCATCGACAAAGTGAAAAACAAGAAAATCGATGAGTCAATGCAAGCCAAACAGCAGAAACACTGAAGAATTCGATTCCATTCCAGTCCAGAACCCAGTCCTGTTGTTTTTGGAGTCAGGTCACAATTACTGCAAAAACTTTATATTCCCACTTGGCTATCTGTACATTTAGTTAATCAAGCTCTTTGAATCCAGCTCTCTGGTCCTCAAGCAGGCTCCATATGGAAATCAATTCCGCCTTCTGCAAGGCTGAAACCAATCAATGACCTTAAACTAAAAATGCCAAAGAAGAAGGACTTGTCCAGGATTTGAACCCAGGATCTCTCACACATTAATTCATCACTCACCCTAAGCAAGAATCATACCCCTAGATCAACATGCCACTGATATCAGAACTTCCTTTTAGCTCCTGTGGAATTTCACTGGCAGCCAAAGCCGACCATCCATTTTTTTTTTCAGAGCAAAGCAACATCTTGCAAATTCTGAAATAAAAACAGAAAGTGTTGGAAATGTTCAGAAACTCTGGCAGCATCTGTGGAGAGAGAAACAGAGTTCACCTTTCAGGGCGTTTACCTTTTGTTTGAGCCATCCTTTCACACTGCTTCTGTCCACCCAATCTCACTTTCTATTTTATCTGGATTCCACCCACTCACTACCTAAATACATTTATCATGAATTCCTCATATCTTTTAATAATGACAATTTTATATTTCTGGCCTTTGCTTTGGACTCCACCACAAGTAGAATCATGCCTCCATCAACCCAATCAAACCCATTCACTATTTCCTCACATTGCAATGTTTCTTTCACCCTGACAGACGATGGAATTTCTGCTGCTTGATTGCAGTTCTTGCTTCCTGCCAGTAGACGTCACCTCACTCCAGTGCAGTGAAGGTGACAAATCTGAGAGCACACAACAAGAAGTAATTGTTCACGTTGTTCATTGTTCAGTGAACAGGTCCCTCTATTCCTGCAAACTCTTTAGAACTGTGCCATTAAGTATATATTGCCTCTCCCTATTCCTTCTGCTAAAATGCATCACCTCACACTAGTCACTATTAAAATCCATCTGCACCTGTCTGCCCATTCTGCTAGCCTATCACTGTCTTGTTGCAGGTGGTTCATTTCATCCTCACTGTTTGCCACTTCTCCAAGTTTGGTGTTATCGGCATATTTTGAGATTCTACTCTATATTCCAAGATCCAAGTCATTTATCTGTCGCAAGTAAAAAGCAGTTGTTCCAGCAGTGACCCTTGGGGAACAGCACTGTCGTCATCCTTCCAGTCTGAGAATGAATCATTTATTACGACTTGCTGTTTTCTGTCCTTAAGCCAATTTTCTATCCAATTGGACACTGACCCTCCTATTCCATGAACCTCAATGTTGTTAATCACCCTTTTATGTGTCGTTTCTTAAAATCCATATAAACAACATCCACTGCATGCCCTTCATAAACCTTCTCTGTTAGTTCATCAAAAAATGCAGTTAGATTAGTCAAGCATGAACTCCCATTTATAAATCCATGCTCACTCTCCTTAATTAACTCAAACCTCTACAAGTGACTGTTGATTTTTTCCCTGATTGTGCTTTCTGAAACCTTACCCACCACTGCTGTTAATCTAACTGGCCTGTAATTAGCCGGACTGTCCTTACACCCTTTCTTGAATAAGGGTGTCACATTTGCAACTGTTTAATCCTCTGACACCTCCCCCATATTCAGGGAAGATTGGAAGATTATAGAAAGCCTTTCTGTTATCTGCATCCACATTTCCTTTCGCAATCTGGGATGAAAGCCATCCGGACCAGGTAATTTATCTTCCTGAAGCATAACCAGCCTTTTTAGTACCTCCCTCTCTCAATTTGTACCATCTCCATTGCCTCTACACTCTCCACTTCTACTGATATTTTGTCAAATTCCACTTCCTTAGTGATCATTGATACAAGGTACTTATTAACTAGATTAACATTGCCCTGCAGCTCTAAGTATATATTACCATCTTGGTCCCTAATGGGGCCCACTTCACCGCTGACTACCTGCTTATTATTTATATACTGCTCAAAGATTTTTGGGTTCCCTTTCATGTTGACTGCCATTCTATTCTCGTAGAGATAGAGACTAAGCTAAATATAGAAGATATAAATATTTCCCATCCTTGGGTGAGGTGGAAATCTTTTATGCTGTGAGTGGTAATGTCCTGACCCACGAGTGTGGTGGAAGTAGAGACAATCAATGATTTGAAAAGGAAATTGGATGGATACCTGAAGCAAAGGAACTTGCAGGAGGAAAGGGATCGAGCAGGTGAGTGGAACTGAGCAGCTGGCTCCGATAATTGCTGCAGTCACTGCGATCCCCCTTAATTTTGTACAAGGTGACAATGTTTGCATCACGCATGTTTTGAGCCCTTGTTGAGCTCGACTATGGAGGGCTCACTGTCCAGTTCCTCCATGACAGGGAAGTCTGGAATGGCACTGAGAGCTACTTCAATGACAATGTTCTCCGTTATGTAGAGTTCAAGGTAATGCTCCACTCACCTTTCCATCTGCTTGTTAGGTTCAGTGATGATCACCCCTCTCTTTGTCTTCAAAAGGTGCTGATTTAGTTACTACTGGGCCCATTGCTTTCTTAATTCCTTCATACATCCCTCCAGCATCCCCGGATTCATCAGCAGAGTTTTAACCAGTATTGATTGGTGCAGTGCCGAGCAGTCTGCAGAGACTTGTTTCTGGCAGCTCTGAGAGCATTTAGATGTTGTTTGCTGGGGACTTGTTTGTAGTTCATGAGGGCTCTCCTCTTAGTTACAGTAACTGACTCCATTTCAGTCCAATAAGCCTCAAACCAGTCAGCATTCCTCCCATCTCTTTTCCTACACACAGTGAGTGCAGAGTTATAGATGGTGGTGTGCAGATGATTCCACTTTGACACTGCACTGAGGCCTTGAGCATTGTTGTCTGAAAGAGCCTGATCAAGGATGTTGAGGAACTCCTGGGTCCTTTCTGGATCAGTGGTTCGGCAAGTGTTGATCAGGAGACGAGCTTTCATCATGGATGGATGAAGCTTCCTTGGCTGAAGCCTGACCTTGTTACACACTGGGGAGTGGTCAGTGTCACAGTCAGCGCTGTGATAGCTGCGAGTGATGAGGACACTGCTGAGGGTGGTATGTCTGGTGAAGATAAGGTCTAGCTGGTGCCAATGGCATGATTTCGGATGTCTCCAGGACACCTTGTAGCACAGCTTGACCTGGAAGTAGCTGTTCATCACACAGAATCCATGGTGACAGCATAGCTCCAGCAACCTCTGTCCATTTTCGTTCATCTTGACAATCCCCTGGTGCCCTATGCACATTGGGAAAGCTCTGTAGTCAGTACCCAAGCTTGTGTTGAAGTCTCCTAGAAGGTACAGTCCCTCAGTGCTGGGAATTCTACTGATGGCAGTGTCAAGTGTCACATAGAATTGATCCTTGACATCTGGGGTGGAGGTGAGTGTCGGGACATAGATGCACATGAGATTAACTGGGCCCACACTTGTTGACCAGTGAAGAGTAAGAAGTCTCTCTGAGCCTACTGTGGGTGGTTCACTCATCTGAAGTGGCGTGTATTTTACTGTGAAACCCACTCCATGCTCACGAGTTGCCTCTTGGGCTTTCCCCTGCCAGAAGAAGGTGTAGTGTTTCTCTTTGATGGATCCACTTTGAACGAGTCTAGTTTCTTGCAGCACAGCAATGTCCACATTGAGCCTTGTGAGTTCCTTGTCCATCACAGCTGTCTTGTGTGTGTCATCAACCTGCAGAAGGTTGTCGGTAAGGCCAGGACACATGGTCCTTACATTCCAGCTTGTGATGCGAAGGACTGGTGTCTTCTTTGTTGAGTTTGTTTTTCTTGGTGCACAGATTATCAATCCGTCTGTTCAGAGATGACTCTCGAAGCTCCAAGCTCCTATTGAAGCAAGCAGGTCGTGGCAGGACAGCACCTAACTGACTGGGGGCTGCCCAGCTTGGAGTGAATGGTAGCTATCCAATGAGACACTAAGAGCTCTCCCACTGTCCGAAGTAACCCCTGGCGCTCATACTCTACACCAATTGAATGAGAGCTTATAATCAGTAACTGTTTATTCCCGGATTGTGCTCATGTTTAACCAAGAAGCTGGAGTGTCCTCTCTGGGGCACAGGCCTGGGCAAACAGTATGGAGACCCTGAGCATCAGGACCCCCTCTCAGCATTGCTCGTATTGTCCAAAGGAAAGGAAAAACCAGTACTGTTTGTTACCAGCTCTGCTGTCGGAGTTGCTGGAAAACTGCCTGATAAGCCTCCAGGACTCCACTCCGGATTTACTGTCCAGGTTTACTGCCTCAGCCTTCTTATTTATTTATTTAGAGATACAGTACTGAAACAGGTACTTCCAGCCCACCGAGTCTGTACCGACCGTCAACCACCCATTTATACTAATCCTACATTAATCCCATATTCCTACCACATCCCCTCAATTCCCCGACCACCTACCTACACGAGGGGAAATTTACAATGGCCAATTTACCTATCAACCTGCAAGTCTTTGGCTGTGGGAGGAAACCAGAGCACCCGGCAGAAACCCACGCAGTCACAGGGAGAACTTGTAAACTCTGCACAGGCAGTACCTAGAATCGAACGCGGGTCACTAGAGGTGTGAGGCTGCGGTGCTAACCACTGCGCCACTGTTTCTTCTCGAGACACCCCTTGAGAAGTGAGACTTTTTGCCCAGAGATGGGGCTCTGTTTCTTGGCATCAGGATGGAACCACATACCAGTGAGCCTGTATGACATGCACAAGGAGATCACACACTGCCCCATCTCTGGTACAGATCAGAGTCAGACACTGAACAGATTGCAACCCACAAGGACATCACAACCTTCCCGCTCTCTGGGAGAGGTCAGTGTGATACACCAAACAAACAGCACCCCACAGGGACCTCATAAATGCCACGTCCCTGTGACAGATCAAGGTCAGACACTGCAAATATTGCAACCACAGGAATGTCACAAATTGCCCCATCCCTCGGACAGCTCGGGGTCTGACATTGAACATATTGCAACAAGGACATCACTGAATGACTGCCTCCATTTTGAAAAACAAGCATTCACCCTACTTTTTACCCTGCAGCCAATTTTGGATCCACACTGCCACTGCCTCTTTAATCCCATCTGCTTGAATTTTGTTAGCAAGTCATAGAGAGATGCAAATCTGAAACAGGCCATCCGGCCCACTGAGTCTGTGCTGACCAACCACCACCCATTTATAGTAATCCGACACCATAATCCCATATTCCCTACCACATCCCCACCATTCTCTTACCTACACTAGGAGCAATTTACAACAGCCAATTTACCTATCAACCTGCAGTCTTTGCTTGTGGGAGGAAACCAGAGCACCCAGCAGAAACACACACAGTCACAGGGAGAACTTGCAAACTCTGCACAGGCAGTACCCAGAACTGAACCTGGGTTGCGAGAGCTGTGAGGTTGCAGTGCCAACCACTGTGCCATTGTGCTGCCCCAAGTCTAGTTTATGGCATCTTTTCAAACACAATTTTGATGTCCAGACACGTACCATTAACCTCACCACCCTCGTCAACTCTCTCTGAAACTTCATCAAAGAAATTAATTCATTAATTATTTCAGACACAATCTTCTGGTAACCAAACTGTCCTGGCTGTCATTTATTAGCCCATGTTTTACCAAGTGACAGTTAATTTCCTCCTGGATAATTGTCTCTAAAAGTTTCCCCACCACCGACATTAGACTAATTGGTCTGTAGTTCCTGGGTTTATCTCTCTTTTTAAACAGGGCTGTAATATTCACAACCCTTGCAGACTTATCTTTTAATTCTGGAAAGTCTATTGTGGACAATCACTTTGGGAATGACTTTAACCAATTTAAGCAACAGGATACTTGATTAATAAGTCCAGAACTTTTATTGAGAGTAAAATAGTACTTAATAATTGAAAGTAAAATTATACTTAACAAATTTGGGGAATATAACTTTACAGCTCTGGGGACTGGTCGAGCTTGGTCTCAGAGTGTCACGGTCCTCTTTGTCCAGTCTAGATCCCTCATCAGGTGGAGAACTTGGTCGATGATCTGAGCCTTTACCCCTGAGATCTTCTAGTGTTCCTGCACACTGAAACCTTACAAGATCCCTACTTTGAACCCCTGGATGGCCATCACACCACCATGTAAAATAATAATTGGTCCTAGCTGTTGCTAGGTACATTTAATTAGTTCTTAATAATGTCTTCCACCAACAGTCACCTGTCCTCAGAATCTCAGATATGAGTACAATGGAGTGGTTTCACACTGTCTCCCAATCTGATCTGAAACACGTTTCCTGTTCATTAAATCAAGACTCTTGAAGGTCACGATGTAGCATACCATGGGTTTTAACAGGGGTCCTAGAAAGGTCCATTGTTTGAATAAATTTAGCTGAAACTGCCCTTTCCCACAAAGACACAGAAACACACAGTAATTAGATTGAACAAACTTTAAATGAAAACCCATTCTCTCTAAAATGTTTATTGATTCATTAATTATAACTCAATCAAGGTTCATTACTTTTACAATCATCTGTTTCAGGATGGGTAGCTACTCATTAATTATACAGGATATAAACGTTAGTACTGAACACAAAATGGTTCCTTTGGTCATGTGTTAATTATAAAATGGCTTTCGTAACGTTGTTAGTTATGACAATGGATACATTATAAAAATGGTCAAGTTAAACTAAAATCGACCTACCCAAGCTTACCTCCATCCTCCAGTCCTCTGGCATCATTCCCATATTCAAGGAGGATTGAAAGATTGTGGTTCGAGTCTCCGCTATTTCCACCCTTACTTCCCTCAGCAACCCAGGATGCAGCCCATCCAGACCGGGTGACTTGTCTACTGTGAGCACTGCTAACCTTGTAATTGTCTCCTCTTTATCTATTTTCATCCCCTCCAAATTCTCCACTTCCTCCTCCTTTACTGTGACATTTGCAGCACCCGTTTGTTTTGTGACAGATGAAATGTACTTAATTAGTGCCTCAGCCACACCCTCTGCCTCCACAGGATCTCCTAATTGACCCACCCTTTCATTGACTGTCCATATGTTGGGAAAAGACTTCAGTGTTCCCAGTTATGTGACCTGCTAATCTTTTCTCATACAGCTTGCTGATCTCTTTTCCTTTTTTCAGCTCTCCTCTGCACTTTCTGTATTCTGCTTGATTCTCGACTGCATATGAGTCCTCACATGATTTCTCAGTGAATGATTTTTGAACTATTTTGTAAAAGGATTTAGTTTTGTAAATTTCTCCCTAGCTCCCCTCATGGTCAGGCAGAAAGTTTAACTGCTGTGTTTTCAAACAGCAACAGCTTTATTTGAAAAGCCATTGGGACAGGATTCCGGGTTTTAATCCAGTCACAAATCTGGTTCTGACGTCTTGTGGCTCCAGCTGTCACATGACCTGTCAGAGGATGACCTCATAATTGACCTAGTCATGGAGCTGTGGTTTGATGTTTAAATTGTTTCAAAATAATTTTCCAGAAGGACAATCAAAATGAATCCATATATAAAAGGTAGATTTTGTGAATTTGTGCTCCCAGTGGAAATTCCTGCAGAGTCTGCTGGTTTTCATATCCCCAATTCCCCACAGGAAGCTTTGTGCTCGGAGTCTGTATTCATTACATCAAAATTATACAGAATCATTTCATGGGAGACCCCAGTGTGAATTGTAGACAGGTGGGTCAGTTTTAACTTTCAAAGTAACACAGAAGCAAAATACTGCAGATGCTGGAAATCTGAAATAAAAACAAAAAATGCTGGAAATACTCAGCAGGTCTGGCAGCATCTGTGGAGAGAGAAACAGAGTTCACGTTTCAGATCTGTGACCTTTCATCAGAACTGAGCTGAAATTGTCTGAGGGACTGCGATTGTGGAATCAATTTCAGGGTCAAAGACATTGTACTTGGTAAGGATAGGAAGATGGAGATTATTAAGTATAGGACAAAATATAGATGCTTTTACATTATTTTAATCAAAATTGATTTAAACTTTGTGCTCATGAATCCGATCTTTTGATCACAATGACACTGATAACAATGGAAAAAGCAAGACTTGCATTTCACGACCACAGGACATTGCAAAGCCTTTTACAACCAATGAAGGAAGGACTTTTCAAGTGTCGTCACTCAACAGTACAATAGAGTACCCGACAATAAAGATGTATAAGATTCTCACCACACAACTGCCAGACAATGACCATCCCAAACAAGAGAGAATCTAACCATCTCCCTTTGACATTCAATGGCATTACCATCGCTGAATCCCCCACTCTCAACAACCTGGGGGTTACCATTGAGCAGAAACTGAACTGCAGTAGCCATATAAATATTATGGCTACAAGAGCAGGTCAAGAGACTATGAATCCTGCGGCAAGTAACTCACCTCCTGACTCCCCAAAGCCTGTACATTAGTCAGGGGTATGATGGAATACTCTCCACTTGTCTGGCTGGATGCAGCTCCAACAATACTCAATAAACGCAACAGGACAAAGCAGCCCGCTTGATTGGCACCCCATTTACAACATTCATGCCCTCCATCACTGGCACACAGTGGCAGCAGTGTGTACCATCCACAAGATGCACTGCAGCAATGCGCCAAGGCTCCTGAGACAGCACCTTCCAAACCCGCGACCTTTATCACCTAGAAGGACAAGGGCAGCAGATGCATGGGAACACCACAACCTGCAAGTTCCCCTCCAAGCCACACACCATCCTGAATTGTAACTGTATCACCGTTCCTTCACTGTTGCTTGGTCAAAATCCTGGAACTCTCTTCATAACAGCAGCACATGGACTGCAGTGGTTCAAGAAGGCAGCTCAGCACCACCTTCTCAAGGCAATTAGGGATGGATAATAAATGCTGGCCCAGCCAGCGACACCCACCTCCCATGACTGAATAAAAAAAATGATAATATCCTGTAATCCTCCAAAGTAGAAAATACAGATGGAAATGAAAAATAATAAAACACAGTCAGCATGGATTTCACAAAGAAAGACTTGATTTACCTTATCTTTGAAAAATCAACAGCAAGAGTAATATAGCAGATGTGGAAGAGTTTAATTTAATAAAGCCTCATCCAATTATGTGCTTGAACCATCAAATTGTAGGTGAACAAACAAACATACTAACTGACAGAGCTGCATGTTGTTCTTTCTAAATTACCCTAAAGTCGGGTGTTAATGAGTTAAAGCTTCAGGTTGCTGCAACCAGAATAGCCATTGTCCACTATCAGTTTTACTGTTATAAATAAAGATGGAACATTCATTGTGAATCTATAGAAACAGTCTGGTCCTGCACACTGCAGACACATCCACGTCATCACCAACCAGCTCTCCTATAATTGGTGCAGTTATTTGACTTTTGCCCCATTCGCTCCATGGAATTACTTTTAAAAGATTTTAAATTACAAGCAGTTTTGTTAATGTTCAGCCTTTGAGAAGAAATCATTCCCTGGCCACAGTTGAGAGAGCATTGAATATAAAACAGTAGACTACCAGGTAACACAGTGAAAGCTGATCAGCTAATCTATAATTACTTACTTTTCTTACTTTTGCTCTTGCTATTCGGTTTTTCATCATTTTGAGCTCCTGACTGTGGATATTATTGTGATTAAATGTGAAAAGATGCACTGTGTCTCAGCCCCGGTATATTGACTCTCTCTCTGCACAGTGCTGCACATACTCAGATACTGACACTGTCTCTCCCTCCCTCCATTTTCCAGCACTGACGGTGCAGAAAGCGCTGCTCAAAGTTACACATTCTGACTGTTAGTAGTTGATTAGTGAGAGCTTATTAACGTATCCTCCTGCAGCGCTGCCTCGGTTAATAACAGCAGATCGAAGTCACATTTCAGGTACAGAAACAGACGCATCAATTATTCACTCTTTCCCAGAGTGAGTGAGGCCGGGACAAGCAGCAACATTCCGGCCCCACATTCTGCAATTACCCAGCACCAGCGGAAAGCAGCGAATACAGATTCAATCAGTGGGTTAATGTCCATTCCAGGGATGCAAGATTCCACAGCCCAGGACAAACATCCCCATAGACCGAGAACAAGCTCAGGAAAACCCCGGGGGAGTTAATATCCCAATCACTGAGCATTCCAGTAACATTGAACAAGTTCCTGAACTGAGTGAACCTTTCAAAGTACAGAAGTGAGGACGAGGTCAAAAAGGTCTGAACAGTTGAGGTGACTGAGTGGTTTCAGCTTCTCTGTTCAGGTTGCAGCTTTCACTGGAGGCATGTGTTTAAATCCCACTTCTGACAACTTGATTTTCAGTTATTTTGCAGAGCTTCCTTGAAGGTTTGAGGTAGAGTAAATACTGAGGAACTGTTTCTAACTGCTGAAAGGTCAATAACCGAAGGTTATTGATTTAAGGTGACTCACAAAACCAGAAGGAACTTGAGGAAAAATTCATTTCTGCGACATGTGGTTAGGATTTCAGTTACGTGGATAGATTGGAGAAGCTGGGGTTGTTCTCTTTAGAGAGGAGATTTGATAGAGGTGTTCACAATCATGAGGGGTCGTGACAGACCCGATAGAGAGAAACTGTTGGTAGAAGGATTGAGACTCAGGTAAAAGCTGTGGCTCAGTTGATCACACTCACCTCGAAATCACAAGCTTCTGGGTTCAGATTTCACAGCTGACACTCCAGTACAGCACTGAGGGTGCTGAAGGTGCTGCCTTTCAGGTGTGATGTTAAACCAGGACCTGGTCTGCATGTTTGGGTGAATGTAAAAGATCCCATGCTGCAATTTCAAACAAGTGAAGAGCAATTCTCCCTGGTGTTGTGATCAATATTTGCCCCTCAATCAGATCAGTTGGTCATTATCACATTGCTGTTTGTGGGTATTTGCTGCTGCATTTCTGACATTACAACAGTGATTACACTTCAAAAGTATTTCATTGTCTACAAAGTGCTTTGATATATCCAGTGGTCTTGAAAGGTGCTATAGAAATGCAAGTCTTTTCTTTCTTTATCACAACACATTGCTGTGTAAAAAATGGTTCTTCATGTCACCTCTGGTTCTTCTGCCAAAAACCTGATATCTGTGTCCTCTGCTTACTGACCCTTTTACCACAGGAAACAGTTTCTCCTGATTTAAACTATTGAAAACGTCCATGATTTTGAACAAATGTGTCAAATCTCTTCTGGATTTTCTCTGCTGCAAGGAGAACAACCCCAGCTTCTCCAATATCTTCACATAACTGAAATCCCTCACCCTGTTACCATTGTGGTAAATCTCTTTTTTATTCTTTCATGGGCTGTGGGCACTGCTGACACAATGTGATTCCTGTCAACGCAGCGGCCCGCTGACATCATCGGACTGTGCCAAGCTGTGCATAGGCACAGCTACATCTTGCCAGGATTAAGTGGCACATGCGTAGGATGATGTCATTGCTCCTGGTCCATCTTCGCACATGTGCGCTAAAGAGTCATCGGGTATCCAGCCCCTCACTCAGCTGGAGGAAGCGGCTGAATAGGAGACTTTGAGGCTGGAGCTCTCCCCCCTCGGCAACTCGCTCCAGGCCTCGACGTTTCCTCCCCTCAGCCGCTCGCTCCACACCTCGATGCTCCCTTGGACAATCGTTCCCCACTCGCGTCATCCTGCTCTATGGCCGCTTGCTCTCTGCCCCCCAACCCCCGCTCCAGCCGCTTGCTCTAGGCCGTGCCACTTCCCTCCTCTAGGCCACTCACTACTCACTCCTACGTCATACTTTGCAGCCCACCTTGCTTCTTCGGGCGGCACGTGGAGACTGGACAAACGTGGGAGCAAGTAGCCGAGAGAAGGGAAGCAGCGCAGCCTAGAGCTAGTGGCTGGAGGGGACGGGGGGTGGGGAGTGAGCGAACGACTGGAGAATGGGGTGACATGATCGGGAGACAATCGGCCAGGGAAGTGGGGGGGGGGGCAGCAGCGAGGTCTGGAGCGAGCGACTGTGGAGGGTGGAAGCGGCCGGTGCAAAGCAGGGGGAGAAAGCGAGTTGTGCCACTTAATGGTTGCGTTGTCAGCAAACGCAGCCTTTATTGTCCATCCTTAATTGCCCTTGAGAAGGTGGTGGTGAGCTGCCTTTTTGGAGCTGCTGCAGTCCATGTGTTGTACGTAAACCAACAGTGCTGTTAGGAAGGGAGTTCCAAGATTTTGATCCAGTGACAGTGAAGGAATGGTGATATAGTTCCCAGTCAGTACAGTGTGTAACTTGGAGGGGAGCTTGCAGATGGTGGTGTTCCCATTCATCCAATGTCCTTCTAGGTGGTCGAGGTTGGGGGTTTGGAAGGTGCTGTCGAAGGAGGCTTGGTGAGTTGCTGCAGTGCATCTTGTAGATGGTACACACTGCTGCCACTGTTCACTGGTGGTGCAGGAAGTGAATATTTAAAGTAGTGGATGGAGTGCTGATCAAGTGATCTGCTTTGTCCTGGATGGTGTTGAGTTTCTTTGGTGTTGTTGGAGCTCCACTCATCCAGGCAAGTGGGGAGTATTACATCACACTCCTGACTTGTGCCTTGTAGATGGTGGACAGGAGGTGAGTTACTTGCAGCAGAATTCCCAGCCTCTGACCTGCTCTTGTAGCTACGGTATTTTTATGACTGATCCAATTCAGTTTCTGCTCATTGGTAACCCCCTGGATGTTGATTGTGAAGGATTCAGCAATGGTAATGTCATTGACTGTCAAGGGGAGATGGTTAGATTCACTCTTGTTGGAAATGGTCATTGCCTGGCATTTTTGTGGCGTGCATGTTACTTGCCACTTATCAGTCCAAGCCCAATCTTGCCCAGGTCTCTCTACATGTGGACACGGACTGCTTCAGTATCTCAGAAGTTACTAATGCAACTGAACATTTTGCAATCATCAGTGAACATTTCCACTTCTGACCTTATGATGGAAGGAAGTTTATTGATGAAGCAACTGAAGACGGTTGGGGCCTAGGACACTACCCTGAGGAACTCCTGAGCGATGTCTGGTACTGAGATGATTGGCCACCAAAAACCAGCACCATATTCCTTTGCGCAAGGTATGACTCCAACCAGTGGAGATTTTTCTCCTTGATTGCCCTTGACTTCAATTTTGCAAGGGCTCCTTGATGCCCTTGGCAAGAGCAGTCACTGTCACCTCACCTCACCTCCTGAATTCAGCTCTTCTGTCCATATTTGAGCCAAGGCCATAATGAGGTCAGGAACTAAGTGGCCCTGGTGGAACCCAAAATGAGCATTGGTGAGTAGGTTATTGCTGTGTAAGTGCTGCTTGATAGCACTGTCAGCGACACCTTCCATCACTTTACTGATGATCAAGAGGAGGCTGATCGGGCAGGAATTGACCGGGTTGGATTTGTCCTGCCTTTTGTATACAGAACATACCTGGGCAATTTTCCACATTGCTGGGTAGATGCCAGTGTTGTAGCTTGGCGGGCGGTGTGGCTAGTTCTGGAGCACAAGTCTTCAGCACTGCAGCCAGGATGTTGTCAGTATCCAGAGCCTTCAGCCATTTCTTGATATCATGTGGAGTGAAGTGGATTTAGCTGAAGATTGGCACCTGTGATGCTGGGGACCTCAGGAGGAGGCCGAGATTGATCATCTCCTTGGTAGTTCTGGCTGAAGATGGTTGCAAATGATTCAACCTTGTATTTTGCACTGATATACTGGTCTCCCTTATCATTAAGGATGGGGATATTTGTGGAGCCTCGTCCTCCTGTTAATTGTTTAATTATCCACCACCATTCAGGACTGGATGTGGCAGGACTGCAGAGCTTTGATCTGATCTGTTGGTTGTGAGATCACTCAGCTTTGTCTATTGCATGCTGCTTCCGCTATTTGACATGCAAGTAATCCTGTGTTGTAGCTTCACTCATTTTTAGGTCTGCTTGGTGCTGCTCCTGACATGCCCTCCTGCACACTTCATTGAACCACTATTGCTCCCTTGGCTTGATGGTAATGGTAGAGTGAGGGATATGTCAGGCCATGAGGTAACAGATTGTGTTTAAATACAATTCTGCTGCTGCTGATGGCCCACAGTGCCTCATGGATGCCCAGTTATGAGCTGCCAGATCTGTTCATTTCTTCCCTCAGATATAATAGAAAAAAAAATTCTGAAGAAATGCATGAACTAAATAAAAAGGAGAGAGAAATAAATACTGACAAAATAGATGGCAGCATTTGGAAGGTAAAAAGATTTCAGTTTTATTATTGATGAGTGAGAGGAATATATCACAGTTTGGGGCTTCTGGAAGTGGATTTACTGATAATCTGGGGAATTGATAGGAAACTGCTTCATAGTTGGTGGAACAAATTCCCGCCCTTGGGGTGGAGACAACAGCTGCATCCGTCCAATAACAGACAGAGTCGAAGTACTGTATCAGGCCTTGTTAACTCAGTTGGTACAGCATGAGACTTTTAATCTCAGGGTCTTGGATTTGAGAGCCTTGTTGTGTGGTTGTTCTTCCCTTTTTCAGTCTTCATCAGCAGAGAGTTCAAGGAGTGTTTGAAATTAAATTCAACAACATCACCAGATTTCAACTACTCCCACCCCGCCCCCTCCCAGTGTAATTGACAGGACTCTCAACCTCTGCCTTCCCCCTTCCCCTCCCTCCCAGAACTGTGACCGGGTTCCCCTTGTCCTCATTTTCCACCCCACCTGCCTCCACATCCAAAGGATCATCCTCCACCATTTTCGCCACCACCAGCGTGATGCCACCACCAAACGCATCCTCCCCTCCCCTGTCAGCATTCCGAAGGGATTGTTCCCTCCGCGACACCCTGGTCCACTCCTCCATTACCCCCAATACCTCGTCCCCTTCCCAAGGCACATTCCCATGCAATCGCAGGAGATATAATACCTGCCCTTTTCCCTCCTCTCTGCTCATTATCTAAAGCCCCAAACACTCCTTTTAGGTGAAGCAGCGATTTACTTGTACTTCTTTCAATTATGTATACTGTATTCACTGCTCACAATGCGGTCTCCTCTAAACTGGGGAGACCAAACGCAGATTCGATGGAACACCTCTGCTCAGGCCGAAAGCATGATCCTGAGCTTCTGGTTGCTTGCCATTTCAACACTCCCCCCTGCTCTCATGTCAACATTTCTGTCTTTGGCCTGTTCCAGTGTTCCAGTGAAAATCAACCCAAGCTCGAGGAGCAGCACCTGACCTTTTGATTCGGCACTCTACAGCCTTTTGGATTGAACATTGTGTTCAATAACATCAGAGCATGACTGGTGTCAGGCAACCACAGGCATTAACGCACTCTTTGCCTTTGTCCCAGGACAGCTTTGTTATTTAATCTCTCCTGCCCTCTGCCCTATCAAACACCTTCCCCTTTGTTCTCTCCCACATGCCCCTCCCTTTCACTTGTTTAAAACCGAATTCTTTTCTAACCTGTGTCAGTTCTGATGAAAGGTCACAGACCAGAAACATTAACTCTGTTTCTCTCACCACAGATGCTGCCAGAGCTATTGAGTATTTCCCGCACTTTTTGTTTTCATTTCAGATTTCCAGCATCTGCAGTATTTTGCTTTTATTGTGTCAGAAAGTCTTTCCTTGATTCAGTACTCTGACCTCTCTCCAGAACCTCTCTGCTAAAGATTGAACTTTATCTCATTTCACTCACAGCTCAGTGTCAGTGTGGCACAGTGGGACTTCTGGTTGTCTCCCACTTCACAATCCATCAGTACTGAGAAAACAATGGGGAATATTACTCACATGTTGTGTTCTGTAACTTTTTACAAACTCTTTAACGTATATATTGTCTTCCAAAGCAGTGACATAATGGTGGCTTTAGTGTGTTGTTGAAATAGCTTTGTTGAGTTCGTGTTGTCCTAACAGTTAAACAGTTCTTGGTTCAATCCCAGGTTCTGGCACTTTCAACCTCTCCTGTGTCTTTTTCTTTGGCTCCAATTGTCAAGCTGCATGATTTACTCTGAAATTAGCACCAGAGAACCAAGGCACCAGCGAGCATGAGGAGCTGAAATTAGCACAGATCAAATCCACTTAATATTTCTGACTGAAGATGGTTGCAAATGCTTCAGCTTCATCTTTTGCACTGACGTGCTCACCACCACCATCATTGAGGATGTGAATGTTTTTGGAGCCTCCTCATCTTGTTAGTTATTTAATTATCCACCACCATTCACGACTGGATGTGGCAGGACTGTGGAGCTGTGATCTGATCCTGAGGGAGATATCCGTGCGTGGAGTGGCGGGATGTATGGAGAGTGATCCTGAAGAGGGTGTCCGAGCCTGGAGTGGAAGCTTTCTGTGGCGGTACAGGAGTAGGCCATTCAGCCCCACTGTTTTATAAAGGTTTAGCATAACTTATTTGCTTTTACTCTATGCCTCTATTCATAAAGCCAAGTGTCCTGTTTGCTCTGAGCAACCTTTTCCAACCTTGATCAAAAAAGATTGGTGTACATTGTCTCATTCTTCCTCCAAAACTGTATCACTTCACAATTCTCTGTGTAAAATTTTATCTGTTGTGTGAAAGCCCATTTTACCAGTGTGTTTAAGTTCCTCTGAAGTGTGTTACTGTCACTGGCATAGGACGAAATTCACGAGCATTCTTTGATGCTTTCTCCGTGGAAAGAGCAATCTTGCACACTAGCTCAAATGTGGTATTTTGTGTGTTTGGTATCTTTCCTCATCCACCAATATAAGCACAAATCTGTCTCATAATGTGCGGTCTAAGAATGTGCCAATGTTGCAATGTGGTGATAAATTCTTCAGTGTCACAATGTACTCACCAACTGTTTCACTACTTTTCTGATTTCTGGATCCAAGTTTGTAGCTTTCCGCGATCTCTAGTGGCTTCGGGTTGAGCCTCACTTCAACGAAGAAACGGAAAGTTATGATTTAAAGATTACACTGTCAATCATTCACATCTCTGTCTTCTCCTGAACTTCGAGTTCAAATTTGTTTGTGAAGTTGAGTCACACGTTAAGACAGCACAGTCTTTGTCTTTGTGAAGGAATTGATTTGGGAATGGCTGTTTGAAACTGTCCCTTCTTGCACAGAAATTCAGTGCAAATACTTGATCACTCACAATTTCCTTGAGAGAAATTTGTTCACAATCGCATTCGACACGGAAACTGCCTCAGCATTAATCTCACTGAAGCAGAATGTGACCGTGTTGTATGTTTCAGAATGTTGGTGCCGTTATTTGTCGCTTTTACCCGAGACCGGGACACAGGGAAAGGTTCATCCGAGTTTGGAATATATGATCATTCAGGAGGAAGAAAAATCAACAGGAACCAAATAAGAAAACCCAGTCTCCAGATTTGAGAATCTGTAGATCCGCTTTGGGAAAGTGAATCAGAGCAGAATGAAGGGTGAACAGACCAACTGCCAAGAAGAGATGAAGACACGGCTCAGTCAACACGTTCCCCTGGTTTATGATGCTGGAACATTCCTCACACAGAAATGATTCAACCCAATGACAAACATTCTTGCAGCTGATAATTTATGCTACTGATTTAAGGACTGTCTCATGTGGTTACCGAGTGACGACGAGAAGATATTAAACTTTGTTCTATTCAATCTAGCTGTGATGAAGTTTGAATTTTTCTACCTTTTATAAACAGCATTTGAAGGGTCTTGGTAACAATGTTCAGTGTTGATGAGAGTGGGGTCTGGGTGAGAAGCTGCTGAGTGTGACAGGGTCAGGACTGGATGCAGGAAGTTCTCTGACAGTCTCCCTCTATCTCTCTAATGGGTTTGAGTTGATTTACGACTGGTAGCTTTTATTTTACTTTTCTTATTTAGAGATACAGCACTGAAACAGGCCCTTCGGCCCACCGAGTCTGTGCCAACCAGCAACCACCCATTTATACTAATCCTACATTAATCCCATATTCTCTGCCACATCCCCACCATTCTCCTACCACGTACCAACACAAGGCACAATTTCCAATGGCCAATTTATCGATCAACCTGCAAGTCTTTTGGAGGTGGAAAGAAACCAGAGCACCCGGCGGAAGCCCACACAGACACAGGGAGAACTTGCAAACTCCACACAGGCAGTACCCAGAACTGAATCCTGGTCGCTGGAGCTGTGAGGCTGCGGTGCTAACCATTGCGCCACTGTGCTGCTGTTGGTGTTTTGATTAATGAAGGAAGTTCCCTCCACACATTTTTTTTGGACAGACAGTGTGGTATAAGGATGTAAAGGGTTAATGCTGAAGATAGTGTGATCAACCCCTCCCACTGTCAGAGTGATGATGTAACAGTCACATGAGATGAAGTTTGGGAGAAGAGAGAGCAGCACCAAGGACATTGTGTAAATTAGAAAAGAGTTCTTAGTTCTTTCAGCAGGAACTGTGTCCAGAAAATATCGAGAATCTCACAATTTTATTATTCAGGAGTCGGAACACAGATATTAATTCCAAGTGACAGTTCTGGGACCAATTAACAAAAAAAGTAGAGAATAATATTGCTCACTGATTGAAATCCCCCAGTGAGGAGACAGTTAAACAGCTGATCTGTTGGGGCATCCTTCGACCCAAGGTTTCAGCAACATTTAATCTCCATTTTTGGTGAAATTCTCTGTTATTTGCAACTTTTTTTATCAGCTTTGTTGGGCGAGTGAAAAAACTGAAAAAATTGAACAGTTCCATCCTTTCTTTTCTTCCTTCTTCTCTTCTTTCCATCAGTTTCTCTTTTCTGTTCCAGATCAATATAATGATGAGAATCCCAATTTAATCTGCTGTTTCTGGTGTTTTATCCATTCCAATCAAAATTTCAACATTCCAATCAAATCTATTTGTTATTCCACAGTGTCTCTCCATGTGTTTTATTCTGTTGTATTCTCTCACAGTCTGTTTGATGATCAATGTTACATCTCACTCTCTGTTCTGGTGAAGATCAGAAGCAGTGATATCTGTTTACACCACCCGACAAGTCGGCCTGAGGCTGTGCCTCGCCGATCATGTGGAGTTAAAGCAATTCTTCCAGTCAGTTGGTTCAGTTGTCATTTCATGAGAAATTCGGTCATCATGACTTCGTCAGTGACCTAATGGTTCAGGTGTCTGAGTGATGTTAATCATGATGTGATGAAATGATTGTATGTTCCAGTCTTTCCGTGGTGGGTTTTCACACTGAGTAGAAACGGGTTGGACATGGTCTGGAAATGTTTCACACCGCTCCATTCCCAACTTCATTTACTGACAGAAGATATATTTCCATCATTACACAGCTGGCTGCACAGCCAGAAACTGTGCTGAAGGTGACAGCTACACCTCTGCAACTGACAAGGTGGCAGAGAGGTTAAGGCGATGGACTGCTAATCCATTGTGCTCTGCACACGTGGGTTCGATTCCCATTCTTGTTGTTAGTTTATGAACTGTTCAGTGTTTTGTTTGTGTTGGTGGAGTTTATGTGCAAAGTCAGCCTCGAAACCTGTTCTTGTCAATGTCCAGACAGTGATTCCAGAATGAGTTATACTTTATTAAAATTGAGACAGACAATTGGAATTCTTCACCCAAACTGCACTGGAATGAAGATCAAATAGGGATCACGAAACGGAGCAGGATTTTTTCTCCCCTCCTTCCTTCCATCTTTACTTTCTCTGGATTTGCACCAAGTGAAAGACAAATGGAAAAAGCAAATGGCGAGGGAGCAGATGCCGAAAATTATCCTTTGGCAAGAAATTTATTTTCAAATCTTCTTGATAGATTAAGTGAGTGAGCAATGCTTTGGCAGATGGAGTTTAAAATGAGGGGTCATCTACTACCTACGGTAGATCAAAGTGTTTTTTTGTAAGAGGTGAGATGTTAGAAACGGCGGAGGAGCAGAGACCCGAATACTGAATTAATAAAAACTAGTGGACTGGTAGAAAATAATGTGAAAAGTGAACAGAATCTGAAGATTGGAACTCATGTTGCAGTGATATAAAGCTCTGTGCTCCTGAAGTAAATGTCCAAGCCCAGATTGTGGGGAATCTGTGGAGAGTGATTTGGTTTTTATTCATTCTTGGGTGTGAGTATCGCTGTTAAGGCTAGCATTTATTACCCATTCCTGTTGCCGTTGAGAAGGTTTTGGAGAGCTGCCTTCTTGAACTGATGCAGTCCATATGGTGCAGGAACACCCACAGTGCTATTGGGGAGGGAGTTCCAGGATTGTGACCCAACAACAGTGAAGAAATGGCGATATCGTTCCAAGTCAGGATGGTGAGTGACTTGGAGGGGAACCTGCAGGTAGTGAGTTCCCATGCATCTGCTGCCCTTGTCCTTCGAGGTGGTAGTGGTCACGAGTTTGGAAGGTGCTGTTGAAGGATACTTGGCGAGTTGCTGCAGTGCATATGGAGATGGTACACACTGCAGCCACTGTTTACTGGTTGTGGAGGGATTGAATGTTTAAGGTGGCGGGTGAGGTGCCGATCATGTGCGCTGCTTTGTCCTGGATGGTGTTGAGCTTCTTGAGTGTTGTTGAGTGGGATGTATTCCATCACACTCCTGACTTGTGCCTTGTAGATGGTGGACAGGATTTGGGGTGTCAGGAGGTGAGATACTTGCTGCAGAATTCGTAATCTCTGACCTGCGCTTATAGCCACAGCATAGATGTGACTGGTCCAGTTACGTTTCTGGTCAAGATGTTGATGGTGGGGGATTTAACGATGATAATGCTTCTGAATATCAAAAGGTAGATTTTTTTTCTCTCTCATTGGAGATGTTCACTGCTTGGCACTTGTGTGGCCAGAAGGTTGCTTGTCACTTATCAGCTCAAGCCTGAATGTTGCTCAGGTCTTGCTGCTTGCAGGCACAGACTGCTTCAGTATCTGAAGAGTTGTGAATCATCATCTAACATTCCCACTTCTGACTTATGTTGAAGAGAAAGTCGTCAATGAAACAGCTGGGATGTTTGGGTCTACGACACTACCCTGAGAAACTCCTGAGGCAATGTCCTGGGCTGAGATGATTGGCCTCCACTAACCACAACATCTTGTTTTGTGCTAGGTATGACTTCAACAAGTGGAGGGTTTTCCCCCTGATTCCCATTGACTTCAATTTTGCGAGGGATCCTTGATGCCACACTCACTCAAGGGCAATCACTCTCACCTCTCCTCTGGAATTCCAGTCTTTCGTCTCTGTTTGGACCAAGCTGCAATGAGATCATAAGAACAGAAGATCGGAAGAACTCTTAGCAGGAGTAGGCCATTAGGCCCCTCGAGCTTGCTCCGCCATTCAATAGGATCATGGCTGACCTGATCATGACCTCAACCCCACTTTCTTGCCTGCCCACATAACCCTTGGCTCTCTTGTAGATAAAAATCTTGAAGACATTCAATGACCCAGCCTCCACTGCTCTCTGCGGTAAAGAATTCCAAAGATTAATGACCCTCTGAGAGAAGAAATACCTTCTTAAATGAAAAAGCCCTAAATCTGAAACTGAGTCTCCTAGTTCTAGATCCCACCACGAGAGGAAACATCCTCTCAGCATCTACCCTGTCAAGCCCCCTCAGAATCTTATATGTCTCAATACGCTCTCCTTTCATTTTCTCAACTCCAATGAGTATCGGTCCAACCTGCTCAACTTTCCTCATAAGACAACACCTTCATCACAGGAATTAATCCACTGAACCTTCTCTGAACTGCCTCCAATGCAATTATATCCCTCCTTAAATAAGGAGACCAAAACTGGACACAGTACTCTGGGTGTGGTTTCACCAGCACCATGTACATTTGTAGCAAGACTTCTCTACTTTTATACTCCATCCCCCTTGCAATAAAGGGTAATATTCCATTTGCCTTCCTAATTATTTGCTGCACTTGCATGGCAACTTTTTGTGATTCATGTACGAGGACACCCAGATCCTTCTACACCGCAGCATTCTGTAATCTCTCACAATTTAAATAATATTTTCCTTTTCTATTCTTCCTACCAAAGTGGATAACCTCACATTTTCCCACATTATACTCTATCTGCCAAATTATTTCCTGGAGTTGAGAGACCCTGGCAGAACCTAAATTGAGCATCGATGATCAGATTATTGCTGAGTGTGTGGTGCTTGAATGCACTGTTGATGACATCTTCCATCACTTTGCTGATGATTGATAGTAGACTGATGGGGCGGCAATTGGTCAGATTGGATTTGTCCTGCATTTTTTTTGTGGAGAGGGCACACTTGGGGGCAACTTTCCACATTGTCAAGTAGATGCCCGTGTTGTAGCTCTACTGGAACAGCTTGGCTGAGGGCGCAGCTAGTTCTGGAGCACAAGTCTTCAGTCCTCGTGTGGAAGTGAGCAGAAAGGCATGGCACTATGCTTAATGGGAAATATAGCCAAGTTAGGAATAGTAGCTTTGCTGAGCTTTGATTTTAAGTGGCAGAAACCACAATGAAATAGTTAAAAGTAAAGGCAGAGCGTGTGAGACTGTAAAGACTAGCCGACACTGGTAATTGCAAAGACATCTGTTCTTTATGGCCTGATTGTGTGACTCCCTGTGGTTTGGAACAAATGGACTCCTGTGAATCAAATGATGTCCATCCCTGTTTGAGTGATAAGGAGTGCTCGGCCCCTCTTATCTTCGTGAACTGCCACTACTTGATGTAGCTGCAGACTGCATGAAACACTCAGGAATGTACACCTAACAGAGATAGCAGGATGCGCCACAATTACTTGTCACAAGGTAGAGACAGACTCATGATCCATGCAGGGAGTGAGACTAGAATTATTATTGATGATTCCGATGCTCTTGCTAATTAGCTTGCTTGTCTACTTTGTTTTATCTTGCTGGTACAAAACAATATTTTATTAGTAACAAGTATGTATTGAAAATGGAGTGTATTGTCACCTCAGTAACAGATGTACTGCATGTCACCACGTGGGTGAAGTCGAATTGTATCGCACTGATTGGTTAAACAAGGGGGTATAGCATGAATCTTAATGTATAAACAGTAGTACCTGTATCAAAAAACTTCACTTACTCCAGTGGACCAGACAGACTCTGGGTGGAGTCAGTGTCGTTGCATTAGAGTAAGTCAGCCGGCTAAATGTGCAAATAAAGTAATTGATTTTACCTATACATCCGACTCAGTATATTTACTGAACCAGACTGAAGGCAAAAAGAACTCAGATTTACACTAGAGCCGGAATGTTGTTAGGGCCCATAGTCTTTGCTGTTTCGAGTGCCTTCAGCTGTTTCTTGCCATTATGCGGAGTGAAGCAAATTGGCTGAAAACTGGAAGCTGTGATGCTGGGGACCTCAAGAGGCCAAGATGAATCATCCACTGAGCAATTTCTGACTGAAGATGGTTTCAAATGCTTCAGCTTTATCTTTTGCACTGACGTGCTCGGCTCCACCAACATTGAGGATAGGGATGTTTTTGGAGCCTCCTCATCTGGTTCGTTATTGAATTATCCTCCACCTTTCATGACTGGATACCTAGTTTCTCAGGGCAGTGTCCAAGGCCCAACCATCCTCAGCTCTTTCATTGATGGCTTTCTCTTCAACATAAGTCAGAAGTGGGAATGTTCGCTGATGATTCACAACTCCTCAGATACTGAAGCAGTCTGTGCCTGCAAGCAGCAAGACCTGAACAACATTCAGGCTTGAGCTGATAAGTGACAAGCAACATTCTTTGATCTGATCCTGAGGGAGATATCCGTGCGTGGAGTGGCGGGATGTATGGAGAGTGATTCTGAAGAGGATGTCTGAGCCTGGAGGGCAGAATCTGTGGAGAGTGGTCCTCAAAGGATGTCCGTGTCTGGAGATTTAGGATCTCTGAAGAGGGTCTCCGAGCCCATAGTGCTGGGATCTATGGAGAGTGATCCTGAAGTGGGTGTCCGAACCTGGAATGGTGGGATCTGTGGAGAGTGATCCTGAAGTGGGTGTCTGAGCCTGGAGGGCAGAATCTGTGGAGAGTGATCCTGACGAGTGTGTGTAAACCTGGAATGGAAGCTTTCTGTGGAGGTACAGGTGGAGGCCATTCATTCCCAGTATTTTATGAAGGTTTAGCATAACTTATATGTTTTTACTCTGTGCCTCTATTAATAAAGCCAAGTGTCCTGTTTGCTCTTAGCTACCTTTTCAATCCTTCTAACATTGGTGTACATTGTCTCTCTGCTCCTGCACCCAGTTTAGAATTGTAACCTTTCATTTATATGGCATTCTTCCTTCCAAATTGTATCACCTCACACTTCTCTGTGTAAAATTTCATCTGTTATGTGAAAGCCCATTTTACCATTTTTTTTTAAGTTCCCCTGAAGTGTGTTCCTATCACTGGTATAGGACAAAATTCCTGAGCATTCGTTGATGCTATCTGCATAGACAGAGCAATCTTTTACGCGAGCTCAAATGTAGGATTTTGTGTGTTTAGTATCTTATTTCACCCACCAATAGAAGCACAAATATGTCACGTAAATCTTGTTCACTGCAGTCCCTGCTGCTGTTTGCTGCCGACATTTACAGACTTTTATCTCAACATCGACACCATGTTCTCTAATATATTCAGGGGGCATCAGCAGAGAAAATGTTTACCAAGCGTGGCAAGCGCAAGGAAGTGTTTATTTACGTCATTATGTCATGAATATAATATACAAATACATTACGTGTGTGAATCATCAAGATGTGTCTGAATAAATGGAACCCCGTTACAATAAACACTGTTACCTTTCAATGTTTAGCGGACAGGTTTGACGGCTTGATGTGTGTGATTCCCTCATTAATATGTTTGCACAAAGTTCGGGGAAAGACGGAAATATGAATAATTTATAGGGAAATCTTTTAAACATATTACCACATCTCTCAGTCACAAAGATCTGCAAACACATGGATTCCAAAAGAACCTGAGTACAAAATCATCTAAAATAAACACAGCCAGAGAGACTTGCAATAACCTGTAGCTCAGGGAAAGTACATGATGTTATGGAAGTGATTCTGTTTCTTCTGTTAAAATATTTTTTGAGGAAGTCATAATCAAACTGAATAAATGTGGGACCAGTTATTTTTCAAGAGAGCACCACAAGAGCCAATTTGGCAACTATGTTTACTGTTTGTCACATAATTCAAGTTAAATATAGAACAGAAACCATGGTAACATGGAGATGTGGTTAGGGAAGTCATTCGCGCCCCTTGATTGGACAAGCTCGGCAGCAGCAGCGTACACCTAAGACAGCAGAAAACTCACAAGCTTCTGGTTGTAGAGTCAGTGTGTTTTACCTGCTGGAGTGAGCAGCTGATAAAGTTAGCCTGAAGAAGTGTCAAGGAAGGAGAGAAGACCACAACCCAGCTTGTTTTCCAGAAAATCTTTAAAAGACCCTGCGAAGTCCACTGAGTTAATTCATCTTGTCGCATTTCTTTGAAGAAGGCCTGCTAAAATTAATTCTCAATGCCTTCTGAAAAGAACTGTTCTAAAATACCCTAGTGACCTGTCTACGTATACTCAGAAGTTAGACTGTATTCCAATTTTGGAGCAACGTATATCATCTGATGTTTTCTTCAAAAATGAGCAAGTAAACAGCCCAAGAGTTTTTTTTTTATGTTTGTAACATGTTGGAGAAATTTTCTTAGCTTTGCTAATTATTACTTAACTTCGTAGAAGCAGAAAAGCAGGAGACAGCTTGTAGCTAATCTAACCACAACCAACAGTCATAAAATGTAGACAGAGCAGCTAACCACAATCAGACGTTACGGCCAGATATGGTGTCTGGAGTGGGCATTGAATTAAGGAACTAGCTTGTTATTGTTGAAACTGATGTTTTGCTGACCTCGGACCCTGCATGGTGCACCGTTACGTAGGCAGTCTTGTGGGTGCTTATCTAATTGTGAAACTGTTAGCTCTGCCTCTTTTATGCTATATTAGTCCACGGCGATCTGTAGCTTTTTGGGTGTAGCACTGGACCGCCTTTAGGTAAGGTGTGTTCCCCCATGATATCATGCAATAAAGTGTTTGTTCTCAACGTCTGAGTCCAGAGAATTTGTTAAACCATTGGGCACAATCTGGATTTTCTCCAACAGTTTGGCATAGTTGGCAGGATCCCTGAGTTCACGGGATCCAAAAGAACCTAGTGAAAAAATAATCAACAGGATCAGGGGTAAGTCAACTTTTCTGCGACCCTGATATCCCAATCACCCAGCCTGAGCCGGAATTAAGAGGACAATTGGGTGCCACGTGAAGGCCAGGATTTAAATGGGCGAAGGGAACAAAGGGGTCAAGGAAGAATTGGCTGAAACCTGATCAGAAAAGGTCTAAAATTGAGTAAGTTAAGCTCACACATGGGAAGTGAGTAATTCTGCGAAGGGAAGTTGAAAAGTAGATAAGTGGATAATCCAGTAAATTTAGGAATCTGGCATAGTCGGCTGGGCCGAATACCTGATCCCATTGAGTATACGAAGTTAACTCTCACACATGGGAAGTGAGTAAAATACGGTGACAAGATATGGGACAGAGATGACTGGGGCTGTAACTAAATTACCAAATTGACCCAACAGGCACGTTTTCGGGGCTCCTGAGTACACCCGCTGATCTGGCCCTAGAGAAAGATGCGGGTGACAAGAGTTGGAGAACGAAAATACCGTTGACCTGAAGAGACAGGGATGAGCCGGTTAGCTGACCTTGAGAATTTAACATTAACTGCGCCTGTTTGTCTCCTTGTGTGTGGTTTTGTCTTTTGTTTGTGTTAATGTTGTTTATTCCATCGAAATTAACTCACAAAATTAGAAGATTTTGAGAAAGTAGAAGTAGGAGTGGACTCAACGGCTTCCAAGAAGGAAGGGTTGCCCCCGGGGACGAGTAATCCATGTCCTCTGGAGAAAGGCGACCCACGTCCGTTTCCCCCCTCGAAGAAGACGCAGAAGCGCCACGGTAAATATGTGTTTTAAAGATAGGTATGTTTTAGAGTAAAACAAGTAACTGTGTCTTTGATTCGACTGTGAGAATGTCGGAAGCTTCCGCGAATGAATTGAATATCTGAATTTTACAGTTTGTGTTCTGTAGAACTGACTGTCGTTAACTCTTTGTTGTCTGGCTTTAATGTTAAAAGCATGAGTCTATTAAGTTGTTTGGAATTGAATGAGTGTGAAAAGTGATTGTTGAGTGTGTTCATTTCGATTTAAGATTGTGCACCCAGGAATGGGATATAAAATTGAATTATATTTTAAGTTAAAGTTTTATTTTTAGTTGTTTTTGCAACTGTGAAAAGGCAATGAACAATTTTCTGAGGGACAAGCTTCAGCCTTGAAGGTCTGAACATGTCTGGCAGAAATCTAATTTGGGGTTTGGAACATTGTTTTAATTGGAAACTTTGCTATTGTTTTATTTTACAGTCTAAATTTGAAGACATGTTTTATTGACTGTTATATTGTTTTAAGGGAGAGATAAATAAACAAAGGAGATATAGGAAAGATTCTGTCTGTTTAAAACGCTGGTGTTAAATCTTTTGTTGTAAGAATGTTAAATAACGTTTTCTTTAGTTTTTGGTTTTATTACAGGCTGGCACCTGAAGAAAGAGCGAGAAAAATGACGTAATTTACCTATCTTTTAAAATAAGCACATGCTATTCTGTTCTGTTGTGTGTAGTTAATAACTATTATAAGTTAATAAGTCTGAATTGAATTAATACTGTTAAGGTTAATTGACCTGTTTAAGTTGAAGAACTGGAAATTTCATTTGTTGCAACAATGAACTTTCAAGTTTATTATGTCATGTTTTGGAGGAGTCTTAAGTTCCGGACGTGGGACTCACTCATATAACATCGGCAGTTTTGATTTTTTAAAAAAATATTTATTGCAGTGAATTGGAATTTGGAAACAATTGAAGTTTAATCTAAAAATGCTGTCTTTCCTGATGGAGATGCTTTCCTTTGAAGTTGAAAATGTTACACATGATTTTGTTGTTTATAAACCCTAAGGATACCAAAAGGATTGAAAAAAATTTAAAATGGATAGTTCTTTTTGATCACGTAGCTGAGAATGTTTTGCTCCGCCCCCTTGGATACAAACAAAGAACTTAACCCGCTGCAGTTTTTGCATTGCTGAGAGTCAAATTTATACATATTGGACATTGCCAAATTTTACATTTCTAAGTTGACAGATAGAATAGGACAAATTAACCCATTGGGCTCAGGGGCAGAGCCACAATGGATTCTTTTTAAGCAGGTGACGGCAGGTTCCAAGGCCACATGAGAACTGATGCCACAACAAGAGATCCAGCAGCTTTGAGAATTTAAAACTTAATTGCAGACATCAAATATCACAGCATCTTTATCAATGAGACAAAATGCTTGAGAAGGAAAGATAGTTGCAAACACTTCTGTCCTTAATGGACAAAAAGTACAACCAAGTCTGGGCAGAAGAAATTGGAATCAATAAACAAAATTTAATTGATATGAGTGGTTATTTAAAGCACTCAAAGGGATATCTGTCTGATATTTAAGAGGACAATCAAAGTTTTAGAAAATAACAAAATCAGTGGTTGAACATCAGCAATGGATTCTGGTCCATACAGTTGGCACAAGAGTGTGAATATAAATTTGCGTTTATGTTCAAGGGACAACAGTACATCTGGACGTGTCTCTCCCAGGGATTTTATAATAATCCATCGATATTCCACCTTCCTTCAGAAGGTCAGAGTGAAAGTTAGGCTGAAAATGGCAACGATAATGAAGGAAAAGGTTTCTTATTTGGGAATAGTAATAACACAGGGAAAGCATGAGACAGAGCAAAAGTGAGTGCAGCCAATCCTCGAACTCCCCCTAGCGCAAGATATTAATGCTCTAAGATAAAAAAAGGATAGTTCCTATTTCAGGTTGTGAGATTAAACAGACAAGAAGCACCAACCCCACGGTTAACCCCACATCCGAATTACCGACGAGTAAGGTTACGACCCAACAGCCACAAGTGACTGGTCTCCCTTGCCTTGCATTGACTACAGGACCAGAAAATGGACTTGCGATAATAAAAAACGAATAAAATTGTATATGATATTGTAAAGCTTGAGTTGGTAACGGTAATATTGATTTTCTCAGACATCCAGCTACCTGACTGGTGCCCTGAGAAGACCCGAGAGTTGTACAAGATATTACTGTGACAATTGTTGAGACAGGAATTTGGTAATGAGAAAATGATAAGGGGAAAAGATTACATAAAATACAATGATATTTTACCCTATGTTGTGGAAATTGGAAAAGAGGTAATTGGAACAACATTGTCCATTGTCTGAGTGTAGTCTGGAAAACCAGGTGATCATATGTCCTCATCCCATAGATAAATTGGCAGAATCAAAATGTGGATTTAATGCCACTGTAAATAGCACCAGGGAGGCTAGGAAAGCATTGTCAGGACTAACCCATGTGGCCTATGTGGGAAAGGGGAGATATTACTGAACCACCACAGCGAAGGAGTACCAGTATGGACAGAAACGGACTTGTCCGGTGAGCAACAGTACATTTTGGTTCAACCCACAAATACCAACCCGAGTAGGGAAAATGGAGTTGGTAGAGATACATAAACAAAAGGCAGAAACGATAACTGTGACAGAAAGTATTAAGGAGGATTTGACATATTACCTCCGGGACTATGAATATACTATTCAACCATTGCCCACACACTTGGGTAAAGATAGACAGCAGCTAGAAGCCATTGCAAGCTGGAACAACAGTCGAAGATGCTACAAGATGAGATTGACAAGATAAATGATTCTACCTTGCAGGAGGACTTCTGGAACTGGGGTCAGACGTGCAGATACACCCCTGGTTTAGAATCATCTCCCATGTCCTGATAGTGGTTTTGGGTATCATGGTGTTAGATGTGACATACTTAATTTGGCAACTTAAGAAATTAATGAGGCGATGCAAGAGGATGTATGAACACAGGTTGGACAACTACCCGAAAAGCAATTAGTGTTCGAACTTACTCTGTCAAAGGAGGGACAATTAGTTATGCCATAAAAGGGTAATTGTATAACCTTTTCAGATATACTTAAAGTGAGCAAATGAATGATCAATGTACTTTATGAAATTGTATTATGTTTATACAATCGATAATGTAACAGTGATGTTTAAATGAATTTGTAATTGTACAAGTGTACCACCCTTTTATTTTGTAAGCAAGTATTTGAAGCCCCTGCAAAACTTATGCCTTTACAGAGTTCCCGCTGCCCCCTTGTGATATAAGCAGGCGACGTATTGAGTGCGACCCCTCCGGGTGTTGAAGGCTGTTTCTGGACAAATAGAGACCATTAAAGGCACCTAGGTTGGATCAAGGGAAGGATTCTTAAAAGGGTTGTAGAAGAGTCAAGAGGGGACTGTGAGAAGGGAATTTTAGAATTTTAAGAACAGAATATTATGGGGACATTTAAGCTGAGATTAATCAATCATGTATTGCTAGCTTGGCCTTGCGGCTGCTACAGCGCAATGGCAGAAAAATATATTATGCTTCAATGATTACTTTAAGCCCCTGCCTCTCCCTCGACTCATGATGATGCTGTATTATCATGGTATGATAAAAGGAGGGATTGTTGGAGAAATTTTCTTAGCTTTGCTAATTATTACTTAACTTTGTAGAAGCAGAAAAGCAGGAGACAGCTTGTAGCTAATCTAACCACAACCAACGGTCATAAAATGTAGACAGAGCAGCTAACCACAATCAGACGTTACGGCCAGATATGGTGTCTGGAGTGGGCATTGAATTAAGGAACTAGCTTGTTATTGTTGAAACTGATGTTTTGCTGACCTCGGACCCTGCATGGTGCACCGTTACGGAGGCAGTCTTGTGGGTGCTTATCTAATTGTGAAACTGTTAGCTCTGCCTCTTTTATACTATATAAGTCCACGGCGATCTGTAGCTTTTTGGGAGTAGCACTGGACCGCCTTTAGGTAAGGTGTTATCCCCCATGATATCATGCAATAAAGTGTTTGATTCTCAAGGTCTGAGTCCGGAGAATTTGTTCAACAATTGCGCGCAATCTGGATTTTCTGCAACATAACAAAATGTAAAAAAATTTTTTTTTAAATCCCTTTTATCTTTTCAGTTAACCGGTGTATTTGTGTGTGTGCATGTGGCTCGAAGATTTAAAAAAAAGACTTTAAAAGTAAAGGTGAAAAGGGAACTTTTAAAATTTCCACCTGTGTGTTTATGCTTTACTTCATGACTCGTTAAAACTTGTTCTGCAATAAATGAATCATTTTGTTGTTCATTAAAGAAACCTGGTCAGTGTCTTCTATTCTGGGAAAAATAGAGTATATGATTGACTGTTTCAGTAAGTGGGAAAAGTTAAGATAGATGTTGTGACCTGTGGAGAAGTGGGATGAGAAGAAAGCGTGCCCTCCTCTGCCCTAAGTTGTCACAGCATTTGTGACCTGCCTCTGCAGCTTTGTTGGCTCGAGTGTTTGTCCAATAATCAGAAAATCTTGGATTCACATCCTTGCTTCAAAAGTTTAGCTATCAATCGTTTACATCTGTTTTCTTGTGAACAGATCTGTTTGAGAATCTGTAGATCCGCTTTGGGAAAGTGAATCAGAGCAGAATGAAGGGTGAACTGTCCGACTGCCCAGAAGAGATGAAGACACAGCTCAGTCAGCACGTTCCCCTGGTTTATGATGCTGGAACATTCCTCACACAGAAATTATTCAATCAATACTCATCTGCCAAGTCGGTCTGAGGCTGTGCCTCTCTGATCATGTGGAATTAAAGCAATTCTTCCAGTCAGTTAGTTCAGTTGTCATTTCATGAGAAATTCGGTCATCATGACTTCATCAGTGACCTCGTGGTTCAGGTGTCTGAGTGACGTTAATCATGATGTGAGGATATGATTGTATGTTCCAGTCTTTCCGTGGTGGGTTTTCACACTGAGTAGAAACGTGTTGGACATGGTCTGGAAATGTTTCACACCGCTCCATTCCCAACAGGCCATGACCTGATGTGATGGAAATTTCATTTACTTACAGAAGCTACATTTCCATCATTGCACATCTGGCTGCACAGCCAGGATCTGTACTGTCCAAACAGCTGACAAAGTGGTCGAGAGGTTAAGACGCTGGCGTGCTAATGCATTTTGCTTTGCATGTGTGGGTTCGGATCCCAATTTTGTCATTAGTTTATGAAGTGTCTAGTACATTGTTGTGGGGGAGCTTTTGTGGAAAGTTGGCCTGGAAACATGTTCTTGTCAATATCTCGCTGATGATTCCAGAATTGTTTATCCTTTATTAAAATTGAGACAGACAATCGGAATTCTTCACCCAAATTGGACTGGAATGAAGATCAAATAAGGATCACGAAAAGGAGATTTTTCCCTCCCTCCTTCCTTCCATCTTTACTTTCCCTGGATTTACACCAAATGAAAGACTAACGGGAAAAGCAAACGGCGAGGGAGCAGAAGCAGAACATTATCCTTTGGCAAGAAATTTATTTTCAAATCTTCTTGATAGATTAAGTGAGTGAGCAATGCTTTGGCAGATGGAGTTTAAAATGAGGGGTCATCTAGGACCTACGAAAGATAGATCAGAGTGTTTTTTATAAGGGGCGAGATGTTAGAAACTGGAGAAGCAGAGACCCGAGTGCTGAATCACTAAAAGCTAGTGGACTGGTAGAAAATAATGTGAAAGGCGAATGGAATCTGAAGATTGGAACTCATGTTGTAGTTATATAAAGCTCTGTGCTCCTGAAGTAAATGTCCAAGCCGGAATTGTGGGGAATCTGTGGAGAATGATTTGTTTTTTATTCATTCTTGGGTGTGAGTATCGCTGGCAAGGCTGGCATTTATTGTCCATCCCTAATTGCCCTTGAGAATGTGGTGGGGAGCTGCCTTCTTGAACTGCTGCAGTCAATGTGGTGTAGGAACACCCACAGTGCTATTGCAGAGGGAGTACCAGGATTTTGACCCAGCAACAGTGAAGAAATGGTGATATAGTTCCAAGTCATGATGGTGAGTGACTTGGAGGTGAACCTGCAGGTGGTGGTGTTCCCATGCATCTGCTGCCCTTGTCCTTCGAGGTGGTAGTGATCACGGGTTTGGATGGTGCTGTCGAACGTTACTTAGCGAGTTACTGCAGTGCATCTTGCAGGTGGTACACACTGCTGCCACTGTGCACTGGTGGTGGAGGGAGTGAATGTTTAAGGTGGTGGCTGAGGTACCGATGAAGAGGACTGCTTTGTCCTGGGTGGTATTGAGCTTTTTATGTGTTTTTGGAGCTGCAGCTATCCAGAAAAGTGGAGAGTATTCCATCACACTCCTGACTTGTGCCTTGTAGACAATGGACAGGCTTTGGCATGTCAGGAGGTGAGATACTTGCTGCAGAATTCCCAATTTCTGACCTACGCTAAGAGCCGCAGCATAGATGTGACTGGTCCAGTTTAGTTTATAATCAATGATAACCCCCAAGATGTTGCTGGTGAGGGATTCAGTGATGATAATGCTGCTGAGTATTAAAAGGTAGATGGTTTGATTCTCTCTCATTGGAGATGTTCACTGCGTGGCACTTTTGTGGCAACCAAGTCGCTTGTCACTTATCAGCTCAAGCCTGAATGTTGTTCAGGTCTCGCTGCTTGCAGACATGGACTGCTTCAGTATCTGAGGAGTTGTGAATCATCACCTAACATTCCCACTTCTGACTTATTTTGAGGGGAAACTCATTAATAAAACAGCTGAGGATGCTTGAGCCAGGGACACTGCCCTGAGAAACTCCTGAGGCAATGTCCTGGGCTGAGATGATCGGCCTCCACCAACCATAATCATCTTGCTTTGTGCTGGGTATGACTCCAACAAGTGGACAGTTTTCCCCTGATTCCCATTGATTTCAATTTTGCTGGGGATCCTTGATGCCACACTCACTCAAGGGTAATTACTCTCACCTCTCCTCTGGAATTCCACTCTTTTGTCTCTATTTGGAACAAGCTGCAATGAGATCATAAGAACAGGAATAGTAGCAGGAGTAGGCCATTTGGCCCCTCGAGCCTTCTCTGCCATTCAATAGGATCATGGCTGATCTGATCATGGCATCAACCCCACTTTCTTGCCTGCCCCCCATAACCCTTGACTTCCTTGTAGATAAAAATACAAAGATGAACAACTGTCTGAGAGAAGAAATTCCTCCTCATTTCCTTCTTAAATGGAAAACCCCTAATTCTGAAACTGTGTCCCCTAGTTCTAGATTCCACCACGAGGGGAAACATCCTCTCAGCATCTACCCTGTCAAGACCGTTCAGAATCTTATATGTCTCAATACGATCACCTCTCATGTTCCTAAACTCCAATCAGTATGGGTCCAACCTGCTCAATCCTCCTCAAAGGACAACCGCCTCATCACAGGAATAAATCCAGTGAACCATCTCTGAACTTTTTTTTAAATTTCCAACATATACTTTATTCGTTAAAAAAAACTATAAAAAGATACATTACAAAACAGTTCAAAAACAGCACCAAGTCAACAATACAAAGATTGCAAAGGAGATCAGTTTCTTTCAGTACAGGAGTGAATTGCCTCACAACCCTTCCATTTCATTTTACCTGCCATGTACTTTTTGCAGCAAACAAATATTTTCTGGAATAAAAACAAGAAATACTGGAACCACTCAGCAGGTCTGGCAGCATCTGTGGAAAGAGAAGCAGAGTTAACGTTTTGGGTCAGTGACCCTTCTTCGGACCTGACAAATATTAAAAATGTCACAGGTTATAAGCAAGTGAGGTGGGGGTGGGGCAAGAGATAACAAAGGAGAAGGTGCAGTTTGGACAAGGCCACATAGCTGACCAAAAGGTCATGGAGCAAAGACAAACAATATGTTAATGGTGTGTTGAAAGACAAAGCATTAGTACAGAATAGGTGTTAACGGACTGAATATTGAACAGCAGCAAGAGCAAACCTGAAAAAAAACAGCGGGTAAGCAAACTGAATAAACTAAGATGAAATGAAATAAATGCAATATAAAAGGTTGTAAAAAATGTAAAAAAGCAAAAAAGAACAAAAAAGAAAAAACAACTAAAAATGAAAGTAAAATGGGGGGCTGTCATGCTCTGAAATTATTGAACTCAATGTTCAGTCCGGCAGGCTGTAGTGTGCCCAATCGATAGATGAGATGCTGTTCCTCGAGCTTGCGTTGATGTTCACTGGAACACTGCAGCAATCCCAGGACAGAGATGTGAGCATGAGAGCAGGGGGGAGTGTTGAAATGGCAAGAAACCGGAAGCTCAGGGTCCTGCTTGCAGACCGAGCGGAGGTGTTCCGCAAAACGGTCACCCAGTCTGCGCTTGGTCTCCCCAATCTAGAGGAGACCACATTGTGAGCAGCGAATACAGTATACTACATCGAAAGAAGTACAAGTAAATCGCTGCTTCACCTGAAAGGAGTATTTGGGGCCTGGGATAGTGAGGAGAGAGGAGGTAAATGGGCAGGTATTACACCTCCTGCGATTGCAGGGGAAGGTGCCATGGGATGGGGACGAGGTGGTGGGGGTAATGGAGGAGTGGACCAGGTTGTCGCGGAGGGAACGATCCCTTCGGAATGCAGACAGGGGAAGGGAGGGGAAGATGCATTTGGTAGTGGCATCACGCTGGAGGTGGCGAAAATGGCAGAGGATGATCCTTTGGATATGGAGGCTGATGGGGTGGAAAGTGAGGACAAGGGGAACCCTGTCACGGTTCTGGGAGGGAGGGGAAGGGTTGAGGGCAGAAGTACGGGAAAAGGGCCGGACACGGTTTAGGGCCCTGTCAACAACAGTGGGGGGGATTCCTCGGTTGAGGAAAAAGGAGGTCATACCAGAAGCACCGTCATGGAAGGTAGCATCATCAGAGCAGATGCGTCGAAGACGGAGAAACTGGGAGAATGGAATGGAGTCCTCACAGGGGGTAGGGTGTGAAGAAGTGTAGTCGAGGTAGCTGTGGGAGCCGCTGGGCTTATAATGGATATTGGGAGACAACCTATCCCCAGAGATGGAGACAGAGAAGTCGAGGAAGGGAAGGGAAGTGTCAGAGATGGACCACGTATGGGTGAGAGAAGAGTGGAAATTGGATGCAAAGTTGATAAAGTTTTCCAGTTCGGGGCGGGAGCAGGAAATGGCACCGATACAGTCATCAATGTACCGGAAAAAGAGTTGGGGGAGGGGGCCTGAGTAGGGCTGGAACAAAGAATGCTCGACATATCCCACAAAAAGACAGGCATAACTAGGACCCATGCGGGTACCCATAGCGACACCTTTTACTTGAAGGAAGTGCGTGGAGTTGAAGGAGAAGTTGTTCAATGTGAGAACAAGTTCAGCCAGGCGGAGGAGGGTGGTGGTGGATGGGGACGGGTTGGGCCTCTGTTCCAGGAAGAAGCGGAGAGCCCTCAAACCATACTGGCGGGGGATGGAGGTGCAGCGCGATTGGACGTCCATAGTGAAGAGGAGGCGGTTGGGACCAGGAAACTGGAAATTGTCAAAATGACGTAAGGCGTCAGAAGAGTCACGGATGTAGTTGGGAAGAGACTGGACCAGCGGAGAAAAGATAGAGTCAAGATAGGAAGAAATAAGTTCAGTGGGGCAGGAGCAGGCTGACACAATGGGTCTGCCGGGACGTACCCGTTTGTGGATTGTGGGAAGGAGGTAGAAGCGGGCTGTCCGGGGTTGCGGGACTATGAGGTTGGAAGCTGTAGAGGGAAGATCTCCAGAGGAGATGAGGTCAGTGACAGTCCTTTGGACGGTGGCTTGATGTTCGGTGATGGGGTCATGGTCCAGAGGGAGGTAGGAAGAAGTGTCTGTGAGTTGGCACTGAGCCTCTGCAAGGTAGAGGTCGGTACGCCATACAACAACAGCACCACCCTTGTCTGCAGGTTTGATGACCATGTCGGGGTTAGACCTGAGAGAACGGAGTGCCTCAAGATCAGAGGGGGACAGGTTAGAGTGAGTGAGGGGGGCAAAGAAATTGAGATGACAAATGTCTAGCCGACAGTTTTCAATGAAGAGATCAAGAGCGGGTAAGTGGCCGGGGTGGGGGGGGGGGTTTCCAAGTAGAGGGAGAATGCTGGAGGTGGGAGAATGGGTCTGCTGTTCGGGAGGAGGACTCCTGGTCAAAGAAGTGAGCCTGGAGGCGGAGAAATATTTTCTGGATACAGCCCGAGGGGATTTCCATGGATCCAGTCCCTCACTTCACCTTGGTGGGGGTACCTTACACAGTGGTCTTCCCCAGTGAACCTTTGCAGCGGCTGCCCAAGCTGTAGTGCGTCCCTCAGCACGTAGTCCTGGACCTTGGAATGTGCCAGTCTGCAACATTAAGTCGTGGACAACTCTGTGCACTGGACGACCAGCAAGTTTCGGGCAGACCAAAGGGGGTCTTTCACCGAATTGATAGTCCTCCAGCAGCAGCTGATGTTTATCTCGGTGTGCATCCCTGAGAACAGCCTGTAGAGCACAGACGCCTGTGTTACACAGCTGCTTGGGATGAACCGCGATAAAAACCACTGCATCTTTTTCTACACCTGCTTTGCAAAGACAGACAGGGCAGTCCTCTCTCCTCTGTCTTGTTTGTTTGCTGTATTGACCCCTTTGCTGAGTCTATTAGGAAGGATGCAAGCATACGGGGGTGTTACAATCCGAGGCAGTGGAGTCACTCAGGTTAAAACTTCCCTGTACCTGGATGACGTCGCCGTCTTTTGCTCGGATCTGCTGTCCGTTCGCAGACTGATCAGCATCTGCGACCAGTTCGAACTCGCCTCGGGAGCCAAAGTTAACCACGGCAAGTGCGAGTCCATGTTCTTTGGGAACTGGGCTGACCGATCCTTTGACCCCTTCACCATCAGGTCAGACTACCTGATGGCGCTGGGGATATAGTTTGGAAGGGCTGGGACGTGCACCAAAACCTGGAAGTAGCGAGTAGCCAGGATACACCAGAAGCTGAGCATGTGGGAGCAGCGATCTCTCTCCATTGTGGGTAAGAACCTGGTGATCAGGTGCGAGGCGCTCACGTTGCTGTACGTGGTGCAGGTCTGGCCCATATGCCACTCCTGCGCTGTGGCGATCACCCGAGCCATTTTCCGCTTCATATGGGGTTCCAAAATGGACCAGGTCTGGAGGGACACGATGTTCAAACCCCTGGATAAGGGCGGGAAAAATGTACCCAACGTCGCCCTCATCCTGATGACTACCTTCCTGTGCGGCTGCATCAAGCTGTGCGCAGATTCCCAGTGCACAATCTCCAAGTGTCACTACGTGCTAAGGTTCTATCTGTCCCCAGCGTTGTGAAGGATGGGCCTGGTCACATTGCCGCGGAATGCTCCATCCAGTTGGACCGTGCCGTACCACCTATCCTTCGTGGGAAAGTTTCTGTGGAAAAACATCTTTGACCACCAATCCTTCAGGTAGTGGTCTGCACGGAATGTCCTCAAGGCCCTACAGGAAAAGGAGATGGTGGATCCAGTCGGATGGTTCCCCGAGCAAACTTCCAAAGTCATTTGGCGGAATGCCTCATCACCAGAACTTTCAAACAAGCACCAAGATGAAACTTGGTTGGTGGTGAGAAGAGCCCTCCCCATCAGATCCTTCCTGCACGCCCGAAGTCTAACCCCCTCCGCACAATGCCCTCGAGGTGGCTGTGGTGGGGAAGAGACAGTTGCCCAGCTCTTTCTCTGAATTGCCTCCAATGCAAGTATATCCCTCCTTAAATAAGGAGACCAAAACTGTACACAGTACTCCAGGTGTGGTTTCACCAACACCCTGTACATTTGTAGCAAGACTTCTCTCCTTTTATACTCCATTCCCCTTTGTAATAAAGGGTAACATTCCATTTGCCTTCCTAATTATTTGCTCTACCTGCATGCTAACTTTTTGTGATTCACGTACGAAGACACCCAGATCCTTCTATACCGCAGCATTCTGTAGTCTCTCGCAATTTAAATAATATTTAATTTATCTGTTCTTACTACCAAAGTGAATAACCTCACATTTTCCCACATTATACTCCAGCTTCCAAATGTTTGCCTGGATCCGAGAGGCCCTGGCGGAATCTAAACTGAGCATCGATGAGCAGATTATTGCTAAATGCGTGGTGATTGATATCACTGTTGATGACATCTTCCATCACTTTGCTGATGATTGATAGTAGACTGATGGGGCGGTAATTGGTCAGATTGGATTTGTCCTGCTTTTTTTTTATGGACAGGACACACCTCGGCAATTTTCCACATTGTCGAGTAGCTGTTTGTGTTGTAGCTCAAAAAAAATTATCTTAATAAATTATCGGCTGTAAGCACGTTTGTCATCGGGTTGAATAATTTCTGTGTGAGGAATGTTCCAGCATCATAAACCAGGGGAACGTGCTGACTGAGCTGTGTCTTCATCTCTTCTGGGCAGTCGGACAGTTCACCCTTCATTCTGCTCTGATTCACTTTCCCAAAGCAGATCCACAGATTCTCACATCTGGAGACTGGGTTTTCTTGTTAGGTTCCTTTTGATTTTTCTTGCTCCTGAATGATAATATATGCCAACCTTGGATCAACCTTGCGTTGTGTCCCAGTCTTGGTTAAAAGCGACACATAACAGCACCAACACTCTGAAACAAACAACACAGTCACACTTTCCTTCAGTGAGATTAATGTTGAGACGGTTTCCATGTCGAATGCAATTGTGAACAAATTTCTCACAAAGAAATTGTGGGTGATTTGAGTATTTGCACTGAATTTCTGTGCAAGGAGGGGCAGTTTCAAACAGCCATTCCGAAATCACTTCCTTCACAAAGACAAAGACTGTGCTGTCTTAACGTGTCACTCAACTTCACAAACAAATTTGAACTCGAAATTCAGGAGAAGACAGAGTGGTGAATGATTGATAGTGTAATCTTTGGATGAGAAAAGATACTTAACATACAAAATCCAACATTTGAGCTTGCGTGTAAGATTGATCTATCCATGGAGATGATCACTGGAACACTGGAACAGGCCCAAGACAGAAATGTTGACATGAGAGCAGGGGGGAGTGTTGAAACGACAAGGAACCAGAAGCTAGGGGTCATGCTTTCGGACTGAGCAGAGGTGTTCGACATAATCTGCGTTTGGTCTCCCCAATTTGGAGGAGACTGCAATGTGAGCAGCGAATACAGTACACTAAATTGAAAGAAGTACAAGTAAATCGCTGCTTCACCTGAAAGGAGTGTTTGGGCTTTAAATAATGAGCAGAGAGGAGGGAAAAGGGTAGGTATTATATCTCCTGCGATTGCATGAGAAGATGCCTTGGGAAGGGGACGAGGTGTCAGGGATAATGGAGGAGTGGACCAAGGTGTCGTGGAGGGAACTATCGCTTCAGAATTGTGAGAAACGTAGCCCACTTAATAATAATTTACACCAAGTCAAACTCTGAAGAAGTAAGTTTATTTAACGTTCTTGCAAGATCGGGTGTCCGACAAGCAGGCACACCGATCAACATATTCAGTTCATGTTTATACAATACAAATCCATTTGTCCACGCCTTTATTTTACATTATTGGTTATAACGTATTATGACACTAACCTGTCCTATGGTTGCTACAGCCTCCTCCTCTGTTTACTTCTCCCCCTACTCTAACTTTCTAGCCCCTAACTCTTGTTTTTGTTTTACCTTATTTGGCTCTCCATTGTGTGTTTTAACTTGCAGCTGTCAGCCTTTATCTTCGTGGGGCAGTTTCTTATTCACTACATCCTTTGTTCTAACTCTTGCTGTTTCTCTTTTATCTGCCTAAGCACAATTTTTAAGTGATGTACTGTCCCAAGGTCTGTACTTACATACCCTTATCAGTTCTCTTTTTCAGTGATGTACTGTATTATGGTCTCCACTTACATACCCTTATCAGTTCTCTTTGTCAGTGATGTACTGTCTTAAGGTCTCTACTTACGTACCCTTATCAGTTCTCTTTTTCAGTGATTTCATTATGTTGTGTACAAATGACTTCTTGGTAACTTTCCACAAGCTGCAGAAACAACATTTCAGTATTTCTTATTCTCACAATTTCCCCCTTTTCTTTTACTTAATCCTTGTTGTTTTCTACATACTGCGGAGGGTTCTCATATGTCCTCTCAAATCCTCTGAGCATTATTTCAGCCGCCTTTTCAATGTCTGTATTTCCGTTGATACTATCCACTTTGTCATTACCTAACAGGTACATACTCTCTTCCTGGCCTCTTTGTATTGACATCTGCTTCGTCAAAGCTGTCTCAATCAATCGCTGTGTCAGCCCTCTTACACAAGGAATAATACAACACCCGATGGCTATTAGTATTCCGACAACCATGATCAGGGAGGTAAAAACCGAGATTATCATGCCTTTCCATTTTCCAAACCAGGATTCAAGCCACCCCGTCAGGGAAGTGTCTGCTCCTAAATTTTTGGCCATCTCCTCTGCTAAAGTTGTTAACCCTTGCAGTGCTCGGGTGATTGAACCATCGGGTGCTGTGTTATTTGGGATAAGTGTGCAACATTTCCCTCCTAACATTATACACACCTCCTTTTTCTGCTAAGATCATATCTAGAGCCAGTCGATTTTCCCAAGCCATTCTACTAGTGGCGTCTAATTGTTCAGCTATACCTTTTACCGCATCTCTAGTATAATTTATAAATCTTTGTTGCTTGTAATAAATATAATTTATCCAATCTACATTTTTGTTAATAGTGACCCACCAAAACAAAGACTCGAAACCGGCGGTTATTTGGTTTCGGGCCTTGAATTCATCAGGTACCCCTCTTGGGACCCCTATGAAATCCATGTATACCTGGTCGTCAAAAGAGTTCGCTATCGCTTCCCTTTTACCCCTTTCCCTCGTTATTATCTTTTGTTTCTCAAATGCCAAGGTGAATGGTATTGCCAATTGAACAATTGCGCACGTCCCCTTCCACTGGGAGGGTAGGGTCTGTCTCAGGATTTTTCCTCCGCAATACCACCATAAATCCGCTCTGGGAACATTCAATGATGAGTAGTTCCCTCCCCTGACTCTTCCAGTTACGTCCTCAGTCTCTATGCATGACTTCAACTCTCCCATATTGCTGGTTAGCTCCACACCGTGTCGACATACGCATGATGTGTGATTCACACTGGTGGCTAAAAATGAAGGGGGAGTCCTTGAATCTTCTTTCTCTAGGGGAGGGAACATTATTGACAAGGATATGCAAGTTTGAATACCCCAAGCCGTCTTATCCTGATATAGGGCTAACATGCATTCCATGCCCTTTCGGTCACGCTCCCACCCCAGCGGGAAAGGTACTACTTGAGCTATCGGTCTACCAGATGCACAAGCATAGCAATTGTTTTTGTTCAAACTTTTTACAGTATATTTTATCCATTCTACCCAGGCATTTGTGTCCCCGTAACCGGTTTCTATCTCAATTGTCTTTCTCAAGTCTTTTACCTCTATTATTTTTACTATGTTAGGATCGTTATGAGAGGTCCCTTTTAGTTTGTTAGCTGGTTTACCAGTCTTATCTATTGTTACCTGAAAACAACATTTTAATTCACCTTTCTTTTTCCCTTCTCTAACTGTTACTCCAAACACCTTGTTGTCTAATTGGAAGTGGGTAATACAAAAACATCCAACCCATTTTATTTCCTGGCTACTTTTGAAAAGAAAGAAAGAAGGCACACAATATTACAGACAGTATTTCCGCGCTCGCGCCGTTATATTAAAAAAAAGTTTGTTACTCAAAGTCTTTTTAGCTTTATTTTCAATGGTTCTTCTGTTAATTCGGTTGTCCAAGTTCCTTCCTCGGCCGGGGTTTGTACCGGCCCCTTGATTCTTGTGTAGTGGGTCCAACCTCTTTCTGCCGTTCTTATGGCTGTTTCAGTGGTTAGGAGAGTCTGGTATGGTCTTTCCCAGTTCAGTTGTAGTTTAGTCTCTTTCCACGATTTCACCAGAACCCAATCTCCTGGTTGGATCTTGTGCACTGCAAATTCGAGAGGTGGTGTCTGTGCTAACAGGCGTTGCTTCCTGAGGAATGACAATGAGGAAGACAACGCCAGTATATAGTTCTTTAGAAACAAATCTTTAGTTTCTAAGGTTGGCATCTTGCCCCTGGTTCCCATATAGGGTAATCCGAATAGCATTTCATAGGGGGACAGTCCCACATCTTTTCTAGGGGCTGTCCGAATTCTGAGTATTGCGATAGGTAAACATTTTGTCCAGGGTAACCTTGTTTCAAGTATCAGTTTGGACAGGTGTTTCTTTAAGGTCTGATTCATTCTTTCCACCCGCCCTGAAGAGGGAGGGTGCCAAGGGGTATGGAAGTCCCATTGGATTCCCAATCCCCTAACTATTTCTTGTTATAGCTTCGAGGTAAAATGACTTCCTTGGTCTGAAGTGCTGTGGCTGCCACAGCTTGCACACACTCTGGCCATCCCTTTTAGCTATTTCATTGTGGTTTCTGCCACTTAAAATCAAAGCTCAGCAAAGCTACTATTCCTAACTTGGCTATATTTCCCATTAAGCATAGTGCCATGCCTTTCTGCTCACTTCCACATTCCCCCCTTTTATCATTCTATGATAACCTTCTCTCTCTACTGATCAACTTATATATGATTATACATATTCACTCGGATTATATGGATCTATTTACTCAAATAACATTTAAACAGTATAAGATAAAAGCAAATATAAAAAACTCAGCCACTGCTGAATCAGAAGGGTAGGCTGAGCCACCCTCTAACAGTTATGAAGTCATTTCTGATAAGCTGTCCCTCCCGACAGCACTGAAGCTAGCTTGTTAGCAGTACATGACTGATTAATTGTTTCAGGGTAGGCTGAGCCACTCTCAAACAAGGGGGCGTGTATTAGCCTGGTCGGCATGTTTTTCATTCTAGCCTTTCCCTAGGATTGTCATGTCTGGGTGATAAGAAGAGTGCTGTTGAAGTACAATGTCTCGCTCTCTCTCTCTCTCTCGCTGTACCAGCTGCAAGGCCAAGTTGCCTCTGCAGCCCTGAAGTTATGAAGTCAGCTAGCTTGTTAGCAATACATGACTGATTAATTGTTTCATCTTAAATGTTCCCATGTAATTCTGTTCTTAAAAATTCTAAATTCTGTTCTCACAGTCCCCCCTTTTGATTCTTCAAAACATTTTTAAAAATCAATCCCTTGATCCCACCTAGGTGCCTTTAATGGTCTCTATTTGTCTAGAAACAGCCTTCAATACCCAGAGGGGTCGCACTCAATACGTTGCCTGCTTGTGCCATAAGAGGGGCCTGCGGTAACTCTGTAAAGGCATAAGTTTTGCAGGGGCTTCAACTACTTGTTTACAACAATGCCTTTTACTATCAGATTTCTAAGGTCTTTCATCTGGCCCCTATGGCCGATATTATTGTGCTGCCACTGCGGGTCTTGATTAGGGTATTTTTGTTCAGCTGGTTCGTTTCCCCCTACCCCGGGAGGGTTTTCTCTTTCCCATATTTTCAGGGGTCTTCTACGAGGACTTTCATTTCCTTTTTAAACACTCTTACCTCTCCTGACGTTAATGGTGCACTAACAAATCCAATTTCATTATTTCCTATTGGTACCTCTCTCAAGGGCATCATTGTCTGAGGAGACTCTCTGTCTCTATCGTCGTCGTTATCGTCGGGTTTAGGGGTGGTCCTTCTTGCTGTCCTTAGATCATATTTGGGTCTTTTTCTCCTTGGTTTTTGACTCTAAATCCCAATACTCCAACATCCGTCCCAATGGACTTTCGGGAGGGATGTTGCCGGCAGACTTTCCTTGTCTCCCATCGTCTTCCTTTTTAGACGATTTATTTCCCATGGTTAACTGAAGGGTCTTGTACCCTATGGTATTCACCTCCTAACTGAAGGGTCTTATACCCGACAGTATTCACCTCCTAACTGAAGGGTCTTGTACCCTACGGTATTCACCTCCTAGCTGAAGGGTCTTATACCATACAGTACTCACCTCCTAGCTGAAGGGTCTTATACTGCAGGACTGTAAAATTCACTCCTCAAGGACTTTTGGTACTTAGAAGGTCTTATCCTACAGTTAACCATAAGTCACCAAGATAATACTTAAAAGTCGTTTTTCTTACCTTGGTCCGTGCACGGAGTTGCCTGACTTTACATGTGTACCTGCCGCACTAAATACTCGTTCAGAGTGACTTCCCTAGGATCGTTTTCAGTCAATTACTCGGGTCCGCTACCAACGAGAGAAACGAGACCGTTTTTAAATTAACGGGACGCGTCTTCTCGTCTGTCGTCGGCCGCGGTCCCGGCAATGATGAAGAGATCTCGGACGAGCCCCCAATTGTGAGAAACGTAGCCCACTTAATAATAATTTACACCAAGTCAAACTCTGAAGAAGTAAGTTTATTTAACGTTCTTGCAAGATCGGGTGTCCGACAAGCAGGCACACCGATCAACATATTCAGTTCATGTTTATACAATACAAATCCATTTGTCCACGCCTTTATTTTACATTATTGGTTATAACGTATTATGACACTAACCTATCCTATGGTTGCTACAGTCTCCTCCTCTGTTTACTTCTCCCCCTACTCTAACTTTCTAGCCCCTAACTCTTGTTTTTGTTTTACCTTATTTGGCTCTCCATTGTGTGTTTTAACTTGCAGCTGTCAGCCTTTATCTTCGTGGGGCAGTTTCTTATTCACTACATCCTTTGTTCTAACTCTAGCTGTTTCTCTTTTATCTGCCTAAGCACAATTTTTAAGTGATGTACTGTCCCAAGGTCTGTACTTACATACCCTTATCAGTTCTCTTTTTCAGTGATGTACTGTCTTAAGGTCTCTACTTACATACCCTTATCAGTTCTCTTTTTCAGTGATTTCATTATGTTGTGTACAAATGACTTCTTGGTAACTTTCCACAAGCTGTAGAAACAACATTTCAGTATTTCTTATTCTCACAGAATACTGACAGGGGAGGAGAAGATGAGGTAGGTGGTGGCATCACGCTGGAGGTGGTGGAAATGGTGGAAGATGATCCTTTGGATGTGGAGGCAGGTGGGGTGGAAAGTGAGGACAAGGGGATCCCTGTCGCAGTTCTGGGAGGGAGGGGAAGGGGGAAGGCAGAGGTTGATGGTCCTGTCAACTACACTGGGAGGGGGGCAAGGGGTGGGGGTTGAAATCTGGTGATGTTGTTGAATTTAATTTCAAACACTCCTTGAACTCTCTGCCGATGAAGACTGAAAAAGGGAAGAGCAACCACACAACAAGGGTCTCAAATCCAAGACCCTGAGATTAAAAGTCTCATGCTCTACCAACTGAGCTAACAAGGCCTGAAACAGTACTTCTACTCTGATACAGTAAATCCACTTACAGAAGCCCCAAAGTGTGAGAAATTCCTCTCACTCATCAATAATAAATCTGAAATCTTTTTACCTTCCAAATGCTGCCATCTATTTTGTCAGTATTTATTTCTCTCTCCTTTTTATTTAGTTCATGCATTTCTTCAGAATTTTTTTTTTTTCAATTATGTCTGAGGGAAGAAATGAACAGATCTGGCAGCTCCAAACTGGGCATCCATGAGGCGCTGTGGGCCATCAGCAGCAGCAGAATTGTATTTAAACACAATATGTTACCTCATGGCCTGGCATATCCCTCACTCTACCATTACCATCAAGCCAAGGGAGCAATAGTGGTTCAATGAAGTGTGCAGGAGGGCATGTCAGGAGCAGCACCAAGCAGACCTAAAAATGAGGTGTCAACCTGGTGACGCTACAACACAGAATTACTTGCATGTCATATAGCAGAAGCAGCATGCAATAGACAGAGCTCAGCAATCTCACAATCAACAGATCAGATCAAAGCTCTGCAGTCCTGCCACATCCAGTCCTGAATGGTGGTGGATAATTAAACAATTAACAGGAGTCACAGAGAGTCATACAGTCGTACAGCATAGAACCAGGGCCTTTGGCCCACCGCGTCCATGCCGACCATAATGCCTATCTATACTAATCCGACCCGCCTGCATTTATTCCATATCCCTCCATGCCTTGCTCATTCAAGTACCTGTCCAGATGCCTCTTAAATGTGACTACTGTTCCTGCCTCCACCAGGCAGCTCATTCCAGATACCCACTATTCTTTCTGTGAAAAATTTACCCCTTTGACCCCCTTTAAACCTCCTCCCTCTTAGCTTAAATCTATGCTCTCTAGTTTTAGTCACCCCTACCATGGGAAACAGAGTCTGGCTATCGACACTATCTATGCCTCTCATAAAGCGTGACGTAGGAGTGAAGAACGAGTGACCAAGAGGAGGAAAGTGGCACGGCATAGAGCTCATGGTTGGAGTGGGGGTTGGGGGGCTGGGAGCGAGTGGCAGGAGAGCTGGGTGACGCGAACAGGGAACAATCGGCCAGGGGAGCAGCGAGATGGAGAGCGAGCAGCTGAGGAGAAGAAGCGTCAAGGCCGAGTGGGGAGAGCTCCAACCTCAAAGTCTCCCATTCAGCCACTTCCTTCAGCTGAGTGAGAGGCTGGATACCCGATGACGCTTTAGCGTGCATGTGCGAAGATGGACCAGGCGCTGATTTGCGATGATGTTGGTGCTGAGCCATGACATCATCCTGTGCATGTGCCACTTAACCCTGGCAAGATGTAGCTGTGCCTATGCGCAGCTTGGCGCTCTCTGATGATGTCAGCAGGCCGCTCCGTTGATAGGAATCACATTGTGTCAGCAGTGCCCACAACCCAGGAAAGAATAAAAAAGAGATTTACCACAATGGTAGCAGGGTGAGGGATTTCAGTTATGTGGAGAGATTGGAGAAGCTGGGGTTGTTCTCCTTGCAGCAGAGAAAATTCAGAAAAGATTTGACACATTTGTTCAAAATCATGGAGGTTTTCAATAGTTTAAATAAGGAGAAACTGTTTCCAGTGGTAAAAGGGTCAGTAAGCAGAGGACACAGATATCAGGTGATTGGCAGAAGAACCAGAGGTGACATGAGGAACCATTTTTTACACTGCAATGTGTTGTGATAAAGAAAGAAAAGACTTGCATTTATATAGCACCTTTCCTGACCACTGGATATATCAAAGCACTTTGTAAACAATGAAATACTTTTGAAGTGTAATCACTGTTGTAATGTCAGAAATGCAGCAGCTAATACCCACAAACAGCAATGTGATAATGACCAACTGATCTGATTGAGGGGCAAATATTGATCACAACACCAGGGAGAATTGCTCTTCACTTGTTTGAAATTGCAGCATGGGATCTTTTACATTCACCCAAACATGCAGACCAGGTCTTGGTTTAACATCACACCTGAAAGGCAGCACCTTCAACACCCTCAGTGCTGCACTGGAGTGTCAGCTGTGCAATCTGAACCCAGAAGCTTGTGATTTCGAGGTGAGTGTGACCAACTGAGCCACAGCTTTTACCTGAGTCTCAATCCTTCTACCAACAGTTTCTCTCTATCGGATCTGTCACGACCCCTCATGATTGTGAACACCTCTATCAAATCTTCTCTCGAAGGATAACAACCCCAGTTTCTCCAATCTATCCACATAACTGAAATCCTAACCACACGTTGCAGAAAGGAATTTTTCCTCATGTTCCTTCTGGTTTTGTGAGTCTCTTTAAATCTGTAACCTTCGGTTACTGACCGTTCAGCAGTTAGAAACAGTTCCTCAGTATTTACTCTACCTCAAACCTTCAAGGAAGCTCTGCAAAGTAACTGAAAATCAAGTTGTCAGAAGTGGGATTTAAACACATGCCTCCAGTGAAAGCTGCAACCTGAACAGAGAAGCTGAAACCGCTCAGTCACCTCAACTGTTCAGACCTTTTTGACCTCGTCATCACTTCTGTCCTTTGAAAGGTTCACTCAGTTCAGGAACTTGTTCAATGTTACTGGAATGCTCAGTGATTGGGATATTAACTCCCCCGGGTTTTCCTGAGCTTGTTCTCGGTCTATGGGGATGTTTATCCTGGGCCGTGGAATCTTGCATCCCTGTAATGGACATTAACCCACTGATTGAATCTGTATTCACTGCTTTCCGCTGGTGCTGGGTAATTGCAGAGTGTGGGGCCGGAATGTTGCTGCTTGTCCCGGCCTCACTCACTCTGGGAAAGAGTGAATAATTGATGCATCTGTTTCTGTATCTGAAATGTGACTTCGATCTGCTGTTATTAACCGAGGCAGCGCTGCAGAAGGATACGTTAATAATCTCTCACTAATCAACTGCAAACAGTCAGAATGTGTAACTTTGAGCAGCGCTTTCTGCACCGTCAGGGCTGCAAAGTTGAGGGAGGGAGAGACACTGTCAGTATCTGAGTGCACACAGCACTGCACAGAGAAAGAGCCAATATACCGGGGCTGATACACAGTGTATCTTTTCACATTTAATCACAATAATATCCGGAGTCAGGAACTGAAAAGGATGAAAAACCGAATAATAAGAGCAAAAGTAAGAAAACTAAGCAATTATAGATTAGCTGATGAGCATTCTCTGTGTTACCTGATAGTCTACTGTTTTATTTTCAATGCTCTCTCCACTGTGGCCAGGGAATGATTTCTTCTCAAGGGCTGAATATTCACAAAGCTTCTTGGAATTTAAAATCTTTCAAAATTAATTCCATGGAGCTAATGGGGAAAAGTCAAATAACTGCATCTATTATAGGAGAGCTGGTTGGTGATGACGTGGATGTGTCTGCAGTGTGCAGGACCAGACTGTTTCTATAGATTCACAATGAATGTTCCACCCTTTATTTGTAACAGTAAAACTGATCGTGGACAATGGCTATTCTGGTTGCAGTAACCTGAAGATTTAACTCATTGACACACTGCTTTCGGGTAATCTAGAAAGCACAACACCCAGCTCTGTCAGTTAGTGTGCTTGTTTGTTAACCCACAATTTGTTGGTTCAAGCACTTAAAAGGATGAGGCTTTATTAACTTAAACTCTTCTACATCTGCTGTATTACTCTTGCTGTTGATTCTTCAAAGATAAGTTTAATCAAGTCTTTCTTTGTGAAATCCATGCTGACTGTGTTTTATTATATTTTCATTTTCATTTGTATTTTCTACTTTTGGGGATGACAGGATATTGTCATTTTTTATTGATTTTATTTTTATTAATTGCACTTATTGCCCATCCCTCATTCCCTCGAGAAGGTGGTGGTGAGCTGCCTTCTTGAACCACTGCAGTCGATGTGGTGCTGTTAGGAAGGGAGTTCCAGGATTTTGACCAGCCACAGTGAAGGAACGGTGATATAGTTCCAATTCCAGGATGGTGTGTCGCTCAGAGGGGAACTTGCAGGTGATGGTGTTCCCATGCATCTGCTGCCCTTGTCCTTCTAGGTAGTAGAAGTCACGGGTTTGGAAGGTGCTGTGTAAGGAGGCTTGCTGCCTTGCTGCAGTGCATCTTGTGGATGGTACACACTGCTACCACTGTGCGTTGGTGATGGAGAGAGTGAATTTTGTGAATGAGGTGCCAATCAAGTGGGCTGCTTTGTCCTGGATGACGTTGAGCTTCTTGAGTGTTGTTGGAGCTGCACCTATCCAGGCAATGGAGAGGATTGCATCACACTCCTGACTTGTGCCTTGTAGATAGGGGACAGGCTTTGGGGAGTCAGGAGGTGAGTTACTCGCCGCAGGATTCCTAGTGTCTGACCTGCTCTTGTCGCCATGATATTTATATGACTACTGCAGTTCAGTTTCTGGTCAATGGTAACCCCCAGGATGTTCATAGTGGGGGATTCAGCACTCGTAATGCTGTTGAATGTCAAGGGGAGAGGGTTAGATTCTCTCTTGTTTCAGAAGGTCATTGCCTGGGACTTGCGTGACTCGAATGTGAAATATCCTTATTGTAGGGTATTGTATTGTACTGTACAGTGACTACACTTGGAAAGTACTTCATTGGCTGTAAAAGGCTTTACAAAGTCCTGTGGTCGTGAAATGCATGTGTTGCTTTTTCCATTGTTATCAATGTCATTGTGATCAAAAGATAGGTTTCGTGAGCACAAAGTTTAAATCAATGTTTATTCAAATAATGTAAAAGCATCTATATTCTTGCACTATACTTAATAATCACCATCTTCCTATCCTTACAGAGTACAATGTTTTTGACCCTGAAATTGATTCCACAATCTCAGTCCCTCAGACAATTTCAGCCCAGTTCTGATGAAAGATCACAGATCTGAAACGTTAACTCTGTTTCTCTCTCCACAGATGCTGCCAGACCTGCTGAGTATTTCCATCATTTTCAAGAGTCTCGATTTAATGAATAGGAAACTTGTTTCAGATCAGATTGGGAGACAGTGTGAAACCACTCCATTGTACTCATGTCTGAGATTCTGAGGACAGTTGGCTGTTAGTGGAAGACATCATCAATTAAATGTACGTAGCAACAGCTCAGACCAATTATTATTTTACAAGGTGGTGTGATGGCCATCCAGAGGTTAAAAGTAGGGATCTTGTCAGGTTTCAGTGTGCAGGAACACGAGAAGATCTCAGGGGTAAAGGCTCAGATCATCGACCAAGTTCTCCACCTGATGAGGGATCTAGGCTGGACAAAGAGGACCGTGACACTCTGAGACCAAGCTCGACTAGTCCACACACCTGCCAGAGCTGTAAAGTTATATTCCCCAAGTTTGTTCAAGATAATTTTACTTCCAATTATTAAGTACTATTTTACTCTCAATAAAAGTTCTGGACTTATTAATCAAGTATCCTGTTGATTTAATTGGTTAAAGTCATGCCCAAAGAGATTGTCCACAATAGACTTTCCAGAACTGAAAGATAAGTCTGCAAGGATTGCTAATTTTACAGCCCTGTTTAAAAAGAGAGATAAACCCAGGAACTACAGACCAGTTAGTCTAATGTCAGTGGTGGGGAAACTTTCAGAGACAATTATCCAGGAGAAAATTAACTGGCACTTGGTGGAACATGGGCTAATAAATGACAGCCAGTACAGATTGGTTCACAGAAGATTGTGTATGAATTAATTAATGAATTAATTTCTTTGATGAGGTTTCAGAGAGAGTTGACCAGGGTGGTGAGGTTGATGGTGTGTGTCTGCACTTCAAAATTTTGTTTGAAAAAGTACCATAAAATAGACTTGTTAACAACATTTGAGCAGATGGGATTAAAGAGGCAGTGGCAGCGTGGATACAAGATTGGCTGAGAGACGGAAAGCATAAAGTAGGGTGAATGCTTGTTTTTCAGAATGGAGGGACTAATACAGTAATGTCACTGTTGTTGCAGTGTGTGCAGTGTCTGACCCTGAGCTGTCCTAGGGAGGGGGCTGTTTGTGATTTTCCTGTGGGGTATATTATCATCAGGGTATCTTTCTGAGCTGTCACAGGGATGGGGCAGTGTGTGATATCCTTGTGCATGTCATGCAGGCCCACTGGCGTGTTGTTCCATCCTGATGCCAAGAAACAGAGCCCCATCTATGGGCAAAAAGTCTCACTTCCCTGTGGGTGTCTTGAGAGAGAAGAAGGCTTAGGGAGTAAACCTTGACAGTAAATCCGGAGTGGAGTCCCATACCTGTTACTTATCAGGTAGTTTTCCAGCAACTCCTACAGCAGAGCTGGTACCAAATAGTACTGTTTTTTTACCTTTCCTTTGGACAATACTAGCAATGCTGAGAGGGGGTCCTGATGCTCAGTGTCTCCATACTATTTGCCCAGGCCTGTGCCCTGGAGAGGACACTCCAGCTTCATGGTTAAACATTAGCAAAACATGGGAAGAAACAGTTACCGATTATAAGCTCTCACTCAATTGGTGTAGAGTATGAGCACCAGGGGCTAATTTTGACAGTGGGAGAGATCATCGCGTCTCAATGGATAACTACCACCTACTCCAAGCTGTGCAGCCCCGAGTCAGTTAGGTGCTGTCCTGCCACGACCTACTTGCTTCAATGGGTGCTTGCAGCTTCGAGAGATATCTCTCAACTGGCGGATTGATAATCTATGCACCAGGCAAGACAAACTCAACAAAGAAGACACCAGTGCTTCGCATCACAAGCTGGAATGTAAGGACCATGTGTCCTGGCCTTACCGACAACCTTCTGCAGGTTGATAGCACACACAAGACAGCTGTGATTGACAAGGAACTCACAAGGCTCAATGTGGACATTGCTGTGCTGCAAGAAACTAGACTCATTCAAAGTGGATCCCTCAAAGAGAAACACTACACCTTCTTCTGGCAGGGGAAAGCCCAAGAGGCAACTCGTGAGCATGGAGTGGGTTTCACAGTAAATAACATGCTGCTTGTGATGAGTGAACCACCCACAGCAGGCTCAGAGAGACTTCTTACCCTTCACTTCTCAACAAGCGCGGGCCCAGATAATCTCATGTGCATCCATGTGCCGACACTCACCTCCACCCCAGATGTCAAGGATCAATTCTATGAGACACTTGACACTGCCATCAGTAGAATTCCCAGCACTGAGGGACTGTATCTTCTAGGGGATTTCGACGCAAGCTTGGGTACTGACTACAGCTTGGCCAACGAGCATAGGGCACCAGGGGATTAGCAAGATGAACGAAAATGGACAGAGGTTTCTGGAGCTATGCTGTCACCATGGACTCTGTGTGACGAACAGCTATTTCCAGGTCAAGCTGTGCCACAAGGTGTCCTGGAGACATCCGAGATCATGCCACTGGCGCCAGCTAGACCTTATCATCACCAGACGTACCACCCTCAGCAGTGTCCTCATCACACGCAGCTATCATAGCGCTGACTGTGACACTGACCACTCCCTGGTGTGTAGCAAGGTCAGGCTTCAGCCAAGAAAGCTTCACCCATCCAAGAAGAAAGGCCGTTCTCGGATCAACACTTGCCGAACCACTGATCCAGAAAGGACCCAGGAGTTCCTCAACATCCTCGATCAGGCTCTTTCAGAAAACACCCAAGGCCTCAGTGTGGTATCAAAGTGGAATCATCTGCACGCCACCATCTATAACTCTGCACTCGCTGTGTATAGGAAAAGAGATGGGAGGAATGCTGACTGGTTTGCGGCTTATTGGACTGAAATGGAGTCAGTTACTGCAACTAAGAAGAGAGTCCTCATGAACGACAAACAAGTCCCCAGCAAACAAACTCTGGACGCTCTCAGAGCTGCCAGAAACATGTCTCTGCAGACTGCTCAGCACTGCACCAATCAATACTGGTTAAAACTCTGCAACAGCATACAAACTGCCACTGAATCTGGGGGATGCCAGAGGGACATATGAAGGAATTCAACACACCAAGGTTCCTTAGACAGCATATTCCATACCCGCAACCTCTACCAACTAGAAGGACAAGGGCAGCAAATTCATGGGAACACCACCACCTGCAAGTTCCCCTCCAAGCCACACACTATCGTGACTTGGCCTTTCCTTCACTGTTGCTGGGTCAAAATCCTGGAACTCCCTTCCTAACAGCACTGTGGGTGTACCTACCTCACACAGACTGCAGCGGTTCAAGAAAGCAGCTCACCACCACCTTCTCATGGGAAATGAGGGATGGGCAATAAATGCTGGCTTAGCCAGTGATGATCACATCACATGAATGAATAAAAAAAAAATTATGAAAGCAATGGGAGCAGCAGTAACTAAATCAACACCTTTGAAGACAAAGACAGGGGTGATCATCACTGAACCTAAAAAGCAGATGGAAAGGTGAGTGGAGCATTACCTTGAACTCGACATAACGGAGAACATTGTCATTGAAGTAGCTCTCAGCACCATTCCAGACTTCCCTGTCATGGAGGAGCTGGACAGCGACACCACCATAGAGCTCAACAACGCCATTGACCATCTTGCCAGTGGTAAAGCCCTGGGAAATGATGATATTCCACCTGGAATCATCAAAAGTGGAAAAGCAGCTCTGCTGCAGCATCCCCATGAACTTCTGTGTCTCTGTTGGAAGGGGAGATCTGCACCTCTCAACATGCGTGATGCAAACATTGTCACCTTGTGCAACAATAAAGGCGATCGCAGTGACTGCAGCAATTAGCGAAGCATCTGCTTGCTAAGTATTGTGGGGAAGGTCTTTGCTCGCATTGCTCTGACCAGATTGCAGACCCTGACATCACATCTATCCTGAGTCTCAGTGCAGCTTCAGAGCTGGTAGATCGACAGTCGACATGATTTTCTCACTTCGGCAGTTACAGGAGAAGTACTGTGAACAGTACAGACCACTCTACATTGTCTTTATAGACATCACCAAGGCCTTCGATCTTGTTTGCAGAGACAGACTCTTCAAACTGCTGTGGAAACTAGGCTGCCCTCCTAAACTCTTGGGCGTCATCTCTTCTTTCCACGAGAACATGCACAGTTCCGTCAGTTACAATGGAGCAACATCAGACACTTTCACGATCAGCAGTGGGGTAAAACAGGGCTGTGTCCTGGTGCAAACTCTCTTCGGAACGTAGGAGGAGGCAGTTTACCCTGTCGAGCCTGATCTGTCATTCAATTACATCCTTGATGATCATCTGCCTCAACACCACTTCCCCGCGCTCTCCCCATATCCCTTGATGTCATGAGTATCAAGATTTCTATCAATTTCTGTCCTGAACATGCTCAATGATTGAACTTTCACAAACCCCTGAGGTAGAGAATTCCAAAGATTCACCACCCTCTGAGTGAAGAAATTCCACCCTATCTCAGTTTTAAATGGCCTTTTAAATGAAACTTTAAGGAATACAAGCCCAGTTTCCTCAGAAGACAATCCCACCATCCCAGGGATTAGTCTGGTGACCCTCCGTTGCACTCCCTCTGTGGCAAGTGTATCCTTCCTTAGATAAGGAAACCAAAACTGTGCACAATACTCCAGCACGATCTCACCAAGGCTCTATACAATTGCAGCAAGACATCTTTATTCCTGTACTCATGACCCCTCGTGTTAAGGCCAACATACCATTTGCCTTCCTAATTGATTGCTGCACCTGCATGCGAATTTTTAGTGTCTCATGAACAAGGACACCCAGGTCCCTTTGGACATCAACACTTCCCAACCTCTCACCATTTAAGAAATATTCTGTCTTTCTGTTTATTCTACCAAAATGGATAACTTCACACTTATTCACATTATATTCCATCTGTCATTTCATTCACTTATCCTGTCCAAGTCCCCTGGAAGCCTCCTTGTAACCTCCTCACAGCTCACATCCTTTACAATTGGCATATTATTCTCCATGCTGCTATTTTAAACTTTCAGTGACTCAGATGGGGGTGTCCACCTGCATACCAGAGCTGATGACAAGCTGTTCATCTTGGCAAGACTGCGCACCAAGACCAAAATGAGTCACTTCTTGGTCTGTGAGTTGCTGTTTGCTGATGACGCTGTGCTGACATCCCATAATGAAGTTCATTAACAGCAGCTTGTATATCGGTTCTCCCTGGCCTGCAAGGAGTTTGGACTGACGATCAGCATCAGGAAGATCAAAGTTATGGGCCAGGACGTAGAGACTCCACCTTCCATCAACATCGACAGCCTCACTTTGGAGGTTGTCAACAGCTTCACAGACCTTCGATCAACAATCACCAGCAATCTGGCCCTTGATACTGAAATCAGCACCAGGATTGTCAATGCTGCAGCTGTCATGTCAAAGTTGAGAAGACGAGTGTGAACCGACAGCAAACTGATCGAAAATACAAAACTCCGCGTGTACCAGGCTTGTGTTCTCAGCACCCTCTTTTATAGTAGAGAAGCATCAACAACTTATGCAAGCCAAGAAAAGCAGCTGAACAGCTTCCACCTCCGCTGTCTCAGATGGATATTGGGCATCTCCTGGCAGGACAGAGTGCCGAATGCAGAAGTACACCAGCGTGCAGGGATCTGCAGCATGTTTGCCCTCTTGAGTCAGCAGTGACTCTGTTGACTGGGTCATGTGTGCTGAATGGATGACGGTCGCTTTGCCAAAGACATGCTCTTTGGTGAGCTTGCTATCAGCACGAGACCAACAGGTCACCCACGTCTGTGATACAAGGACATCTGCAAAGCGAGATCTCAAGCTGACTGGGATTGGAGTCGATGCATGGGAAGTCCTTCCTGCTGACTGGAATTCCTGGAGAAAGGCATTCAGGAAGACCATGGGAAAAGTAGAGGGCAAAAGAAATGACCAGATGGTGGGAAAGAGAGCTCAGAGGAAGGAAAAATTATCCGTCGACCTCGGGCCAATGATATTCATCTGTACCAGCTGAGGAAGGGATCGTCACTCACGAGTCGTCCTCTCCAGCCACAACAAACGATGTTTCACACAGAAGTGACGTACACCCCGGGTGTAGACCATCGTCTTCCGAGACGGATGGTTGCCGATTACAATTACAACTACAGCTACAACTACAAGAGCGAGTCAGAGGCTGGGAACACTGCCGTGACGAACTCAGCTCTTGACTCGCCAAAGCCTGCCCACTATCTACAAGGCCTTCCTCTGATTTCAATTGCACACACATTCGTGATCTGGCTCTGTAGCTTAGTTAGTTAAAGCACCTGTCTAATAAACAGGAGATCCTGGGTTCAATTCCCAGCAGAGCCTTATTTCACAGTAGCAACATGCTTGAAAAGTTTCATTATCAACATTGACATCTGAGTCTTGTGAACTCTAATTCAAAATACTTGATGAATTTCAATCGCATAAAAAAACGACCGCAATTGTTGACAACGCGATCGGTAGGTGGCGCTGTTTTGGCACATGCGCAGATGCAGCATGTGCCACGAAAACGTCATAGCCAGCGACTGTTGCAGCAGCCAGGACCAAAGATGGCGCTATTCAAAAAATCACAGAGATGAAACCTAACAAACACGTGGCAGAATACAATGGCCGGAGTGAGAGAGTGGAGCGGGCCGGGGAGATCAGCGCGGGGGCCCGGAAAGGCAGCGCGGGGGCCGGGAAAGGCAGCGCGGGGGCCGGGAAATGCAGCACGGGGGCCGGGGAGATCAGCGCGGGGGCCGGGGAGATCAGCGCGGGGGCCGGGAAAGGCAGCACGGGGGCCGGGGAGATCAGCGCGGCGGCCGGGAAAGGCAGCACGGGGGCCGTGGAGAGCAGCGCGGGAGCCGGGTAGATCAGCGCGGGGGCCGGGAAAGGCAGCACGGGGGCCGGGGAGATCAGCGCGAGGGCCGGGAAAGGCAGCACGGGGGCCGTGGAGAGCAGCGCGGGGGCCGGGGAGAGCAGCGCGGGGAGACCAGCGGTAGCGGTGCCGGGGAGGGGGGGAGAAGGAGGAAGGGGAGAGAGTGGGGGGGGGAGCAGCGGAACGGAAGAGGAGTGCAGCAAAAGACTTACTGGCCAGTCCCTGGACCCGGTGACACCAAGGTCTTCGCACGCTCGCTCCCCGCGGCTCTCTACGGCCTCTCGCTTCCGGCCCTCTCCATTCAGCCTTTCCCTCCAGCTGCGGATGCGCAATCCAGTTGCTTTCTCCCCTACCCAGTTGCTTTCTCTAAATCTCCTCAGTACTTCAGGCATTGCAACTGTTTGGTCCCTGCATTTTGCATGCTCCCTCTCCCCACCCCTCCCCACCCCTCCCCCTCTTCAAACACCCCTCCCTATGCCCCCCCCCACCATAGTTGAATATCTGAAGTGCAGTTGCAAAGTCGGGGAAATAGCATGCAAAACAAAACCTCAACAATTCTGGGTTTAATTATTGAAAAGTTTTATTAAGTTCATTAGGTATCTGAGGAACTGCTGTGCATGGATACATGAGTGTTGTGTCCAGCATTCCCGTTAGACAGACAGGCCGATTCTCTGCTATGCACAGCTGAAGAGATTGTTCCTGGAGAGCCTTGTGGTGAATAAAAGCTTGGCTCTCTATTCCACTACTGTATTGTCCATGTGAAGAAGGCAAAGTCACAAGAGTCTGAGCTCAATCTATTCTTGGTGAATGTTCCCCAAGTGCATCCCAATGTTCATTCCCAATTCATCCATAAATGCAATGTTCCTTTTCACATCGTGATGAGCTCCGCAGCATGATCCAGTTGCCTTCGTTGCTTGAATGCTGACCGTAAGTCTCGAGGATTGTTTTCTCGACGGCATGTTTTACATGAAAACAAGAAAAGCAAATCAGAGTCAGAGCTTGCCTCCCTCCATCCACTGAAATTACTGTTGCGCACACCTTTTTAAGTTCTGCAGTGAAGGCACCAATTGATAACGTCGCCAATGAAGCACTTATTACCCACCTCAGATGCAGGAATCATCACATCCTTGCGTCATCTCCTGCACTGCCTCCTTTGCTTGAATGCCGTCCTTAAGTGTCAAGGATTGTTTTCTCAAGGGCACGTTTTACATGAAAGAAAATAAGGAAAGAACATCAGTGTCAGAGCTTCCCTCCCTCCAATGAAATTACTGTTGAGCATGCTTTGTGTTCTGCGGTAAAGGCATGTACTGATAACACCGCCAATGAATCACTTAGTACCCACCTCAGCTGCAGGAGGCAGGATGATGTTACTGCCCCTATCTCGTGATGGTTCAATGCTGCTCTCAGGGAAAACATAAATGATGTGAGGGTGCTGGAAAAGAAGCACATTTCTTTTGGGCTATGAACATAAAGCTGGCCATTTAGCCCAGCAGTTCCCTGCCAGTGGTTATGTTACTCGTGCGTCTTTCCATCCATTCCCATTTAATCCTGCCTACTACTATCACCAGTTGTGTTCACAGCAAGAGCATTCACATTTCTGCTACCACTGGACACGGCATGCTTGTTTCTTTTAGTGCTCAGTCTCTTCTTGCTGAATGTTCCCCAAGTGCTTGACCCCTTTGGACGCCCTCTCTGCTTGACAGGCAGCAACTGGCAATTGCGGAGTCTCACAAGGCTCTGCATGGTTGTTTCAACGTCGGATGGGGTAACAGGTGGCTGTGTGTCCATGAGCACTGCCCTGATGGGTGTAGGAGCAGGTAACTGTGTGCCCATGAGCACTGCCCTGATGGGTGTAGGAGCAGGTAACTGTGTGCCCATGAGCACTGCCCTGATGGGTGTAGGAGCAGGTAACTGTGTGTCCATGTGCACTGCCCTGATGAGTGTAGGAGCAGGTGACTGTGTAACTGAGCAGCAAGGAGAGGGTACCGCAGGTAGGGGAAGTGGAGATTTGAACAGGTAGGCATATGTATGGTCCATCAGATCATTAGGCCAGGGGGTGAGACGCTCAGGATCCAGGGTTTGTGACACGTGACTGATGTCCAGCGCGCGGCCACCTCCATCCGAAGGTGCTTCCGGGTAATTGTTGGGCATAGTAAATGGCTCCATCTCATCAGCCAGTCCTTGCTGCCAGCGGAGAGTCAGTTGCCGCAGCCAGTCCAGTCTCCTCATGAATGCTGCCGTTCCACTCTGCAGAACGGCCTGTTGCAGCTGGTACAATTGATCTGAAAGCAAGCGGTATTTTTCATTGTGGCTGAGGGGCCTTGGCTGTTCCTCTGTAATCACAATGGCAGCAGCCATGCCTGTCGTCGTTGGTGTCTAAGATGCACGCCAGCGACAATTGGGGGCGAGCCTGTCCAAAGGCAGACCCAGATGCCTCTGCACAACAACAGCACGTTTGCAGGGCAACAAAGTCTGAATGGAGAAGATGCAGCTGCAGGTAGCCTGGCCATCATGTATCTGCAGTGTGTACTGTTTGGCGCCAGAAATCACAGTCACTGTGCCTTCATCCTGCTACCTGCAGTGGCCCAGACAATGGAAATGTTTTCAGAGCAACTCACAACAAGGGCTGGAGAACATGCGGTGGCCCAGACAATGGAAATGTTTTCAGAGCAACTCACAACAGGGACTGTAGAACATGCGGTGGCCCAGACAATGGAAATGTTTTCAGAGCAACTTACAAAGGCAGAGCAACTTACCTTGGAACAATCTCCTGTGTCAAATAAAAATGAAGCAAGTCTCCAAAACGAATAAATAATTCAGATAAGATGCCCGACGAAACCTCCGCTCCTTCCACTTTCAAAAAGTCGCGCCGAAGCTTTGACGCATGCGCAGAGGCCAAACTGGCGCGTCAGGAGGAAGACGAAATAACGCTATGACGTCATCTGCGCATGCGCACAACCTTACCGGCAGGTTGGTCCGCAGCGCATGCGCAGAGATGAATAGACTGTGTGCGCATGCGCGTACCGCGTCCTTTGCGCATGCGCAAATCAGTCCTGTAGAGTCGGACCGCAGCGCATGCGCAAGGGGCATGACACCGTCTGCGCATGTGCGCAACGCGGCGCATCCTGATGACGTTATCCGATGAAGTAGCGTTGTCATGAATTACTTTGTAAAAAAACAGCCTTTGTGAAGGATATGAGTTTGGAATGGCTGTTGCTCCTTGGACAGAATTTCAGTGCTGATACATCAAAGGTAACTTCTTTGACATAAATTTGTTCACAGTTACATTCAACCTGGAAAACAGCTTGATATTAATCTCACTGAAGGAGAGTGTTTGTGTCATTATGTGTTGCTTTTAACCGAGACTGGGACATGACGCAAGTGGGAGGGTTTATCTGAGGTTTGGAATATTTGTCAGTCAGGAACAAGAAAAATCAAAGGAACCAATAAGAAAACCTAAGTCTCATGTGGTTACCGAGAAACGGTGAGAAGATATTAAACTTTGTTGTATTTAATACAACTGTGTGAACTTTGATCTTTCCTGCCTTTTATAAACAGTATTTGAAGGGTCTCAGTAAAAATGTTCAGTGTTGATGAGAGTGGGGTCTGGCTGAGCAGCTGCTTCATGTGACAGGGTCAGGACTGGATGCAGGAAGTGCTCTGACAGTCTCTCTCTGATGGGTGGAGTTGATTTTCAACTGGCAGCTGTTGCTGTTTTGATAATTCAAGTTCCCTCCACCGATTTTTTTGGACAGACAGTGCAGTATGAGGATGTGAAGGGTTAATGCTGAAGAGAAGTAGGATTAACCCCTCCCACAATCAGAGTGATGATGTAACAGTCACATGAGATGAGGTTTGGGAGGAGAGAGCAGCACCAAGGATGCGAGTTTCGGAGGCTTGATGAGTGTGTATATAGTATTGTGTAAATTAGAAAAGAGTTCTTAGTTCTTTCAGCAGGAAATGTGTCCAGAAAATATCACGAAACTCACAATTTTATTATTCAGGAGTTGGAACACAGTGATATTAACTCCAAGTGACAGTAGTGGTTTCATTTAACAAAAGAAAAGGAGAGAATAATATTGCTCATTGATTGAAATCCCCCAGTGAAGAGACAGTTAAACAGGTGATCTGTTGGGGCATCCTTCGATCCAAGGTTTCGGCAGCATTTAATCTCCCTTTTTGGTGAAATTCTCTGTTTTTTGCATCTTTTTAAATCCAGCTTTTATGGACCAGTGAAAAAACTGAAAAAAGTGAACAGATCCATCCTTTCTTTTCTTCCTTCTTCCCATCAGTTTCTCTTTTCTGTCCCAATTTAATCTGCTGTTTTATCCATTCCAATCATAATTCAACATTCCAATCAAATCTATTTGTTATTCCACAGTGTCTCTCCATGTGTTTTATTCTGTTGTATTCTCTCACAGTCTGTTTGATGATCAATTTTACATCTCACTCTCTGTTCTGGTGAAGATCAGAAGCAGTGTTATCTGTTTGCAACACCCGACAAGTCGGCCTGAGGCTGTGTCTCATCGATAATGTGGAGTTGGGAACATAGGAACATAGGAGCAGGAGTCGGCCATTCAGCACATCGAGCCTGCCCCACCATTCAACATGATCATGGCTGATCATCCACTTCAATGCCCTTTTCCCCACACTTTCCTCATATTCCCTTATGTCATTTGTATTTAGAAATCTGTCAATCTCTGCTTGAAACATACTCAATGACTGAGCTTCCACAGCCCTCTGGGGTACAGAATTCCAAAGATTCACAACCCTCTGAGTAACAACATTTCTCCTCATCTCTGTCCTAAGTGGCTTGCCCCTTATTTTGAAATTGCGTCCCCTGGTTCTCGACTCCCCAACCAGGGGAAACATCTTAGCTGCATCTACCCTGACTGTCCTTTAAATATTTTGTAGGTTTCAATGAGATCACCTCTCATTCTTCAAAACTCCAGAGAATACAGCCCCAGTTTCCCCAATCTCTCTTCATAGGACAGTCCCACCATCCCAGGAACAAGTCTGATGAACCTTCTTTGCACTCTATCTAAGGCAATAATATCCTTCCTAAGGCAAGGGGACCAAAACTGCACACAGTACTCCAAGTGCAGTCTAACCAAGGTTCTATACAATTGAAGCAAGAATTCACTACTCCTGTACTCAAATCCTCTTGTGATAAAGGCTAACATACTATTAGCCTTCCTAATTGCTTGCTGCACCTGAATGTTAGCTGTCAGTGACTTATTGCCATGGATACCAGGTCACCCTAATACTCTATACCTCAGTTAATAAAGGAAAGGATTCCATTTACCTGCTGAACCAGCTTATTGACCTGTACTGCTACTTCAGGGATCTGTGGACATTCACTCCAACGTCCCTCACTTCCTCTACACCGTTCAGTGTTCTCCCATTAATTGTGTATTCCTTTGCCTTTTTTGACGATGGCTCTCGCTGTTCCCTGCTCTCCGAGTGAACTCTTGCTCCCTCTCTCTCCTGGGCTCTTTTTGCTCCACTCTGCTCTCACTGTTTCCCGCTCTCTTAATGTATCAATATTTGTTTGTCTTGTGTTTAATTTAAAATATGGATTAACTGTATTTTACAGTTGTAGGTTTTATTTGGTAATCCTGTGCAAGTTGTGGATTGGTATTCAATATTAAGCTCTGTGAAAATGATTGTGAATGAAAATATAACTTTCAATCTTATACATGGGCTGGTCTGCATGCTCCAAGTCCTTCATTTTGTAGTAATGGCTTGATACTGTATCTTTCAGTCTTAATCTCTGTGGGATTTTTGAACTGGTATGTAATGCATAACTTGGTCTAACGTTCTGATGTACATTATTGGGATTCATAGGATCATAGGAAATAGGGGCATTAGGCCATTCAGCCCATCAAGCCTGCTCCAACATTCAAACAGATCGTGACTGATCATCTACCTCTACGCCATTTTTCCCTGCCATCTCCATATCCCTTGATCTTGTTAGTATTTAGAAATCTATCGATTTCTGTCTTGAATATGTTCAATGCCCTCTGGGATGAAGAATTCCACAGATTTCTCACCCTCTGAGTAAAGAAATTCCTGCTCATCTCAGTCTGCCCTTATTCTGACACTGTGTCCCCTTGTTCTGGACTCACTAGACAGAGGAAACATCCTTTCCATATCTACCCTGTGACACCCTGTAAGAACTTTGTCTGTTTCAATGAGATCACCTCTCATTCTTCAAAACTCTAGAGAATTTAGGCCCAGTTTCTGCAGTCTCTCATCATAAGACAATCCCACCATCCGAGGGGATGAGACCAGTGAATCTCTGTTGCACTCCCTCTGTGACAAGTCTATCCTTCCTTAGATAAGGAAACCAAAATTGGACAGAATACTCCAGGTGCGGTCTCATCTAGACTTCATACATCTTTACTCATGTACTCAAATACGCTTTCAATGAAGCCAACATGCCATTTGCCTTCCTAATTTCTTGCTGCACCTGCATACTAGCTTTTCGTGTCTCATGAACAAGGACACCCAGGTGCCTTTGGACATCGACACTTCTCAACCTCTCACCATTTAAGAAATACTCTGTCTTTCTGTTTATTCGACCAAAGTGGAGAACTTCACACTTATTCACATTATATTCCATCTGCCATGTTCTGCCCATTCATTTAACCTGTCCAAATCCCCTTGAAGCCTCCTTGCATTCATTCTGTACCTTTGAATTCTGTAAATTTTGCCTGTTCTATTTCAGATTTTATATTTAAAATGTGACCATGGTGACAGAGTTTATTTAGATCTGATAGTGAGTTTGTTTTTGGACTGTGATTGATGTATCAACCTGTCAGCTGTACTGAATTGGAGTGAAATAGAAACAACTTCTGTCTCTCCTGCTGTTGTTTGACTGTTGGATTGAAAATGTGTCTCTCTTGACTTTGGGATCAGTGTCTGTCTGACTACTTCTTTTGTTTGTTCCAGTGGAACTGATGAGCTGGCAGTATCTCTGTGCTTTGGGAGTGATCCTGTACCGACTGTGTGTTGGAACGAGATCACTGCACTTTTCCTTGTGTCCAAGAATCACCACATCCAGTCAGGTTCCTTCATGTATTTTCCTGCAGGAATGAAAGAACTGGTGAGATAGAAGATACAAAAGCGATCAATGTAATCGTCCCAATAATAATCATTATGAACAATCATAAAATGAAAACCAGGAACACAAACAGTGTCAGTGTCTGACTCCACTGCAGTACTGCAGTATTCAGCTTCTGTTTACCAGGTGTTTGCAGTGGATTTACAACAAGTTTGTGACATTCAGAAACAACACAAGCCCTGCACTGCTCAATGACTGGGACTGTCCGATAGAGCAGTGACCTTTACACAGTCACATTTCTATTTCAACGGAAAACAAGCAGCCACTATTTAAAATGTGCCTTTCACACTTCTCACCTGGTGTCTGCAATAAATGCTCTTTGTCTAACTGTCCACATCGTTATTTTGCGGCTATTTTCCCCCCACTGTTCACAATCCAACAAACAGTGAGAGACTGGAACTAAAGCAGGAAAATTCCCTCTCCTTTGGGTGGTGAAATTGTCAGTGATTTTCAATAGTGATTTCTTCCCATTGTGTCTCCCTGAGCCTGTACAGACACTGTCCGAGAATGAACTCTCCCTTCCCCGTGTCCCCGGCTCACTCCATGTTCCGGGAGCAGCTCCTGCTCCACAGTTTCTGTTACAAACACTCCCCGACTCCCCCTCAACTTCCCACCACTCAGTGCTAATCTCTGAGCACATCTGCGGACACGCTCCCAAAGCAATGGCTGCTGGAAGCAGATGCTGTTTGTTCCCTTCCCCCGGGCCCGGGAAGTCTCCATTAGCAGCTGATTTAAAGCATCTTCCCCTGATTGAGTGAATGGCCTCACAGACTGGGTTGGGGAAAGGATGCGCAATGGCTCCACTCCTCATTGTGACGTCCCACTGGGGGCGGGGCAACACAGCGCGTGCGCAGATCTCTGCAACAATTCAGCATTCAAACATCAATGGGAACTTTCCCCATTTCACCCTCATCAAAGTCCCAAAGAAAGTGAAGAGGGGCTTGGACTGGAGGGAGGGACGGGGTAGGGGGAACCTAGAACCCAGAAAGCTGCCCACTTGCCCCATTTTGATGCTCAATTTGCGGTCATTCCCTGCAGGGGGTTTGTTATTATTGAGCTCCTCCTGGTAAAACAATCCGATAGAAAGAGGGGAGAAAGGAGGGAGCCGGTGTGTTTGCTGGGACCTTGCAGAATTCATTTCAGCAGCAAAAGTCCCGGGTTATATTAACCCGAGTGAAACACGCTGTCAGTGAGAGGAAAACCGAACGGCCCTTTTCATCTTTTCATTGGAAACAAAGTAGAGCCGGAAGTGCGGCGAGCAGAGCAGACAAACAAGCTCAATGACAGGAGAGCTCGGCCGTCCCTGAGTTTCAGCTCCCGGCTCTTCCATTTCCTCATCCACACTGTCTTTACTGTGGATGTTCAGGGGTTCCTTGTCGGATCTGAGGACTGTATCCATTAAACATTCTGAGTCAGGAGATCCACACACTCTCTGTTATCAAGATTTATGGGCAGGAATGTTTCAAAACTTTGTCTATTAAATCATTGTATTATTCACAGAACTAATGAGGCAATTGGTTCATTATTCAGGCCTTGAACTTGGTTTGGGTAGACCAAAAACTGAGAGGTTCAGCACCTTTTCAGACCTTCACTACTGGCCGTGTGGCCTAATGGATAAGGCGTCTGACTTCGGTGTATTTAACGATGTTATTGGAAGATTGTAGGTTCGAGTCCTGCCACGGTCATTTTGGGTGATCAGTGTTTAGCACCGCAGCCTCACAGCTCCAGCGACCCGTGTTCAGTCCCTGTGCGCAGTTTGAGTTCTCCCTGTGACTGCGTGGATTTCTTCGCACAGCCAAAGACTTGCAGATTGATCGGTAAATTGGACATTGTCAATTGCCCCCAGTGCAGGGAGGTGGGAGAAGAATGGTGGGGCTGTGATAGGGAATATGGGATTAATGTCGGATTAGCATAAATGGGTGGTTATTGGTCGGCACAGACTTGATGGGCCGAAGGGCCTGTTTCAGTACTGCATCTATTAATAAATAACTGAATTTTTTGATGAAGTAACAGAATGGTTGATGAAGGGAAAGCAATGGATGTTGTCTACATGGATTTTAAGAAAGCGTTTGACAAACTACCACATAAAAGGCTGGGTAACAAAACTGAGGCTCCTGGAATCGGAGGGTCAGTATCTGCTTAGATTAAAAAATGTATGAAATATCAAGAAAAGCGAGTTGTGGTATTTAGTTGTTTTTCAGAATGGAAGATGGTGGACAGTGATGTCCACAAGTGTCAGTGTCAGGACCACCATATATATAAATGACTTGAATATTGGAATCACAGAATCACAGAATTGTTACTACACATTCACAATGCTTCCAATTTTCGTATCATCCATAAACTTTGAAATTCTGCCCTGTACACCAAGGTTTAGGTCATAAATATATGTCAGGAAAGGCAAGGGTCCCAACACTGACTCCTGGGGAACTCCACAACAAACCTTCCTCTAGCCCAAAGAACATCCATTGATCACTACTCTTTGTTTCCTGTCACTCAGCCAATTCCATATCCATGTTACTACTGTCCCTTTTATTCCATGAGTTATAACTTTGTTCACAAGTCTGTTGTGTTGCATTGTATCAAACTCCTTTTGAAAGTCAATAAAAGCAAAATACTGCAGATGCTAGAAATCTGAAATATAAACAAAAAGCGCTGGAAATACTCAGCAGGTCTGGCAGCATCTGTGGAGAGAGAAACAGAGTTAATGTTTCAGGTCAGTGACCATTCAGATGCTGCCAGACCTTTTGAAAGTCCATGTACACCACATCAACAGCATTGCCCTCATCAACCCTCTCTGTTACCTCATCAAAAAACTCCAGCAGGACAGTTAAACATGATTTTCCCTGAAGAAATCCATGCTGGCTTTCTTGAATTAACCCACATTTGTCCATGGGACTATTAATTTTGTCCCGAATTATCCTTTTGAGAAGTTTTCCCACCACCAAAATTGAACTGACTGGGGAGTGAGACGAGGTGAGTTGCTCCAACAGAGAGCCAGCACGGGTTCGACAGGCCGAATGACCTCCTTCTGTGCTGTCGCCATTCTGATTGTATGATTCTAGCGACAACTGTTGGTGGAGAGGCAGTGATGCAGGAATGTGTTGACAGAAAGGTGAAAGTCTGGGCTGGTGTGTGTTTGCAGCATTTGCAGCTTGTGTTCGGGTTTGTGAATCAAGGTGATTTGGAAGCTGTGTTCCAAATTGAAGTGTTTATTGGAAGCAAGAAGTTGATGTAAATAAAGAGTGAAACGTGTTAAGATGAAGCGTGGTGTGAATGTGGATAGCAGTAAATATAGTGTTGGTGAATTATTTGTGTTAATAAACTTCCACTGTGCCCTCTGCTGCAGGCTGCTGTTTATATCCAGCTGTGTATTAGTGCTGTGTGTTAGCGAGATAAATGTTTGTTTCAACGCTGTTTATAAAGCAATAGCATTGCACTCAAACAGTCCCAGACATCGCAACACACGTACAAAAGCAAAATACTGCAGATGCTGGAAATCTGAAACGTAAACAGAAAATGCTTGAAATAGTCAGCAGGTCTGGCAGCATCTGTGGAGAGAGAACAAAGTTAATGTGAGCTAAGGAAACAGACCTGAACTGTTAACTGTTTCTTTCTCCGCAGATGCTGCCAGACCTGCTGAGCATTTCCAGCATTTTCTGTTTTTATTACAGCAACACAGGTGTTGGGAGGCTCAACCTGGCTACACAATGTTACAAAGACGCTGAGTAACACCATCGACAACAGGACAGAGAAAAACACACAGAAAACCAATAGACTATGAGGAAGCAAAACTGAGGGACAGAGAGAGAGAGACAACGAGACTGAGATGGAGAAACATGATTGTATTCTCCCTGTTGTCTAAAGGTATTTCCTGGTGTGTAAATATGTTTCTGTTGTGTAAAGATGTACCCTGTTGTTGTGTAAAGGTTTTCCCTGTTATTGTTTTATTTTCTGTTACTGACCGTCTCCTCACTGTGACCATTTGCCCTGGTTTTATTGTGGCCAACATCACCATCTGGTGGTGGAGCGGAGGCTCTGCAGGAAGGGGTTGACAAAGTGGGAGAGACTCGGCTGGTCCGTGTTTGCAGCTTGTGTTCGTGTGAGCAAAAGTGAGTTGTTGCTGATTGATGTGTTCACTGGAAGGAAAAAGCTGATTGCAATAGAGTGCCTTTGGAAGCATCTTGTCATTTTGGGTAAAAACTTGACGTATTGAAAGTGAACGGTTTGCATTATTACAAAGCATAAATAGCAGAAAAGGGTTTCGATCCATCGATCTCTGGGTTATGGGCCCAGCACGCTTCCGCTGCGCCACTTTGCTAACTGATCCATTAAATCGTAGCTGCCTGTTAGTGAAATATGTTCATTTCCCCCATGTTTTTATGAAAATAGGATTGTCGTCGGATTTCTCAAGAATCCCGGACTCAGCAACACACGTGCTGACGGACTCACCCTCATTGCACAATGACACAAGGACACAGAGTAACAGCACCAACAATGAGGCAGGCAGAGAAAGACACACAGAAAACCAGGAAGAGATTATCAGGACCCAGAAATGAACAGACAGAGAAAGGTAAAAGCAAAATACTGCGGATGCTGGAAATCTGAAACAAAAACAAGAAATGCTGGAATCACTCAGCAGGTCTGGCAGCATCTGTGGAAAGAGAAGCAGAGTCAACGTTTCGGGTCAGTGACCCTTTGACGTTTTGAAAGGTACAGAGAAAGAGACTGAGCAAACCAGCAAGAGACAGCGAGAGACTGATGAATACCACTTGGAGGGAGCACTGAGGGTGGCAAGGGTCCAGAATGTACTCTGCCTGGGGGATTTCAATGTCCATCACCGTGAGTGGCTCGGTAGCAACACTACTGACCATGCTGGCCGAGTCCTAACGGACATAGCTGCTCGATTGGGTCTGCAGTAGGTGGTGAGGGAACGAACAAGAGGGAAATACATACTTGACCTCATCCTCACCAATTTGCCTGCCGCAGATGCATCAGTCCATGACAGTATTGGTAGGAGTGACCACTGCAAAGTCCTTGTGGAGATGATGTCCTGTCTTCACATTGAGGATGCCCTCTATCGTATTGTGTGCCACTACCGCTGTGCTAAATGGGATAGATTTTGAACAGATCTAGCAATGTATAACTGGGCATCCATGAGGTGCTGTGGACCATTACCAGCAGCAGAATTGTTGTCAACCACATTCTATAACCTCATGGCCCGGCATATTCCCTCACTCCAACATTACCAACAAGCTGGGGGATCAACCCTAATTCAATGAAGAGTGCAGGAGGGCATGCCAGGAGCAGCACCAGGCATACCTTGAAATGAGGCGTCAGCCTGATGAAGCTACAGCCCAGGACTACTTTCATGCCAAACAGCAGAAGCAGCATGTAATAGACAGGGCTAAGTGATCCCACAACCAACGGATCAGATCTACACCCTGCCACATCCAATGATGAATGGTGGTGGACAATTAAACAACCAACAGGAGGAAGTGGCTCCACAAATATCCCCAACCTCAATGATGGGGGAGCCCAGCACATCAGTGCAAAAGACAAGGATGAAGAATTTGAAACAATCTTCAGCCAGAAGTGCCGGGTTGATGATCCATCTCGGCCTCCTTCTGAAGTCCCCAGCAACACAGATGCCAGTCTTCAGCCAATTCGATTCACTCAACGTGATATCAAGAAACGACTGAAGGCACTGGATACAGCAAAGGCTACGGGCCCTGACAATATTCCGGCAATAGTACTGAAGACCTGTGCTCCAGAACTTGCCGCGCCCCTAGCCAAGCTGTTCCAGTACATCTACAACACTGGCATCTACTCGGCAATGTGGAAAATTGCCCAGGTATGTCCTGTACACAAATAGCAGGACAAATCCAACCCAGCCAATTGCTGCCGCATCAGTCCACTCTCAATCATCAGTATAGTGATGGAAGGTGTCATCGACGGGGAAGTTGCTTTGCAATAACCTGTTCAGTGACGCTCGGTTGGGTTCCGCCAGGGCCATTCAGCTCCTGACCTCATTACAGCCTTGGTTCAAACAAGGACAAAAGAGCTGAACTCAAGAGGTGAGGTGAGAGTGTCTGCCCTTGACATCAAAGTAGCATTTGACTGAGTATGGCATCAAGGAGCCAGAGCAAAACTGGAGTCAATGGGAATCAAGAGGAAAACTCTCCAGTGGTTGGAATCGTACCTAGCACAAAGAAAAATGGTTGTGATTGTTGGAGGTCAGTCATCTCAGCACCAGGACATTACTGCTGGAGTTCCTCAGGGTAGTATCCTCGGCCCAACCTTCTTCACTACTTCATCAGGGACCTTCCTTCAATCATAAGGTCAGAAATGGGGATGTTCACTGATGATTGCAAAATTTAGCACCATTTGCGACTCCTCAGATACTGAAGCAGTCCATGTAGAAATGCAGCAATACCTGGACAATATCCAGGCTTGGGCTGATAAGTGGCAAGTAACATTCGCGCCACACAAGTGCCAGGCAATGACCATCTCGAACAAGAGAGAATCTAACGATCTCCCATTGACATTCAACAGCATTACGATCGCTGAATCCCCCACTATCAACTTCCTGGGGGTTCCCATTGACCAGAAACTGAACTGGAGTCGCCTTATAAATAGTGTGACTACATGAGCTGGTCAGAGGGCAGGAAGCATGCGGTGAGTAACTCACCTCCTGACTCCCCAAGCCTGTCCACCATTTTCAAGGCACAAGTCTGGAGTGTGATGGAATACTATCCACTTGCCCGGATGGGTGCAGCTCCAACAACATTCAAGAAGCTCGACACCATCCAGGACAAAGCAACACGCTTGATTGGCACCCCGTCCACAACATTCACTCCCTTCACCACTGACGTACAGTGGCAGCAGTGTGTACCATCTACAAGATGCACTGCAACAATGCACCAAGGCTACTCAGGCAGCACCTTCCAAACCTGCATCCTCTACTGCCTAGAAGGACAAGGGCCGCAGATGCATGGGAACACCACCACCTGAAAGTTCTCCTCCAAGCTACACATCATCCTGACTTGGAACGATATCGCTATTCCTTCACTGTCGCTGGGTAAAATTCCTGGAACTCCCTTCCTAATTGCACTGTGGGTGTACCTACCCCACATGGACTGCAGTGGTTCAAGAAGGAAGCTCACCACCACCTTCTCATGGGCAATTAGGGATGGACAATAAATGCTGGCCTGGCTGGCGACGTCCACATCCCATGAAACAAATAATTAAATGCAATAACAGCTCATCTCAATTCCTAGTATTTCTAAATCCCACCAGTCCAACATAAGCTGAACAATTATTGCATGTTGTGATTGACGGTCTGGTCTGTAAACTGCACTGTATCACAGATTGCTGACATTTGCTAACTGGAAGTGAGAACTGCAAAATCGGGACAGTAGTTCACATAGTCTCTCAGTGTGAAAGAATCAGGCAATGTGAGGTAATAGAATTTGTCTGTAAATGTTACACTCATATTGCTTTATATTTTTATATTGAAAATAAAAGTAATCATTTCGTGAAAATAGTGACATGTTGTCCAAACTTTGGTAGCCAGTTGTTTTCGTCTTGCACTCAGCAGGGCAATCCACAAGAATACCAATTTAAGGGAAAACACCAACTTTCTTCTGTGTGAGAAGAGAGTGCTGATTGGTTGGCAAGTGAACTCTGATTGGTCGAGGCATTGCCATTCAGAATGCTTCAGTTTATGGTCATTGACAGATAACTGCCCAGCTTTGTTTGAAGTTTAAACCAGGCAGCTTGACTCTGATTGGTCAGGGCATTGCCCTGTGGAATGAGCCAGTGAATGGCTGTCACTTATTTTGTTTAGCTTAAACTGGCACAATGTGTGTGCATGTTCTTTCTGTCTGCAAAGAACAGGGCCCTGTGTATTAATATATGTAGTTTACAGTACACACCAATGCACCACACTGCGAGCCCTACTGACAGTCTTAAATTGGTTGTCAGTGTAATTCTTAGCACACTGAGAATTATTTAGCAAATGTTGTCCTATTGTGGAATCGCATCTCATGTTGGATACTGTGTTTTGAGTTTTGCAAGCACGGGTTGGTTGGGTAGGGCCCATTGCGAACAGCGGAAGGGACATGTTATTTGATACAATCCGCCAGTTTTGGGATGTACGGTCTAGAAACCTAGCATCACACTGGTATTGAAATTCATATATCACGTTACTTATTTGTGTGATAGGCAGGACGTCTCTTTTGTTTGACAGCAGCATCCTGTTAGTGGTGAACACCACACTTGTTGCTCCTGCATAGTAACAGCAGGAAACAGCTCGCTTCACCTGTTACTCAAATACTGGGGATAAATTACCCTTCCAGGGTAATTTGAGGGAGACTGGGCACTTTTCAGGGCTCAAAATGACGTCCTTCAGCCCGTTTATAAGTTTGTGCGATATACAGTGAGAAATGATCTGATCAGTGTAGCCATTGTAATGCAGGATGTCTTTGATTCGCCCTATTTCAGCATCAAGCTTGCATGGAGGTGGTTACGGAGGGAGGGAGGGAGGTGATTACGGAGGGAGGGAGGTGGTTACGGAGGGAGGGAGGTGGTTACGGAGGGAGGAAGGAGGTTGGGACAGGTGAGAACACATAAGGATTTAGAAACAAGGATGAGTATTTTGAAATAAAAACAAGAAATGCTGGAACCACTCAGCAGGTCTGAGGATTTTGAGGTTGAGTTGTTGCTGGACCAGGAGCCAATGTCGGTCAGTGATTGGTTGCCGATAAGGCCAATCTTATAGCGTGTGGAACTGTAATAATCCCAACGCGTGTATTGACCAGTGAAGGTAGGTTTGCGGTAGACCATGGTAGAAAACCCCTTAGCAGATTTCTCAACTAGTACATCAAGGAAAGGGAGCTCATTTGACAGCTCCATTCCAAAGGTGAATTTGAGTGCAAACGTATCATCTACATATTGGAAATATGCAAGAGGTCGGAGGTTAGGTGTCATTCCCTTAAAAACAGGTTTGTCATGGAATACAACAAAGATGTTTGTGAGAGCTGGGCCTAGAGGGGATCCCATGGCAACACCAGCGATACATGGTGTCAATAAAACTGAACTCAACTGTGCAAGTTGCCGAGTTCATAAGTTCAATGAATACTGATTCGCACAATGGTGACGGGTCTAGATCACCATGATATAGCACTGCAGTGCAAATATCTATGGCTTCCTGAAGTGGTACATTGGTGAATAGGCTAGCAATGTCAAATGACACATGGACACGGCATTGCTATCGATAGGCAAGTCCTGGATGGTCTTCACAAATGTGCAGGAATCCTTCACTGTGTTTGTGGAGAACTTGCTCAAAAACTGGTTGTAACAATTTGCCCAACCATTTGGCAAATTCATTTCAGGTTACTATTTACATTACTTCAAATAAAGAAAACACAACGACACAAAGAATTGAGCACAACGCTGAAAGTTTCACAGCAAATAGTCAAATGGGAAAAGGATGAAATACAGAAAGAAAAAGCCTAAAATACTGAAAACACTCAGCCAGTCCGGAAACAACTGTGGAGAAGAGAAGCTCGGGTTAGTGGTCCAGTTCTGTGACCCTTCTATAGACCTGAAACATTGCTCCTACCTTCCTCTCTACACAGATACTGCTGGAACTGCTGAGTGTTTCCAGAATCTTCTGTTATTATTCAGGTTTCCAGTGTGTGCAGTATTTCTCTTTTTGAAAATTAAATATTCCCTGAGAGGAATGGAACGTTACATAAAAAATAGGAGTAGGCCATTCGGCCCATCGAAATAGCTCTGCCATTCAATAAGATCACAGCTGATCTCCTACATCAACTCCATCTTACCACACGAGCACAGATCCCTTGATTCCCTTCGTATCCAAAAACCTATCGATCTCTCTCTTGGATATACCCAATGATTGAGCATCCACATCTCTAGAGTCACAGAGAGATACAGCACTGAAAAAGGCCCTTCGGCCTACCGAGTCTGTGCCGACCAATAACCACCCATTTATACTAATCCTACATTCATCCCATATTCCCTACCACATTCCCACCATTCTCCTACGACCTATCTCCACTAGGGGCAATTTACAATGGACAATTTACCTATCAACCTGCAAGTCTTTGGCAGCGGGAGGAAACTGGAGCACCCGGCGGAAACCCACGCGGTCACTGAGAAAACTTGCAAACTCCGCACAGGCAATACCCTGAACGGAACCGAGGTCACTGGAGCTGTGAGGCTGCGGTGCTAACCACTGCGCGTAGAGAATTCCAAAGATTCACAATACTTTGAGTGAAAAAAAATTCTCCTCTTCTCAGTCCTAAATGATGGAGCCATTTATACTGAGACTGTGATTCCTAGTTCTAGATTCCCCAGCCAGAGGAAACAACGTCCCAGCATTTACCCTGTTAAATCCCTTAAGATTTTTAGGTGCCAGTAAGATTACCTCTGACTCTTCTCAATTCTGAGGAATATCGGCCTCGTCTACTCAATCTCTTCTCATAGGACAATCCCCTCATCCCAGGAAGCAATCGAGTGACACTTTGATACACTTCCTTTAAGGCAAGTATATCCTTCCTTAGATAAGGGGAACCAAAACTGTACACAGTGCTCCAGGTGTGATCTCACCAAGGCTCTGCCTAATTGCAGTCAAACTTCTTTCTTCTTGTAAAAACTCTTCACAATGTTGAACACAACTATTAACTGCCCCATTAACATCTCTTCTCTAAGAAGAAGGACCCCAGCTTCACACACCCCAGACCCCTATTCTTTCCACATTAGCTGAATTCCTGCATCTCTGATACATTCTAGTAAATCTCCTCTGCACCCTCTCTAAGGCCTTGCCATTCCTGCTAAAGTGTGGAGCATGGAATTAGACACAATGCTCTAGCTGAGGCCTATTACCAGTGAGATTTAGAAAGGTTCAGCCTCAATTCCTTGTCTGTGTCCCGTACTCCCATTTCTGGTTTCTGACTCAATGTCGGCTCTGAGCTGTTGAAACTGCCTGAAGAAACATTTCCACCCAACAAAGCGCTCGGAATGTGAGAAGGGACAAAGTGAGTGACCAAGTACATCAACTCCAAGTAAAACTCCACCGTGTAGTGAAAACACTCGAAACACAACGGCTCTTTTAAGAGCCACCCACAATCTCTCTGAAAAAGATGCACCAACATCTCTCTAGAATTGGTTTATTTCATTGGTTTTAATGCTCAGTAACTCTCTGGAACTTTCTCACTGTCTTTGTGTTTTCTGTTTCAATCTGGTATGGAGATTCTGGGAAGATGAGTTTCACTGCCTGGGAGGATCTTTGTGGTTTTCCTGCAGAAACACAAAACAAAGTCTCTTTTCAGAGTCAGCCACCGCCTGATAGGGACAGCAGTGACATGGGAACGGGAGCTGGGGTGTGTTTTATGCCGGAAATATCAGTTAATGATTTATGTTGTGCTCTCGTTATAGTCCAATCTCTGAATTGAGCCTTTCCACCGCACCAGGGTTATGGGGAGAGTTTTCATCGTTTCTTTTCCAAACGTACAGACGATGTTATAAAGTTGCTGATTTACACAGATGGTGGATTCTCCCCTCACAGTGAAAAGAAACATCACACCTTCACATCTGCCCATTGTTTTATAATTGAATAATTAGTCAAATGGAATTATTTGTGATGTTATTTCTCCCGAGACGGTGTTTCCTGCAGTGAAACTGATCAGTTTCAGCTCAGTCATTCAGAGACCTGGAATTCCTGCAGTTTGAGCCCGCTGGAACCCCAGCCCACTTCTGATTGGTCACCCTCTTCTCATGAAGTCAGTGACAGCACATGAGGAGGCCATTCGCCCCATCAAGTCCATGTCGGGTTTCCAATCTGTTCAGTCCCCGACTTGATCCCCAAAGCCCTGCAGAATCCCTTTGGGTCAAAATGACTGTGGAAGGACTCGAACCTGCAATCTTCTGATAACATCATCGAATATACCGAGATCAGACGCCTTATCCATTAGGCCACACGGCCATTAGTCCTCAGAAATGATTCAATCAGAGAACCTCGAAGCACAAAATACAAAAAAATCATTGGTTGAACCTGTCAACCTGGCAGAATATTTGAATTTGTGAAAGCCGCCAATTTCACTGTGGAAAAGAAGTGATCAATGGAAAAGTACATAAAAATCTATTTTCCCGTAGCGGTTTAAATAAACTTTTAAAACACAATTTTGCTTTTACCGACTCAAATTTCTGGTGCTATTTTATGAACAGCTTTATTTTGCCAATTTTTGTCAACTTCTTATCTGTAACTGACAGTAAAAGACTCCGTTCAGCAATCTTTCACACGACAAATAACTCAAACTCGGTGTGGAAGTAATAAATTACAGACTATTGGTAATTCCCCTTCACACAGGCTTCAGGGGGACAGTGAGAAGCCGCTGAAATAGTTGCTTCATCCTGTTAAAGGTTCCCATTCTGTCTTGTTACTGACATGTTGGAATCAGATTTGTATTTAACAAGCTATTTCTGTGAAAACAAAATCCTCAACGGACCAGCTGGGAATCTGGGAATCACTGAAGTAAAATAAAAGGCTTTTGATTGAGAAGACGGGACCTTCTCACCAGCAGCCGGGTTACATTCCCCTCACATCCTTACACAGTGAGCTGCTCTTTCCCTCGAGAAATAGACAGCAGCAGTTGGAAGTTCAGTAAAAGGATCGGTTCATTGAGACAAGTTTCTGACTGACAGGTGGTGCTGAATATTAATACAAGAAGGTCCTGGAATGGGAAACAAGTGTCCAGAGTGGGGTCTGAAATCAGGACAGGGAAATGGCCAGCACTGACACAGATCATTTCATTATTACATTGATATCTGACTGTCTATAAGGAGAAGCGAGTTAAACACATGATGGTGAAAGGAATGGGAGATGACGCTGGTTGTTCTCGATGAAGAGGGATAGACAGAGGTGTGAGTACAGCAGACTTCAGACAGTAATCAGCCCTTTCAGATACTGTGGGTGGATCGGAAAAGAGCCTTTGGGAGAGGGAAAAAAGCTCTTTGTTTAAAAACCCTCAAATAGCTACCTGATAATTGGTCAGGTTACTAATGTTTTAGTTAGTGTAATTTATGAATAATTACTAATTAGAAAGTGCTGTTTGGACAGAGTGTAAAGCTGTGAGTTGATGTGTGAGGGTTTTCACTGACTAGGGGAAGGAGGTGCTCTTTGGTCTCTTCTCTTCTGCCTTTTCAGCCTCCATGATACAGGGGAAGAAGCTGATCGGTGAGTAACTGGTAAATTATTCTACTTATTACACGAGCAATAATGAGTTTGTAAAGCTAAGTAATGGCAGGGCAGCTCGAAAAGTAAAAGTTCGAAATTGGGGGAAGGCAAATTTTACAAAACTGAGAGGTGATTTGGTGGATGTGGACTGGATACAACTAGTTGAAGGAAACCCAAAGATGTTTTATCAGTCCATGAAGAGCGAGAGGATAACTGAGGAAAGGGTATGGCCTATCAGAGATGTGCAAGGGAACTTCTGTGTGGATCCAGAAGATGTGGGCGGGGTTCTTAATGAGTTTTTTGTCTCTGCCTTCACAAAGGAGAGGGATGATGCAGACATTGTAGTAAAAGAAGAGGAGTGTGAAATATTAGATACGATAAGCATAATGAGAGTGGAAGAACGAGAGGGTCTGACATCCTTGAAAATGAATAAATCACCAGGGCCAGATGGTTTGCATCTGAGGTTGTTAAAGGAAGCCAAGGAGTAAATAGTGGATGCGCTGAGGATCATCTTCAAATCCTCACTGGATATGGGGGAGGTGCCGGAGGATTTTAGGTCTGCGAACGTTGTACTATTATTTTAAAAGGATGTGGTAAGTCTGACCTCAGTGGTGGGTAAATTATTCGAATCAATTCTGAGGGACAGGATAAACTACCACTTGGAAAGACATGGATTAATCAGGGATAGTCAGCATGGATTTGTTAAGGGAAGGTCATGTCTCACTAACTTTATTGAGTTTTTTGAGGAAGTAACAAGGAGCATTGATGAGGATAGTGCGGTGGATGTGGTTTACATGGATTTTAGTAAGGCATTTGATAAGGTCCCACATGGCAGTCTGGTCAATAAAATGAAAGCCCATGGGATACAGGGGAATGTGGCAGTTTGGATCCAAAATTGACTCAGTGGCAGGAAACAAAGGATAGTAGTCAACGGATGTTTTTGCACATGGAAAGCGGTTTTCAGTGGCGTTCCACAGGGTTCAGTGTTGGGTCCCTTGCTGTTTGTGGTGTATATTACCACACGGGCAGCACAGTGGCGCAGCGGTTAGCTCTGCAGCCTCACAGCTCCAGCGACCTGGGTTCAATTCTGGGTGCTGCCTGTGTGGGTTTCCTCTGGGTGCTCCAGTTTCCTCTCACATGCCAAAGACTTGCTGGTTGATAGGTTAATTGGCCATTATAAATTGTCCCTGGGTAGGTGGTAGGAAAATATAGGGACAGGTGGGGACGTGGTAGGAATATGGAATTAGTGTAGGATTAGTAAAACATGGATGGTTGATGGTCGGCACAAACTCGGTGGGCCGAAGGGCCTGTTTCAGTGCTGTATCTCTTAAAAAAAAAATAATTATTTGGAATTAAATGTGGGAGCTATGATTGGGAAATTTGCTGATGACACAAAAATTGGCCGTGTAATTGATAGTGAGGAGGATGGCTGTTGACTTCAGAATGATATGAATGGATTAATTGAGTGGGCGGAAAAGTGGCAAATGGAATTCAATCTGGAGAAGTGTGAGGTAATGCATTTGGGGAGGGCAAACAAAGCAAGGGAATACACAATAAACGGGAAGATATTGAGATGGGTAGAAGAAGTGAGAGACTTTGGAGTGCATCTCCACAGGTCCCTGAAAGTGACAGGATAGGTAGATAGAGTGGTGAAGAAGGCATATGGAATGCTTTCCTTTCTTGGTTGACAAAAGCAGGGATGTAATGGGAGAACTGTTTAAAACGGTGGTTTGGCCACAGCTGGAGTATTGCGTACAGTTCTGGTCATCACATTACAGAAAGGACATAATTGTTGTGTAGAGAGTACAGAGGAGATTTACAAGAATGATACTGTGGGTGGCTCTGAAAAGCACCTTTGGGTATTTGATAAAATCCTGGCAGATTGCCTTGGTTTTGGTGCCCGGAGCGCTGGTTTTCTTGGGCAGCAGAATGCCCTAGATATTAGGCAGCACCCAGCCCGGAGTGATGGTCACCCCTCCCAGCAGCTTGGTGAGCTCCTCGTCATTCTGGACAGCCAGCTGTAGGTGTCTGAGGATGTTGCGGGTCTTCTTATTGTCCTGGGCTGCGTTACTGGCCAACTCGAGGATTTCAGCGGTCAGATACTCGAGCACAGCAGCCAGATAGACCGGGGCTCCGGCACCCACACGCTCAGCATAGTTGCCCTTTCTCAGGAGCCTGTGAACACGGCCCACCAGGAACTGCAGTCCAGCCCGGGAGGAGCGAGACTTGGCCTTGGACCGAGCTTTCCTGCCGGTCTTTCCTCTTCCAGACTTTTCTTTTCCAAAAATAGACTTGAGGACATTCCGTGCAGACCACTGCCTGATGGATTGGTGGTCAAAGGTGTTTTTCCACACAAACATTTCCACGAACGCACAGTCCAACTGGATGGAGCGTTCCGTGGCAATGTGACCAGATCCATCCTTCGCAACACCGGGGTCAGATAGAACCTCAGCACATAGTGACACTTGGTGTTTGCATACTGGGGCTCTACGCACAGCTTGATGCAGCCACATACTAAGGCGGCCATCAGGTTGAGGGCGACGTTGAGTACATTTTTTCGCCTTTATCCAGAGGTTTGAACATCGTGTCCCTCTGGACCCTGTCCATTTTGCGTCTTCAGATAAAGCGGGAAATGGCTCGGGTGATCGCCACAGCACAGGAGGGGGGTATGGGCCAGACCTGTGCCACTTACAGCAACAACGTGAGCACCTTGCACCTGATGACCAGGTTCTTACCCATAATAGAGAGAGATCGCTGCTCCCACTTGCTCAGTTTATGTTGTACCCTGGCTACTCGCTCCTCCCAGGTTTTGGTGCACGTCCCGGCCCTGACAAACCATATCCCCAGCACCTTCAGGTAGTCTGACCTGACAGTGAAGGGGACAAAGGATCGGTCAGCCCAGTTTCCAAGGAACATGGCCTCGCTGTTGCCATGGTTAACATTGGCTCCCGAATCCAGTTCGAACTGGTCGCAGATGCTCATCAGTCTGTGAATGGACAGCGGATCCGATCAGAATACAGCAACATCATCCATGTACAGGGAGGCTTTGACCTGAGTGACTCCACTGCCTGGGATTGTCACCCCTCTTATGCCCGCATCCTTCCAAATAGACTCAGCAAAGGGTTCGATACAGCAAACACACAAGGCAGGGGAAAGAGGACAGCCCTGTCTGACTCCAGATTTGATTGGAAACTATCTGATTACCACCCAATTTTTTGGACTGTACTACTGATGTTTGTGTAGAGCAGTTTGATCCAATTGCAGATTCTCTCCCCAAACCCCATTTTGGAAAGCACATCCATCATGTATGTGTGCGATATCCTGTCAAAAGCCTTCTACTGGTCCAGGCTGATGAGGCAGGTGTCCACCCTCCTGACCCGTACATAGGCGATCGTATCCCTGAGTAGCACGACACTATCAGAGATCTTCCTGCTGGGTACAGTACAGGTCTGGTCAGGGTGAATCACCAACTCCAGAGCAGAGTTGACTCGACTGGCGATGACTTTGGACAGAACCTTGTAGTCTACATTAAGCAGTGAGATGGGCCGCCAATTTCTGATTTCTGCCCTCTCCCCCTTCTGCTTGTAGATGAGGGTGATGATGCCTTTCCTCATGGATTCTGACATGCTGCCGGCCAGGAGCGTACTCTTGTACACTTCCAGCAGGTCTGGGCTGACCCAGTACCACAGGGCCGAATACGACTCAACTGGTAAGCCGTCGCTTCCGGGAGTTTTCTTCGTCTCAAAAGACTTGATGGCCTTTGTCAGCTTGTCCAGAGTTAGCGGTTTGTCCAGATTCTCCTGCATGCTGTCATCTAAGACCTCTGTGATGGATGACAGGAAGGACTGGGAGGACGTGCTGTCCATAGACTTCACGTCTTACAGCCCAGCATTCAAGGATTTGCTAATCCTTAGTATATCGGACTGCGAAGTTGTGACCGAGCCATCTTCTTCCTTCAAGCTGCTGATCACAGAGCTCTCTCTGTGTACCTTTTGGAAGAAGAAACGCGAGCACGTCTCATCCTGCTCAATGGAGCAGACTCTGGACCGGAGGATGATCTTGGAGGCCTCCGTGGCAAAGAGCGAGGCCTGCTGGCTCTTCACCTCTTGGAAGTCCTCCTTGACCTCAACCCCCATCGACTGCAGCCAGAGCAGATTTTGCATTCTTTTCTGGAGTGCGGACTTTTCCCTCTGTCTCTCTCACCCTCTGAACACCTTTGGAGATAAAGAACCTCTTGATGTTCTCCTTGATCACTTCCCACCAGTTCACCGGATACTCAAAGAGGGTCTCACTGTTCTCCAACTTTTTCAATCTCTTTTGAGTTCCTCAATGTTCTCTGGGGTTAGCAGTGTAGCATTGAGCTTCCATGTCCCCCTGCCAACCCGCTGGTCATCCTGTAAGTGACAGTCAACCAGTAAGAGGCAGTGGCCGGAGAAGAACACCGGCTTGACGTCGGTGGATCTGACCGTGAAAGCAGGGGACACATACAGGAAGTCAATCCTGGAACGGGCAGACCCGTCCGATCTTGACCAGGTGTATCTACGCTGCTCTCTGCCTGCAGGTTTGCTGAAGACATTGTGCAGTTTGGCATTTTATACTGTTTGCTTTAAGAATCTGGGCGGAGCGTCCAGTTTTCTGTCGTCACTGCCAGATCGTCCAGCTGCATCAATGATGCAGTTGAAGTCACCTCCAAGAATGATCGGCCTGGATGTCGCCAGCAGCAGTGGGTGTTGCTGGAGGAAGGTCAGCCGCTCACTGTATTGGACCGGGGCATATACGTTGCTTAACTGGAGCGGAGCATTGTTGTACATTACATCTGCTACGAGAAGGCGACCTCCCACCAGCATCTTAACTTCAGAGATGGTTAAGTTGCCTTCCCGCAGCAGAATCCCCAGGCCGGAGGAACAGGAACCATTTCCTCTGGACCAGATCGATGACCCATGGGATCACCATCGTGACCATTGCCTGTAAGTGCTGCGGTGCAGGATTCCACACTCCTGACGAAACAGTACGCCAGCTTTGACCTTTGCGAAGTCATCCAACGTTGAAACACATCACGTGGTGGATTTAACACAATGCATCTTAATCGAAGCAATCTTTATATCCACTATAAAGTTGGGTGTTGCTTACCACACCAGGTGTCCTTGCTAGTCCCGGTCCTTGAGTATGTTCCTGCATACCCATAGTGTACGCAAGCTGTTTCACATTCGTTGAGCCCAGAAACACCTCATGGTTACTCATGAGGGTTTTGTTCCACTGGGGTGACATCGGCGGGTGGGGGGGCGGATCTTGTAGGCAGCAAGGCTTGGGTTGTCCTCTATTGTTGGTGTCTTTCCCCTCGGTCCCTCCTCGAAGACATCACTGTTCCTGACTTCCCGGAGCTGGAGCTGGAGTGCGCAGGACACTTCGCTGCTCTCGGTCTCCCGGAGCTGGGGTGCACTGAGCATCTCCTTGGGTTCCATGCTTTTGGTTTGGGGTGCGCTGGGCGTGTCACAGCTTCCAGTGCCCCGGAGCTGGTGGGCTTTATCTTCCAGCTCCTTTGAGTTCTGCTGCTTCTTCTGGAGGTGCCATCGTTCCGGCCCTTCCTCGTCCAGTGAGGAGGAGCTGCTGTAGTCTGTCTCAGACGGTAGCCTCCTCTTGCCACTGCTTGGGTGTTGACCTGTTCTTTTTCTGGAGCTTTTTTCTTTGTGGTCTTCCTTTGTACCACCTGTCACTGACCTGTTTGTCCATCTGCTGCCTCCTCCTCCATTAATTCTGTCTGTGGAGGAGGAGTTTCCAGGCACGGAGTAGGTGTTGGGTCACTGGTTGCAGCTGCCTCCCCTTTCTTCTCTTTCTCAGATAGACTTTCATCGCTGTGGGGAGGATTGCTTGTTTCCCTCCCAGCACCAGATATGTTCACCGTTCCTTAACCCGGTCTTTCCTTGATCCTTGCTGCCTGAGCATAACTGAGGCAGCGTTTGGGCAGGTTTTGTAGAGGTGGCCTGCCCCACCTCACAGGTTGCAGTACTTACAATGATTACAGTCCTTGGTCTGATGGCCTTCCTTCTTGCAGTTCTTGCAGACGACCGTGCTGCAGTTAGCTGCCACGTGACCAGATTTGCCGCAGGTACGACAAACTCTGGGCTGCTCCGCATAGACCATGAAGCCTCGACTTCCCCCGAAAGCGAAGCTGGAGGGAGGATGGATGATGGCTCCGTTGGCATCGACCTTCAAGGTCACCTTGACCTGCCGCTAGCTGGTCCAAATCCAAATGGGTCCTTGACATCAGTGCTGCCGCCGGCCACCTCAACATACCTGGTGAGGAAGGTGAGTACATCCACGACAGGAACATGGGGGTTGTAGAGGTGGCTTCTCACCACCCGGTCACGTTGCGATGGCAGTGTGAAGAGTGGCTCCACTGTGAGGATTGACAGCGGCGCCTGGGAACCCTTCTCCTTGAACACCTTCAGGAACTTGATGCATCCTCCACGTTCTTGGACGTCACGTCAAAATATCCACAGCTGGGGAAGTCCTGCAGGCAGAAGATGTTCGCAGCTTGGAATCCACAGCAATCAATAAGGATTTTCTTAATGAAGAAGGTACGATCAACCGGTGCATCTCCATCATTATCCTTCACTACCACCCTAACGGTGTTACACACTCCCTGGCCTGAAGTTACAGAATTGGTTACAGCCATTTTACTCAAAAACTTACCTGAGAAAGGATCATGGTCTCTCCCCTGCTCCTCTTCCAGACATTTCCACAATCTCACAAATACTTTCACAAAGAGTGAGGAATTCCTCCCGCACTTCCCTGCTTTACCTTCTGGAGGAATGCAGTCCGGCTACTTCTGATTGGTTACTGTCTGCTGAATCTCATTGGCTGGTTCATGTCACCAATCAGGTAGCTGCTATTTCGCCGATCATCAAAGGGCAATGAGAAAATGGGGCGGAGATTGACAGTGGCAAATTGTCAGAGCTGAAATCCATTCACAAATTTGAAAAGCCCGCAAAAATATTTGTGAAACAAGGAACAGCTGAAATATAATAAATAATATCGTCTAAAGAGTAAAATGTATTTCACTCTCTCCTTATATTGTGTTTCTCCTCATTGTCCGTCACAGATACCAGACTGACTTTCCTTCCGGGGGCGGAGCGGTGAGGAGTGGACCTGTGGGGAGAACGCCGAGAGCAGAACCAATAAATTGAGCCCAAGGATCGCGGCCCAGTCACTCACCTTCCGGGAGAGGACTGGACCTGTGGGGAGAACACCGAGAGTGGAGCCGATAAATTGAGCCCGAGGATCGTGGTCCAGTCACTCACCTTCCGGGAGTGGAGCGGACCTGTGGGGAGAACACCGAGAGTGGAGCCGATAAATTGAGCCTGAGGATCGCGGCCTAGTCACTCACCTTCCAGGTGAGAAGCGGAGAGCAGTCCAGGCACGCCGGAGTTTGAAAACAAAGGAGCTGTGATGTCACAGGAAGGCTGCAAGGTGATTGGTTGGTGAGTATCTGCTGTTTGGGAGTTACTCTAAATAGCTGGGTAAGTAACTAAAAGTAAAGGGAAAGGTCTACAGTTTTTTCAATAAAGGAGGTCGTGTTTTTTGGGGGAGAATCAAGGTCCCTAGTGTAAATAATTTAATTTTTGGGTAATTTAAGGGGATAAATTAAGGGTAAGTTATGGCAGGGCAGCTCAGCAATGTGGAGTGATCCTCCTGTGCAACGTGGGAAGTCAGGGACACTTCAAGTATCCAGGATGAACACGTGTGCAGGAAGTGTCTCCAGCTGCAGCTACTCGAAATCCACGTTTCGGATCTGGAGCGGCGGCTGGAGATACTGTGGAGCATCCGCGAGGCTGAGATCATCATGGATAGCACGTACAGGGAGGTGGTCACATCGCAGGTAAAGACTGCTCAGGTAGAAAGGGAATGGGTCACCACCAGGCAGAGTAGAAGAACTAGGCAGGTAGGTAGTGAAGGAGTCTCCTGGATCCATCTCCCTTTCTAACAGATTTTCCACTTTGAATACTATTGGGGGAGATAGCTTCTCAGGGGAATGCAGCAAGAACCAAGTCTGTGGCACCACAGGTGGATCAGCTGCACAGGAGGGGAGGAAAAGGAGTAGAAGAGCTATAGTGATAGGGCATTCTATCGTAAGAGGTACAGATAGGCATTTCTGTGGCTGCAAACGTGACTCCAGGATGGTATGTTGCCTCCCTGGTGCATGGGTCAAGGATGTCACAGAGTGGCTGCAGGACAAGTGGGAGGGTGAACAGTCAGAGGTCATGGTACACATAGGTAGAAAGAGGGATGAGGTCCTGCAACCAGAATTTAGGGAGCTAGATAGCACATTAAAAAGCAGGACCTCAAAGGTTGTAATCTCTGGATTACTCCCAATGCCACATGCTAATGAGTATAGGAATAAGAGGTTAGAGCAGATGAATGCATGGCTGAGGAAATGGTGCGGGAGGGAGGGCCTTAGTTTCCTCGACCACTGGGTCTGTTTCTGGCAAAGGTGGGACCTATACAAGTTGGACGGGTTGCACCTGAACTGGAACGGGACCAACATACTTGCTGGGAGGTTTGCTAGTGCTGTTTTGGGGGGTAGGGGGGGTTTAAACTAATTTGGCAGGGGGGTCGGATACAGAGTGGAGGTACAGTAGGGGGTTAAACACAGTCAAATTTAAAAGAGAAACTGAGTCAGTCTGGAAGGCAGAGCAAATATAGACCTGTTACGGCACAAGTGAAAAATGCAAGGCTGGATTGCATCTATTTTAATGCAAGGAGTCTTACTAATAAGGCAGATGAATTGAGGGCGATGGGATTATGATCTTATTCCTATCACAGAGACATGGTTGAGGGAGGGGCTGGACTGGCAGCTCAGTATTCCAGGGTACAGAATCTACAGGCAAGACAGGTGACGGGGTAAAAGAGGAGGTGGCATTGCACTGTTGATCAAGGAGTCAATTACTGCAGTAAGGAAGGATGATATCTTAGAAATTCCTCAAATGAGGCCATATGGGTAGAACTTAAAAACAAAAAGGGGACAATCACTTGGCTGGGAGTGTACTACATGCCTCTAAACAGACAGGAAGAGATAGAGGAGAAAATATGTCGGCAAATCTCAGATAGGTGTAAGAATCTTCTTCTTCTTTGGCCTCCTTGTCTCGAGAGACAATGGGTAAGCACCTGGAGGTGGTCAGTGGTTTGTGAAGCAGCACCTGGAGTGGCTATGAAGGCCAATTCCAGAGTGATAGACTCTTCCACAGGTGCTGCAGATAAAATTGGTTGTCAGGGCTGTTACACAGTTGGCTCTCCCCTTGCGCTTCTGTCTTTTTTCCTGCCAACTGCGAAGTCTCTTCGACTCGCCACATTTTAGCCCCACCTTTATGGCTGCCCGCCAGCTCTGGCGATCACTGGCAACTGACTACCACGACTTGTGATCAATGTCGCAGGACTTCATATCGCGTTGCAGACATCTTTTAAGCGGAGACATGGACGGCTGGTGGGTCTGATACCAGTGATGAGCTCGCTGTGCAATGTGTCCTTGGGGATCCTGCCATCTTCCATGTGGCTCACATGGCCAAGCCATCTCAAGTGCCACTGGCTCACTAGGGTGTATATGCTGGGGATGTGTTGGAGATACGGTCCTGCCACCTGATGCCAAGGATTCTACGGAGGCTGCGAAGATGGAATGAATTGAGACGTCGCTCTTGGCTGACATACGTTGTCCAGGCCTCGCAGCCGTAGAGCAAGGTACTGAGGACACAGGCTTGATACATTCGGACTTTTGTGTTCCATGTCAGTGCGCCATTTTCCCACACTCTCTTGGCCAGTCTAGACATAGCAGTGGAAGCCTTTCCCATGCACTTGTTGATTTCTGCATCGAGAGACAGGTTACTGGTGATAGTTGAGCCTAGGTAGGTGAACTCTTGAACCACTTCCAGAGCGTGGTCGCCGATATTGATGGATGGAGCATTTCTGACGTCCTGTCCCATGATGTTCTTTTTCGTGAGGCTGATGGTTGGGCCATATTCGTTGCAGGCAGCCGCAAACCTGTCGATGAGACTCTGCAGCCACTCTTCAGTGTGAGATATTAATGCAGCATCGTCAGCAAAGAGGAGTTCCCTGATGAGGACTTTCCGTACTTTGGTCTTCGCTCTTCGACGGGCAACCTGCCACCTGATCTTGTGTGGAGGAAAATTCCTTCTTCTGAAGGCTTGAACGCATGTGAGAGCAGCAGGGAGAAGAAGATCCCAAACAATGTAGGTGCGAGAACACAGCCCTGTTTCATGCCACTCAGGATAGGAAAGGGGTCTGATGAGGTGCCGTTATGCTAAATTGTGCCTTTCATATTGTCATGGAATGAGGTGATGATACTTAGTAGCTTTGGTGGACATCCAATCTTTTCTAGTAGTCTGAAGAGATCACGTCTGCTGACGAGGTCAAAGGCTTTGGTGAGATCTATGAAACCAACATTGAGGGGCATCTGTTGTTCACGGCATTTCTCCTGTAGCTGGTAAAGGGAGAACAGCATGTCAATGTTGGATCTCTCTGCTCGAAAGCTACACTGTGCCTCAGGGTAGACACGCTCAGCCAGCTTCTGGAGCCCGTTTAAAGCGACTCGAGTGAAGACTTTCCCCACTATCCTGAACAGGGAGATTCCACGGTAATTGTTGCAGTCACCACGGTCACCCTTGTTCTTATAGAGGGTGATGATATTGCCATCGCGCATGTCCTGTGGTACTGCTCCCTCGTCCCAACACAGGCAAAGCAGTTCGTAGAGTGCTGGAAGTATAGCAGGCTTGGTACTCTTGATTATTTCAGGGTAATGCTGTGCTTCCCAGGTGCTTTTCTGCTGGCTCGAGAATGAATGGCATCACTGAGTTCCGATTTTGTTGGCTGTACGTCCAGCTCATCCATGACTGGCAGAGACTGGGCTGCATTGAGGGCGGTCTCAGTGAAAACATTTTCCCTGGAGTACAGTTCTAGGTAGTGCTCCACCCAGCAGCCCATTTACTTCCGTTGGTCAGTGATTGTGTCCCCTGATTTAGATTTGAGGGGGGCGATCTTCTTGATGTTTGGCCCAAAAGCTCTCTTCATGCCATCATACATTCCTCGGATGTTTCCGGTGTCAGAGGCCAGCTGAATATGACTGTATAGGTGTTGCCAGTAGTCATTTGCACAGTGCCTGGCTGTTCTTTGTGCAGCGCTTCTGGCTGCTTTAAGAGCTACGGATGTTAACTCACTGGGGGCTTTCTTGTAGTTCAACAGTGCAATTCGCTTAGCGGCAATGACAGGTTCCAGCTCTTCAAAGTTTGATTGAAACCAGTCTGCATTCTGCTTCACACGTTTGCCATAGGTGATCATAGCTGAGTCATAGATGGCATCTCTGATGTGGGCCCACTTGGTCTCTGCATCCCCTGTCGGAGTGTTTTGATGGACTTTGTCAAGTGAATTTGGAAACTTACGTAACAGCTGTGGATAAGAAATTCTGCTAGTGTTGATGCACGGGCGGCCCTTCCGCTGGGAGTGATGCAGCTTCTTTGGTTTGAGTCTAACCTTGCTGCATACCACACACTGCACACCACACACATCCTTGTCCACTCAACACAGTATTGGACTGGCAGTAAAATAAGCTTGTATGCAGCTTGCTGTGAAATGGCATGAGACTGCCATCTCTTGGTGTGAAATAGAACTGCAAGAGGGAAATTGATTGATAATAAAAAGCTCGGTGGGAATGTAAGCTGTGAGGGGGATACAAAGGGCCGGATTTTATTTGGTTCACTCCCCCCGAGATTCAGGCCCTGCTCCAATTCTGGTCTTTTGAGCATCGCTGATTTTTATCGCTCCACCGCTGGCAGCTGTGCCATCAGCTGTCCAGGCCCGAAGCCTGAGATTTCCCTCCCTGAACTCTCCGCCTCTCGACCTCTCTTCCCTCCTTTAAAACACTCATGGAAGACTACTTCTGTGACCATGCTTTTGGCCATCTGCTCTAATACGGTCTTGTGTGGCTTGGGGTCCAATTTTGCTTTCCGACACTCCTGTGAAGTGCCATGGGACGCTGTATTGCGTGAAAGGTGCTCTATAAATTTACACACAAGTTGTTGTTGTTTTTGGTCTGGAATGTATTGCCTGAGAGAATGGTGGAAGGAGACTCAATCGTAAGGTTGAAAAGGGAATTTCGATAAATAGTTGAAAGGAAATGAAAGAGCTGCCACAGGCACGATGGGCCGCCCTGGTTGTAGATGTCGTCGTCGTCATCCTTCCTTCTACGTGAGATGATGGACGTGCAGCAAATCCATTGGTGATGGGATAGTTTCCCATGGTGCACTTTGTCCGATAGCTGAAGAGGTCAATATGTGAGAGGCAGGTTCTTCCACAAGTGACACATATGAGGTGGGATTATCAGGTGTCGCTGTTTTCCATGTTGGCACCTGCTGTCAAGCTGCTATAGTCACTGATTGTCATGGTGACGCACACACCAGTCCAGGGGTAATATCACCATTTCCCTCTGTTGTTGGCCAGTGTCTCCCATGTGTGAAAATCGATGTTTCGGTCCTTCATGTCCTGCTTGCAGGCATCCTTGAAGTGGGGCTTTGGGCATCCAACTGGTCTTCTGTCTCCGGCGACCTCCCCATACAGAATACCCTTGGGAATGTGTCATCTTCCATCCTGCGAACGTGCCTGAGCCAGCAAAGTCACCTCTGCTTGACGAGTGTGAGCATACTCGGGAGATTTGCTTTTGAAAGCATTGTTACATTTGTGATTTTGTCCAGTGTTTATTTGCGCAGTGTCTCACTGTCTTTTGCACAATTGCCTTGGCTAATTTCAAGTCATATAATGTTCTGGCTGCTGGTTTCATGTTGTGCATCAGGTCGGTTCTGCTTTTTGCTTCAATAACAGATGTCATCTCTGCTGAGTAGGTGGGGAAGAGACAGTTGCCCACCTCCTTCTGGAATGTGTCTTTGCAAAGCAGGTGTGGAAAGAGATGCAGTGGTTTTTGTCGAGGTTCATCCCAAGCAGCTCTGTAACACAGGAGTCTGTGCTCTACGGGCTGTTCCCAGGGATGCACACCGAGATAAACATCAACTGCTGCTGGAGGACCATCAATTTGGTGATAGACACTCTTTGGTCTGCCCTAAACATGCTGGTCTTGCAGCGCAAAAAGTTGTCCACGACCGAGTGTTGCAGACTGGCACATTCCAAGGTCCAGGACTACGTGCTGAGGGACACACTAAAGCTTGGGGTAGCCACTGCAAAGGCTCAATGGGGAAAGACCACTGTGTAAGGTCCCCCCGCCATAGTGAACTGGGCAGCTGGACTCATTGGAAACCCCTCGTGCTGTATCCACCAGATATGGGTTTGCTGTAAAATGTCCATGTCAGGTAAAATGGAGTGGAAGGGTTGTGAGGCAACTCACTCCTGTATTGAAGAAAACTGATTTCCTTTGCACTTTTTGGAATGTCAACTTGGTGCTGTTTTGAACTGTTGTATAATGCATTTTTTACAGATTTATATGAATAAAGCATATTTTTAGGAATAAAAACCTGGGGATTCATATGCATAGTTCTTTGAAGGTGGCAGGACACATTGAGAAAGTAGTTAGCAAAGCATATGGGATCTTGGGCTTCATAAATAGAGGTACTGAGTACAAAAGTAGGGAAGTTATGCTGAACCTGTATAAATTTCTAGTTGGGCCACAACCAGAGAATTGCATCCAGTTCTAGTCAACACACTTTTGGAGGGATGTGAGTGTCCTTGAGAGGGTGGAGGAGATTTAACAGAATGGTTCCAGACATGAGGGATTTTAGCTGTAAGGTTAGGTTGGAGAAGCTGGGGTTGTTCTCCTTGCAGCAAAGGAGATTGAGGGGAGATTTGATAGACATGTACAAGATTATAATAAATATGACAGGTTTAGATAACTTACAGGGCGATGGGGATAGAGCGGGGGAATGGGACTGAATGGATTGATTTACATGGGATTGATGGGCAAAATGACTTCCTGTACTGTAGTGACTCCAGGACTCAATGACTCTCTCTCCTTCTCTCTCTCTCTCTCTCTCTCTGTCTATCGCTTTACCTCTCTCTGCCTCTCTCTCTCTATCTGTCTTTAGCTGGTCCTCTAACTTTCTATCGCACTCTCTCTCTCTCTCTTTTTTCAAACTCTCTCTCTCCATTACACACATATTTGTCAATCACATGTCAAAGAAGGAAGCGTAATGAAGGAATGTCTGCGCCCTTGAAAATGTTTCCAGCAGAATAGTTAAATGTTTAAAGTTTCTGTTGGGAGTTTGACCTGAGATGGTGAGACACAAGGATGTGAGGTTATTAAAGTCTTCACCAAATGTAATAGGGAATAATTTTCTTCACTGGTGAACCCAAAGGAACAAATATGGCACAAGAATGAGAAAAGTCAGAGAATTGAGAAACATCCAATGGTTCTTCACATATACAAGTCAGCAGACCCACAGAAATACAGTAGGTTGAGAGTTCAGATCCAGTGATAGACTTGACAAATGTCGAGCTCGTGCTTTATTCTTTATAAACCCAACATCTGTCCACTTGGCTATTGCACCTCGTCTCGATGTATCTGATAATACTGATACTATTTGTATTCCACATTTGCTTTGAAATCACAGGCAATATAAATGGATTGGGAATGTCAATGGTCAGGAATCATTAATGGATTGGGAAAGTCAATGGACTGGAAAATATCAGTGGATTGGGAAATTCTATAGACTGAGTTATATCAATGGATTGGGACAGTTCAGTACATTGTGAAACATCAATGGATTAGGAAACAGGAATTAAAGGGACAGATGGAGTTCAACCTGGAAAAGTGTGAAGTGATTCATTTTGGAAGGTCGAATTTGAATGCAGAATACAGGCTTAAAGACAGGATGCTTGGTGGCGTGGAGGAACAGAGGGATCTTGGGGTCCATGTCCATGTCCATAGATCGCTCAAAGTTGCCACCCAAGTTGATAGGGTTGTTAAGAAGGCGTCTGGTGTGTTGGCTTTCATTAACAGGGGGATTGAGTTTAAGAGCCGCGAGGTTATGCTGCAGCTCTATCAAGCCCTGGTTAGACCACACTTGGAATATTGTGTTCAGTTCTGGTCGCCTCATTATAGGAAGGATGTGGAAGCTTCAGAGAGGGTGCAGAGGAGATTTATCAGGATGCTGCCTGGACTGGAGGGTAAGTTTTACGAAGAAGGGTTGAGGGTGCGAGGGCTTTTCTCATTGGAACGAAGAAGGATGAGAGGTGACTTGATAGAGGGGTACAAGATGATGAGAGGCATAGATAGAGTGGATAGCCAGAGACATTTTCCCAGGGCAGAAAGGGCTATCACCAGGGGGAATAATTTTAAGGTGATGGAGGAAGGTTTCGGGGAGATGTCAGAGGTAGGCTCTTTACACAGAGAGTGGTGGGTGCGTGGAATGCACTGCCAGCGGTGGTAGTAGAAGCAGATACATTAGGGACATTTAAGCGACTCTTGGATAGGTACATGGACGATAGTAGAATGAAGGGTATGTAGGTAGTTTGATCTTAGAGTCGGTTAAAGGTTCGGCACAACATCATGGCCCGATGGGCCTGTACTGTGCTGTACTGTTCTATGTTCTATGTTCCAGATGAAAGGATTGCATTAATTAATTGACTAGAATGTGGAGAGGCAGGAGAAAATGATGCCATTTTAGGGGGCCGGGGGTTAGTAGAAACAGACCAGGGCTATTTTACTCTCTATCTCATTCCTTTCTTCTATCTGGCTCATTATCACATCCTCTCTCTCTCAGAGCGGTGGGAATCACTGGAACCCACACTTGTTGCTCAGGTTGTTTGGTTCCGGGAAAATACAAGGTCCACATCAGATTGACAGGAAAGATAAATGTGATTCAGAGCCAATCATATTCCTTTTGGTGATGTGTGCTCAGCCTTGTTATATCAGCAAAGGCAGCAGGTAATGCAAATCCTGAAGAGTTTTGATAGAGTGAAGAAGGAGAATGTGTTGCCAGTGACAGAAGGGTCAGTAACCAGAGGAAACACATTTAAAGTAATTGACAAAAGAATTAGAGTTGTGATGAGGAGATTGTTTTTTCAGCAGTGTGTTGCTCTGGTCTGGCATGCAATCCTGAAATGTCAGTGGAAGCAGATTCAATGTTAACTCTGAATGGAATTGGATACATACCTGACATGGAAAATATAACAGGACAATGGGGGAAAGGACAGGAGTGTGGGATGTGGGATTAATAGAATAGCTCTGTTAAATATCAAGCAAATGCACAGTAATAAGGTTCAGTGCTTGGACCTCAGTTATTTTCACTCTATCAATGGCAGAGAAGGCTCGAGGGACCATGTGGCTGCTCCTCATGTTCTTCCCAGTGTCCAGGATAAAGTGTGACATCACACTGATTTCCAGATGGCCAAAACAAATGCAACGGACATCTTTTCTGGAAACATCACATTTAAAGTGAGAAACTAATCATGAGGCACGGACGGGGATTAAACCCGTGATCTTCAGTTTACGAAACTGACGCCTTACCACTTGGCCACCATGCCTTTTGTTAATGGGCACTTGAGGCTCCAGAGGAGGATTTGTGATTCTTTTTCAATTTGGTTGAAACAGCATCGAGAAACATGCACAGAAATAAAGAGGGATTGTGGAATGGGAAACAGATCAGCCTCATTTACATCATCAGCATCATGAAATCTTCATTCAGACGTTCCATTCTCATCCTCCGCTTTTCTCACATCTGTACAATAATATAAGAGTGGACATTGGGTTGTTACTGGGCAGATTATATAAATAGACTATGTGCATCATCACAGGAAGTGATGTAATATAATCTGTACGGCACCTCATGGAGAGTTGTAGATGAAACTTTCAATGCAAGATGTGTAGAGTAAACTCAGGTTATTTTAACCGTCAGATTCTTATAAATTGTGTACTAAGCCTTGACAGATATCAGAATATTATATGGGGGCCACAGTAAACCAAAGCAATGATGGAGAAATATTTGCCTGTACCTTTGAAAAGGTCACTGGACTGAACCAAGCCGATGAGTGGCCGAGGTGGTTCCAGAGGTTTGCAAGGTATCGTACTGCATCGGGTCTCGTGCAGAAGCCAGACATGGAGCAGGTCAGTACACTATTGTCTGCCATGGAGGGAGTGTGTAGGCTCCGTGTGAAGAAGTTATTAAGGCACTCAAGAACTATTTTAATTGAGGAAAAAAATGTCATCGTGGAGCCAAAGTTAAAACGCTGCATTTGCTGACAATGCAACCACCAGGTGACGCTTACTAGCACATGCGCAAATGCAGCCTCTGCCACTGAAACGTCACTGTCTGTGACTATCAGGCAGCTGCCAGGATTAAAGATGGAGCTACTCCATTTATCACAGAAAACAACTTAGACCCAAAAATCCCCTCAAAGGTTGCCATCGCCGCCTCCGTCCCACCCCCAATAGTCCCCCGCTACCTCTTGCGCATTCGCCAGTTATAAAGTACCAAGTCATCTTAATTCACCTAAAGTGAATTACTTTCGGAGCAGTGACTGTCATTTCATAAGCAAATACGGCACATATCTACACAATGGACATGTTTTGGTTGATACTCGGAGAACGTTGCGCTGTTTGAAGTCTCATCAGAAGGACAGCACCTCTGACAGTGCTGCACACCCTCTGTAATTCAGTGAGGTTTCATAGAGTCAGAGAGTTATACAGCACAGAAACAGGCCCTTCGGCCATCGTGTCCGTGCCGGCCATCAAGTACCTGTCTATTCTAATCCCATTTTCCAGCACGTGGCCGTAGCCTTGTATTCTGTGGCGTTTTGAGTGCTCATCTAGATACTTCTTAAATGTTGTGAGGGTTCCTGCCTCTACCACTCCTTCAGGCAATGTGTTCCAGATTCCAACCACCCTCGAGGTGAAACATTTTTTCCTCAAATCCCCTCTAAACAGTGCCATCCCATTCTCCGGACGATCATTCCCCGCTTCCCCCCATCCCACTCTCTGACTGCTCACTCCCCGCTTCCCCCACCACCACCCCCATCCTGCTCTCTGGCCGCTCACACTCCAGGCCATGGGCTCTGCCGCTTCCCTCCTCTCGGCCACTTGCTCCAACATTGCCCCATTTCCCCTCGAGACTCGCCTTGCTTTATCGGGTGGTGCGGTGATGAATGATCGAATGTTGGAGCGAGAGGCCGAGAGGAGGGAAGCAGCATGGCTTCGAGCTAGTGTCTGGAGGGACGTGGGGGGGAAGCGGGGCGTGAGTGGACGGAGAGAGGGCAGTGCGGGGGTGGGGGGTAGCAAGCAGCCGGAGGGCGGGGGAGCAGGGTAGCGAGGAGCTGGCAGCGAGCGGCCTGGAGTGAGTGGCTGAGAGGGGGGTAGAGAGTTTTCCTGCGCATGCGCCACTTCGTCCTGGAAGACGTAGGCTGAGCATGCGCAGCATCTCAGAGCGCAGGAGACTGTTTGTGCATGTGCGCAGCTTGGAGCGCTCTGATGACGTCGGCTGGCCGCTGCATTGTCAGGAATCACTTTGAATTTAATAAGCGTACAAAACAGAAAGGGGAGAGTATTCATTCATTTATCAATGACTTGTACAAACTCACGGAGGTTTGTGAATACAGCAACTTAAGAGAAGAGCTGAATGGAGACAGGATTGTGTTCGGGGTATTAGACAACACCCTTTCAGATCATCTACAGTCCAGGGCTGATCTCACATTAACGAAAGAGTTTCAATTGAGCAGACAAACAGAGGTTAGAAAGTTTAACCAATCCGTTGTTCGAGGGGACAGGGAGAGTCTGATCTCCAGAGTTGCAGACTCAATTGAATTTGTTCAGAAAACAAAAGGAAAAATTAGTGGTAAAAGACAAGAAAGACGGGAAGAGCATCTAGTGGTAGCTGCAACCAATGGCAGTCGGTGTGGCTGAGAGAGACACAAGTGGGAAAACTGCCTCGCCAAAGAAGCTGAGTGTTTTTCCTGCAGAAAGATGGGACACTTTCAGTCAGTGTGTGGCAGTAAAATACCAGCACTGAATATAATTAAAGGGAAATCCCCAGAGAGCAAAAACATTAATGAAGTACAGGATATCCAAAGTGTGGAAATACATTTTTTAGGTGAAATCCAGGAAATAAAGTGAGAGTTGCTGGACGACAGAAATTCTGAAATATTTTAAGATAGATGTAGATAGATTCTTGATCAACAAGGGGGTGAAAGGTTATCGGGGCAGGTGGGAATGTGGAGTTGAGGTTACAATCAGATCAGCCATGATCTTATTGAATGGTGGAGCAGACTCGAGGGGCCGAGTGGTCTACTCCTGCTCCTAATTGGTATGTTTGTATGTAAGAAAACATGTTCTAGATACAATGAGAACTATCATTTGTTTGGAATTGGATTTGAAACCCCCTTTTATCAAAAGGTGATAGAGCTTTAATTTTTCTACAATTAACAGACAAATCCCTGTGGAGTTGAGATTGACAGAAATAATGGGCTGGATTCTATAGAGCCCTCAACGTCGAGATCTGTGGTGGGGGTGGGGTGGGAGCCGCCTGAAGATGGCCCCGGATGAGGCCCGCCATGGACCTCAACGTCGGCAGGGCCTGGCTCGATATTGCCTGCGACGGCGAGGCGTTGTGGGGGGACCCCCACCGCTCGACAACGGGACCACAAACCTGCATTAATTATTATCCCATCACTTCCTGATATCCAGCTGCGATCTTCAGCCCGGTGACCGGCACTGCCGTGCCTTCGGAGCCCCATCCGGGGAAATGAGGTGCAACACTGGTGGGGAGGGGGGAGAAGGTAAGTTTCTCAGTGTGGGGGAGGGGGGACGGAGTCAAATTAATGTCATGGGTGTAGGGGATGGTGGGAAGGGTTATAGTTTACAGTTTGTGCAGTTTTGGGCGGAAGGTCAGATGGTAAAGGTAGGTTTTGGGAGGGAAGGGCAAATAATTAATTTAACTGTTATTGGGGGGATGGGAGAGAGGCAAAAGCAATGTATTTATTTCATTTCATTTAATCTTCCTTTAAATATTTTCCAGTAGGACTAACAGCCCTTTAAAAATGGCTGACACTCCAGTCCAGTACTAAGGCAGTGCTGCACTATCAGAAATGCTGTTTTTCAGGTGAAACAGAAAACTGAGGGTCCCTCTGCCCTCTCAGGTGGATGTTAAAGGTACCATGGCACTATTTCAGAGAATAGAAGGGGAATTATTTCTGGGGTGCTGGTCATTGTTTAACCCTGAATCAACATCACTTAAAAACAGATTATCTCGTTTTTATCACATTGTTGTTTCTGGGAGCTTGCTGTGCGCACATTGGCCACCATGTTTCCTACATGACTACAGTGACGACACTTGGAAAGTCCTTCATTGGCTGTAAAAGGCTTTGCAACGTCCTGTGGTCGTGAAATGCAAGTCTTGCTTTTTCCATTGTTATCAGTGTCATTGTGATCAAAAGATCGGATGCGTGAACACAAAGTTTAAATCAATTTTGATTAAAATAATGTAAAAGCATCTATATTCTTGCACTGTACTTAATAATCTCCATCTTCCTATCCTTACAGAGTGCAATGTCATCGACCCTGAAATTGATTCCACAATCTCATAGAATCTTAGACTCACAGAAAGTTTAAGGCACAGAAAGAGGCCACTTGGCCCTCAGACAATTTCAGCCCAGTTCTGATGAAAGGTCACAGATCTGAAACGTTAACTCTGTTTCTCTCTCCACAGATGCTGCCAGACCTGCTGAGTATTTCCAGCATTTTCTGTTTTTATTTCAGATTTCCAGTATCTGCAGTATTTTGCTTCTGTGTTAATTTGAAAGTTAAAACTGAACCACCTGTTTACAATTCACACTGGGGTCTCCCATGAAATGATTCTGTATAATATTGATATAATGAATACAGATTCCGACACAGAGCTTCCTGTGGGGAATTGGGGATATGAAAACCAGCAGACTCTGCAGGAATTTCCACTGGGAGCACAAATTCACAAAATCTACCTTTTATATATCGATTCATTTTGATTGTCCTTCTGGAAAATTATTTTGCAACAATTTAAACATCAACCCACAGCTCCATGACTGGGTCAATTATGAGGTCAGCCTCTGACAGGTCATGTGACAGCTGGAGCCACAAGACATCAGAACCAGATTTGTGACTGGATTAAAACCCGGAATCCTGTCCCAATGGCTTTTCAAATAAAGCTGTTGCTGTTTGAAAACACAGCAGTTAAACTTTCTGCCTGACCATGAGGGGAGCTCGGGAGAAATTTACAAAATTCAATCCTTCAACAAAATAGTTCAAAAATCATTCATTTCGAAATCATGTGAGGATTCATATGCAGTAGAGAAACAAGCAAAATACAGAAAGTACAGAGGAGAGCTGAAAAAGGAAATGAGATCAGCAAGATAATGTATGAGAAAAGATTAGCAGGTCACATAACTGGGAACACTGAAGTCTTTTACCAACATATGGACAGTCAGTGAAAGGGGGGATCAATTAGGAGATCCTGTGGAGACAGAGGGTGTGGCTGAGGCACTAATTAAGTATCACAAAATAGGCGGATGCTGCAAATGTCACAGTAAAGGAGGAGGAAGTGAAGAAATTGGACAGGATGAAAATAGATAAAGAGGAGACAATTACAAGGTTGGCAGCTCTCACAGCAGAAAAGTCACCCAGTTTGAATGGGCTGCATCCTGGGTTGCTGAGGGAAGTAAGGTTGGAAATATCAGAGACTCGAACCACAATCTTTCAATCCTCCTTAAATATGGGAATGTTGACAGAGGACTGGAGGATGCAGGTAAGCTTGGGTAGTTCGATCTTAGTTTAACTTGACCATTTTTATAATGTATCCATTGTAATAACTAACAATGTCAAGAAAGCCATTTTACAATTAACACATGACCAAAGGAGCCATTTTGTGTTAAGTGCTAATGTGCCGTGAAGAGGACACTATTTGTGCTTAAACATTAGCACAACACGGGAAGAAACGGTTACCGATTATAAGCTCTCACTCAATTGGTGCAGAGTATGAGCACCAGGGGTTACTTCTGACAGTTGAAGAGATCATCGCATCTCATTGGATAGCTACCACCCACTCCAAGCTGGGTAGCCCCCAATCAGTTAGGTGCTGTCCTGCCACAACCTGCTTGCTTCAATGGGTGCTTGGAGCTCAGAGAGTCATCTCTCAACAGGCGGATCGATAATCAATGCACCAAGAAAAACAAGCTCAACAAAGAAGACACCAGTCCTTCGCATCGCAAGCTGGAATGCGAGGACCATGTGTCCTGGCCTCACTGACAACCTTCTGCAGGTTGATGAGACACACAAGACAGCTTTGATGGACAAAGAACTCACAAGGCTCAATGTGGACATTGCTGTGCTGCAAGAAACTAGACTCGTCCAAAGTGGATCCCTCAAAGAGAAACACTACACCTTCTTCTGGCAGGGTAAATCCCAAGAGGCAACTCGTGAGCATGGAGTGGTTTTCACAGTAAAAAACACGCCACTTGAGATGAGTGAACCAGCCACAGTAGGCTCAGAGAGACTTCTTACTCTTCACTTGTCAACAAGCGTGGGCCCAGTTAATCTCATGTGCATCTATGTCCCGACACTCACCTCCACCCCAGATGTCAAGGATCAATTCTATGTGACACTTGATACTGCCATCAGTAGAATTCCCAGCACTGAGGGACTGTACCTTCTAGGAGACTTCAACACAAGCTTGGGTACTGACTACACAGCTTTGCCAATGTGCATAGAGCACCAGGGGATTGGCAAGATGAATGAAAATGGACAGAGGTTGCTGGAGCTATGCTGTCACCATGGATTCTGTGTGATGAACAGCTACTTCCACGTCAAGCTGTGCCACAGGGTGTCCTGGAGACATCTGAGATCACGCCACTGGCACGAGCTAGACCTTATCATCACCAGACATACCACCCTCAGCAGTGTCCTCATCACTCACAGCTATCACAGCGCTGACTGTGACACTGACCACTCCCTGGTGTGTAACAAGGTCAGGCTTCAGCCAAGGAAGCTTCATCCATCCAAGAAGAACGTCGTCCTCAGATCAACACTTGACGAACCACTGATCCAGAAAGGACCCAGGAGTTCCTCAACATCCTCGATCAGGCTCTTTCAGACAACAATGCTCAAGGTCTCAGTGCGGTGTCAAAGTGGAATCATCTGTTAACAAGCAGATGGAAAGGTGAGTGGAGCATTACCTTAAACTCTACATAACGGAGAATATTGTCATTGAAGTGGCTCTCAGTGCCATTCCAGACTTCCCTGTCATGGAGGAGCTGGACAGTGACCCCACCATAGTGGAGCTCAACAAAGCCATTGACCATCTTGCCAGTGGTAAAGCCCCGGGAAATGATGGTATTCCACCTGGAGTCATCAAGAGTGGAAAAGCGGTTCTACTGCAGCATCTCCATGAACTTCTGTGTCTCTGTTGGAAGGAAAGATCTGCACCTCAAAACATGCGTGATGCAAACATTGTCACCTTGTACAACAATAAGGGGGAATCGCAGTGACTGCAGCAATTAGCGAGGCATCTCCTTGCTAAGTATTGTGGGGAAGGTCTTTGCTCGCATTGCTCTGACCAGATTGCAGACCCTGGCATCACACATCTATCCTGAGTCTCAGTGCAGCTTCAGAGCTGGTAGATCGACAGTCGACATGATTGTCTCACTTCGGCAGTTACAGGAGAAGTACTGTGAACAGTACAGACCACTCTACATTGTCTTTACATATGAACATACGAATTAGGAGCAGGAGTGGGCCACTCGTCCCTTCAAGCCTGCTTCACCATTCAATAAGCTCATGGCTGAACTGATTACTCCACATTTCCATCTACCTCCGATAACCTTTCACCCCCTTGCAGATAAAGAATCTATCCATCTCTCCCTTAAAAATATTCAAAGACTCTGCTTCCACCGCCTTTTGAGGAAGAAAATTCCAAATACTCACGACCCTCTGAGGGGGAAAATTGCTCTTCATCTCTGTCTTAAATGGGTGACCCCTTATTTTTAAACAGTGACCCCTAGCTCTAGATTCTCCCACAAGGGGAAACATCCTTTCCACATCCACCCTGTCAAAACCCCTCAGGATCTTGTATGTTTCAATCATGTCGCCTCTTTCTCTTCTAAACTCTAGTGGATACGAACCTAGCCTGTCCAATCTTTCCTCGTAAGACAGCCCACCCATTCCATGTTTTAGTCTAGTAAACCTTCTCTGTACTACCTCCAATGCATTTACATCCTTCCATAAATAAGGAGACCAGTACTGTACTCAGTGTTGCAGAAGAGGTCTCACCAATGCCCTGTATAGCTGAAGCATAACCTCCCTACTATTGTATTCAATTCCCCTGGCGATAAATGAGAACATTCTATTAGCTTTCCTAATTACGTGCTGTACCTGCAGACTAACCTTTTGCGATTCGTGCACTAGGAGACTCAGATCCCCTGCATCTCAGATCTCTGCAATCTCTCACCATTTAGATAATATGCTTTTTTATTCTTCCTGCCAAAGTGGACAATTTCCCACTTTCCCACATTATACTCCATTTGCCAGGTCTTTGCCCAGTCACTTAACCTATCTATATCCCTTTGTAGCCCCCTTATGTCCTCTTCACAACCTACTTTCCTACCTATCTTTGTCATCAGCAAATTTAGCAACCATACTTTTGGTCCCTTCATCAAAGTCATTTCGAGAATTGTAGAAGGTTGAGGCCCCAGCACAGATCCCTGTGGACCACTCGTTACTTCTTGCCAACCAGAAAATGACCCATTTATGCTGACTCTCTGTTTCCTGTCAGCTAGCCAATCCTCCATCCATGCCAATATGTTACACCTGACACCATGAGCTTTTATTTTCTGCAATAACCTTTGATATGTCACCTTATCCTTCTGCAAATCGAAGTAAAATACATCCACCGGTTCCCCTTTATCCACAGCACATGTAACTCCCTCAAAGAACTCCAATAAATTGGTTAAACATGATTTCCCTTTCACAAAACCATGTTGACTCTGCCTGATTAGCTTTATTTTTACTAAATGCCCTGCTATAACATCTTCAGTAATCGATCCTAACATTTTCCCTGAGACAGATGTTAAGCTAACTGGCCTGTCGTTTCCTGCTTTCTGTCTCCCTCCCTTTTTGAATAAATGAATTACATTCGCTACTTTCCAATCTAACAGAACCTTCCCGAAGCGAGGGAATTTTGGAAAATTAAAACCAGCGCATCAACTATCTCACTAGCCACTTCAGGACCTGGCGACTTGTCAGCCCGCAGCTCCAACAATTTGTTCAGTACCACTTCACTGGTGATTGTAATTTTCTTGAGTTCCTCCATCCCTTCCATTTCCTGACTTACAGCTAATACTGGGATGTTATTTGTATCCTCAATAGTGAAGACCAATCCAAAGTATCTGTTCAATTCATCTGCCATCTCTTAATTATCCATTATTAATTCCCCAGACACACTTTCCATAGGACCAACACTCACTTTGTTAACTCTTTTCTTTTTAAAATATCTATCGAAACTCTTACTAGTTGTCTTTATATTTCTCACTAGCTTTCTCTCATACTCTAATTTTACCTTCCTTACCAATCTTTTAGTCATTCTTTGCTGTTTTTTTTATATTCTGTCCAATCTTCTGACCTGCCTCCCATCTTTGCACAATTATAGGCTTTTTCTTTAAGTTTGATAGTATCTTTAACTGTTTTCCTGAACCATGGATGGTGAGTCCCACCTTTGGAATTTTTCTTTCTCGTTGAAATATATCTATTCTGTGTATTCTGAAATTTTCCTTAAATGTCTGCCACTGCATCTCTATTGACTTATCCCTTAACCTAATTTGCCAGTTCACTTTAGCTAGCTCTGCTTTCATGCCCTTATAATTGCCCTTATTTAAGTTTAAAATACTCGTTTGGGACCCACTCTTCTCTCCCTCAAACTGAGTGTAAAATTCAATCATATTATGATCGCTACTACCTAGGGGCACCTTAACTACGAGGTCATTAATTAATCCTATCTCGTTGCACAATGCCAGGTCTAGTATAGCCTGCTCTCAGGTTGGCTCCAGAACTTATTTTTCCAAGAAATTATACCAAAAACATTCTATGTACTCCTCATCTAGGCTACCTCTGCCCATCAGAAATTCCAGTCTATATGTAGATTAAAATCCCCCATAATTATTGCTGTACCTTTCTGACAAGCTGCCATTAATTCTTTTTTTATACCCCATCCTACAGTGTGGTTAATGTTAGCTGGCCTGTACACCACTCCCACAAGTGACTTCTTGCCTGTATTATTTCTCATCTCAACTCAAACTGCTTCTACATCGTGATCTCCTGAACTTAGGTCATCCCTCTCTATTGCGCTAATACCATCATTAATTAACAGAGTTACCCCATCACCTTTTCCAAGCTTCCTGTCCTTCCTAAATGCCATGTAACCTCCAATATTCACATCCCAATCTCTGTCGCCCTGCAGCCATGTCTCTGTAATGACTATCAGATCGTACTTATTTATTCTATTTGTGCTCTCTGTTCATCTGTTTTGTTTCGAAAGCTCCATGCATTCAGATACAGAGCACTTAGTTTTGTCCTTTTATTATTTTTGTAACCTCTAGCCTTATCTGTTGATTTACTCTTAGATTTGTACATTCTGTCCCTTCCTGTCACAGTCTGTTTATCATTTCCCATATTTATACCTTTCTCTCTTGCCTTGCCTCTCCTCCTTGATTCACCATATCTTCCCAAATTTGATCCCTTGCCCCCACTATTCAGTTTAAAACCGTCTCTACGTCCCTCGTTATGTGGCTCGCGAGAACACCGGCACCAGCACGGTTCAGGTGTAGACCGTCCCAACGGTACAGCCACCTCTTTCCCCAGTACTGGTGCCAATGCCCCACGAACCAGAACCCACTACTACCACACCAGTCTTTCAGCCGCACATTACTTTCTCTAATCTTATTTGTCCTATGCCAATTTGCACATGGCTCAGGTAATAATCCAGAGATGATTACCTTTGAGGTTCTGCTTCTTAATTTGGTGCCTAGTTCCTCATACTGACTATGCAGAACCTCTATCCTTGTCCTGCCTATGTCGTTGGTACCGACATGGACCACGACAACTGGATCCTCCCCCTCCCATTGTGTGTTTCGCACCAGCCCTGAGCAGACGTCCTGAATCCTGGCACCGGCAGGCAACACAGCCGTCTGGACTCTTGCTCTTTGCTGCAGAGAACAGTGTTAATCCACCTTACTATACTGTCCCCCACTACCACTACATTCCTTTTTTCTCACACTTTGAGCCGCAAACACGTTTTTTAAATTTTCAAAATATACTTTATTCATAAAAATCTGCAAAGATTACATTGCCAAACAGTTTCAAACAGCACCAAATAATACAAACATTGCAAGGGAGATCAGTTTCCTTCTCTCCTATCATGAGTTTCTTCACAACCCTTCCATTTCACTATTGTCATGCCAATTACAGTTTTACATTTACAGCAAAAGAAAATATCAACGATACAGTTCGAGGGATTTCCCATGGATCCAGCCCCACAGTTCAGCTTGGTGGGGGGACCTTACACTGTGGTCTTTCCCCATTGAGCCTTTGCTGCGGCTGCTCCAAGCTTTAGTGCGTCCCTCAGCACGTAGTCCTGGACCTTGGAATGTGCCAGTCTGCAACATTCGGTGGTGGACAACACTTTGCGCTGGAAGACCAGCAAGTTTCGGGCAGACCAAAGGGTGTCTTTCACCGAATTGATAGTCCTCCAGCAGCAGTTGATGTTTGTCTCGGTGAGCGTCCCTGGGAACAGCCCTGAGAGCACAGACTCCTGTGTTACAGAGCTGCTTGGGATGAACCTCGACAAAAACCACTGCATCTCTTTCCACACCTGCTTTGCAAAGACACATTCCAGGAGGAGGTGGGCGACCGTCTCTTCCCCACCACAGCCAACGCGGGGGCACTGTGCGGAGGGGGCGAGACTTCGGGTGTGCAGGAAGGATCTGACGGAAAGGGCCCGTCTCACCACCAGTCAAGCTACGTCTTGGTGCTTGTTTGAAAGTTCTGGTGATGAGGCATTCCGCCAAATGCCTTTGACGGTCTGCTCGGGGAACCATCCGACAGGATCCACCATCTCCTTTTCCCGTAGGCCCTTGAGGACATTCCGTGCAGACCACTGCCTGATGGACCGGTGGTCAAAGGTGTTTTGCCGCAGAAACTAAACACTTTTTTTTTATTTCCAAAATATACTTTATTCATAAACATCTGTAAAAATTACATTGCCAAACAGTTTCCAAACAGCACCAAAAAATACAAACATTGCAAGGGATATCAGTTTCCTTCAATACTCTCATGAGTTTCTTCCCAACCCTTCCGTTTCACAATTGTCATGTCAATTACAGTTTTCCATTTGCAGAAAAATGGACCTTAATCACTTACAGATACTCATCAAACATGCAGCTTTTTCCAAACCAATCAACTACCTGCTTGCCTGTGATGTCACAGCTCAACAGATCCTCACCAAACAGCTCCTTCCACTGCACCGAAGCAAGAACCAAATCCTGTGAACTCACCCCAGCGGCTCTCTGTTTCCCTGCTCTCACTCTCCATTGTAATATCACTTTTTGATTTTTTTACCCCAGCTCTGCTCCTGCTGTGCTCCTCTCTCTCGCTCTGTCTCTGAGTCGGTGCTTTTGACACACTTGTTCACTCTCTGTTCCGTCGTGCTCTTCTGTCTCTGGTCCAAAATCTGACTCTGGTGGGATTTGAACCCACAACCTTTGAATGCCTTTTTTATCATTACTTAGAAGTCCAACACGCTATCCATTGCGCCACAGAGGCGCACATATTTTGATAAACATCACCAAGGCCTTTGATCTTGTCAGCAGAGACGGACTCTTCAAATTGCGATGGAAACTCGGCTGCCCTCCTGAACTCTTGGGCATCATCTCTTCTTTCCACGAGAACATGCACAGTTCCATCAGTTACAATGGAGCAACATCAGACACTTTCAAGATCAGCAGTGGGGTAAAGCAAGGCTGCGTGCTGGCGCCAACTCTGTTAGGAACAGAGGAACATAGGAGTAGGCCATTCATCCCGTCGAGCCTTTTCTGCCATTCAATTCGATCATGGCTGATCATCCACCTCAACGCCCCTTTCCCGTGCTCTCCCCATATCCCTTGATGTCATGAGTATCAAGATTTCTAACAATTTATGTCTTGAACATGCTCAATGATTGAACAGCCACAGCTCTCTGCGGTAGAGAATTCCAATGATTCACCACCGTCTGAGTGCAGAAATTCAACTCGATCTCAGTTTTAAATGGCCTACTCCTTATTCTGAGACTTGGTCCCCTGATTTTAGACTCACCAACCAGGGCAAACATCCTATCTACATCCACACTGTCACGCCCTATAAGAATTTTATCAGTTTCAATGAGATCACCTCTCATTCTTCGAAACTTTAAGGAATACAGGCCCAGTTTCCTCATAAGACAATCCCACCATCCCAGGGATTAGTCTGGTGACCCTCTGTTTCACTCCCTCTATGGCAAGTATATCCTTCCTTAGATGAGGAGACCAAACTATACACAATACTCCAGCGCGGTTTCACCAAGGCTCTATACAATTGCAACAAGACATCTTTACTCCTGTACTCATGACCCCTCGTGTGAAGGCCAATATACCATTTGCCTTCCTAATTGATTGCTGCACCTGCACAAGAGCTTTTAGTGTCTCATGAACAAGGACACCCAGGTCCCTTTGGACATCAACACTTCCCAACCTCTCACCATTTAAGAAATACTCTGTCTTTCTGTTTATTCCACCAAAGTGGAGAACTTCACACTTACTCACATTATATTCCATCTGCCATGTTCTTTCCCATTCACTTAGCCTCTCCAGGTTCCCTGGAAGCCTCTCTGCATCCTTCCCACAGCTCACACTTCACCTAGCTTTGTGTCATCTGCAAACTTGGAAATATTACATTTAATCCCTACATCCAAATCATTTATTTCGGTTGTTAACAGCTGTGGCTCCAGCTCCAGGAGCACAGGCATTGCGAGCGAAGAGTGAACAGCTGGGAAGTCAATTTCATCGGGAGTTTCGGTGGAGCAGGGACTGCTGGGTAAGTGGAAACCTGTATATTTGGGCTGTGTAAATTCTCTTACCTTTTCGTTGTGCAGCTTTTCCAGGAGCACAGGCATTGCGAGCGAGGAGTGAACAGCTGGGAAGTCAATTTCATCGGGAGTTTCGGTGGAGCAGGGACTGCTGGGTAAGTAGAAACCTATATATTTGGGCTGTGTAAATTCTCTTACCTTTTCGTTGTGCAGCTTTTCCAGGAGCACAGGCATTGCGAGCGAAGAGTGAACAGCTGGGAAGTCAATTTCGTCGGGAGTTTCGGTGGAGCAGGGACTGCTGGGTAAGTAGAAACCTATATATTTGAGCTGTTTCTGAACCCGAGACACTACTCTTGTAGTGTCTCCCACCCGCCCTCCTCCTCTTACCAAAAAAAAGGACTCGGTTGTGTGTAGGTAAGGTAAGGCTTTTTCTATTTCTCTTCTTGTTTTATCGTGTGATTGGTTAAAAACTTGGGTATTTAGAATAGTGGGAATTGAGGTTAAGGCAGTTGAATGTTCCTCCTGCAGAATGTGGGAGGTAAGGGTCGCCAAGGGTGTCCCTGCTGACTGCATCTGCAGGAAGTGCACCCAGCTCCAGCTCCTCGAGGACCGCGTTAGGGAACTGGAGCTGGAGCTGGAGGAACTTCGGATCATTCGGGAGGCGGAGGGGATTATTGAGAGGAGTTATCGGGAGGCAGTCACACCTCAGGTAAAAGAAGAAGGTAGATGGGTTACTGTCAGGGGAAGGAGAGGGAACCAGCAGGCAGTGCAGGGATCCCCTGTGGCCGTTTCCCTCAACAACAGGTATACCGTTTTGGATACTGTTGGGGGAGACGACTTATCAGGGGTAGGCAATGGGATACAGGTCTCTGGCGCAGAGTCTGTCCCTGTTGCTCAGAAGGGAAGGGGTAAGAGGAGCAGAGCATTAGTCATTGGGGACTCCATAGTTCGGGGAACAGATCGGAGGTTTTGTGGGAACGAGAGAGACTCACGGTTGGTGTGTTGCCTCCCAGGTGCCAGGGTACGTGATGTCTCTGATCGTGTTTTTGGGATCCTCAAGGGGGAGGGGGAGCAGCCCCAAGTCGTGGTACACATAGGCACCAACGACATAGGTAGGAAGACAGATGGGGATTTAAGGCAGAAATTCAGGGAGCTAGGGTGGAAGCTTAGAGCGAGAACAAACAGAGTTGTTATCTCTGTGTTGTTGCCCGTGCCACGTGCTAGCGAAGTGAGGAATAGGGAGAGAGAGGAGTTGAACACGTGGCTGCAGGGATGGTGTAGGAGGGAGGGTTTTGGTTTCCTGGATAATTGGGGCTCTTTCTGGGGTAGGTGGGACCTCTACAAACAGGATGGTCTTCACCTGAACCAGAGGGGTACCAATATCCTGGGGGGGGGGCGGTGGGGAGATTTGCTAGTGCTCTTCGGGGGAGTTTAAACTAATTCAGCAGGGGGATGGGAACCTAAATTGTAGTTCCAGTGTGCAGGATGTTGAGAGTAGTGAGGGCAGAGATAAGGTTATAAGGACACAAGAGGGCACTGGCAAGCAAGAGCTTGGTTTAAAATGTGTCTACTTCAACGCCAGGAGCATCCGGAATAACGTGGGTGAGTTTGCAGCATGGGTTGGTACCTGGGACCTCGATGCAGTGGCCATTTCAGAGACATGGGTAGAGCAGGGACAGGAATGGATGTTGCGGGTTCCGGGATTTAGATGTTTCACTAAGAACATAGAAGAGGGTAAAAGAGGGGGGCGGGGGGGGGGGGGTGTGGCATTGTTAATCAAGGAAAGTATTACAGCGGCAGAAAGGACGTTTGAGGACTCGTCTACAGAGGTAGTCTGGGCCGAGGTTAGAAACAGGAGAGGTGAGGTCACCCTGTTGGGAGTTTTCTATAGACCTCCAAATAGTTCCAGAGATGTAGAGGAAAGGATAGCAAAGATGATTCTTGACAGGAGCGAGAGTAACAGGGTAGTGGTTATGGGGGACTTTAACTTTCCAAATATTGATTGGAAATACTATAGTTCGAGTACTTTAGATGGGTCTGTTTTTGTCCAGTGTGTTCAGGAGGGTTTTCTGACACAGTATGTAGAAAGGCCAACCAGGGGCGATGCCACATTGGATTTGGTACTGGGTAATGAACCCGGCCAGGTGTTAGATTTAGACGTTGGTGAGCACTTTGGTGATAGTGATCACAATTCGGTTAGGTTTACCTTAGCGATGGGCAGGGACAGGCATATACAGCAGGGCAAGAATTATAGCTGGGGGAAAGGAAATTATGATGCGATTAGGCAAGATTTAGGATGCGTAGGATGGGGAAGGAAACTGCAGAGGATGGGCACAAACGAAATGTGGAGCTTATTCAAGGAGCAGCTACTGCGTGTCCTTGATAAGTATGTACCTGTCAGGCAGGGAGGAAGTTGTCGAGCGAGGGAGCTGTGGTTTACTAAAGAAGTTGAAGAGCTTGTCAAGAGGAAGAAGAAGGCTTATGTTAGGATGAGACGTGAAGGCTCAGTTAGGGCGCTTGAGAGTTACAAGCTAGCCAGGAAGGATCTAAAGGGAGATATAAGAAGAGCAAGGAGAGGACACGAGAAGTCATTGGCGGATAGGATCAAAGAAAACCCTGAGGCTTTCTATAGGTATATCAGGAATAAAAGAATGACTAGAGATAGGTTAGGGTCAAACAAGGATAGTAGTGGGAAGTTGTGTGTGGAATCGGAAGAGATAGGGGAAGTGTTAAATGAATATTTTTCGTCATTATTTACTGTGGAGAAAGAAAATGGTGTCGAGGAGAATACTGAGATACAGACTACTGGGCTAGATGGGATTGAGGTTCACAAGGAGGAGGTGTTATCAATTTTGGAAAGTGTGAAAATAGATAAGTCCCCTGGGCCAGATGGGATTTATCCTAGGATTCTCTGGGAAGCCAGGGAGGAGATTGCAGAGCCTTTGTCCTTGATTTTTATGTCGTCATTGTCGACAGGAATAGTGCCGGAAGACTGGAGGATAGCAAATGTTGTCCCCTTGTTCAAGAAGGGGAGTAGAGACAGCCCTGGTAATTATAGACCTGTGAGCCTTACTTCGGTTGTGGGTAAAATGTTGGAAAAGGTTATAAGAGATAGGATTTATAATCATTTTGAAAAGAATAAGTTCATTAGAGATAGTCAGCACGGTTTTGTGAAGGGTAGGTCGTGCCTCACAAACCTTATTGAGTTTTTTGACAAGGTGACCAAACAGGTGGATGAGGGTAAAGCCGTGTATGTGGTCTATATGGATTTCAGTAAGGCGTTTGATAAAGATCCCCACGGTAGGCTATTGCAGAAAATACGGAAGTATGGGATTGAAGGTGAATTAGTGCTTTGGATCAGAAATTGGCTAGCTGAAAGAAGACAGAGGGTGGTGGTTGATGGCAAATGTTCATCCTGGAGTTTAGTTACTAGTGGTGTACCGCAAGGATCTGTTTTGGGGCCACTGCTGTTTGTCATTTTTATAAATGACCTGGATGAGGGTGTAGAAGGGTGGGTTAGTAAATTTGCGGATGACACTAAGGTCGGTGGAGTTGTGGATAGTGCCGAAGGATGTTGTAGGTTACAGAGGGACATAGATAGGCTGCAGAGCTGGGCTGAGAGATGGCAAATGGAGTTTAATGCGGAAAAGTGTGAGGTGATTCACTTCGGAAGGAGTAACAGGATTGCAGAATACTGGGCGAATGGGAAGATTCTTGGTAGTGTAGATGAGCAGAGAGATCTTGGTGTCCAGGTCCATAAATCCCTGAAAGTTGCCACCCAGGTTAATAGAGCTGTTAAGAAGGCATATGGTGTGTTAGCTTTTATTAGTAGGGGGATCGAGTTTAGGAGCCACGAGGTCATGCTGCAGCTGTACAGGACTCTGGTGCGGCCGCACCTGGAGTATTGCGTGCAGTTCTGGTCACCGCATTATCAGAAGGATGTGGAAGCTTTGGAAAAGGTGCAGAGGAGATTTACTAGGATGTTGCCTGGTATGGAGGGAAGGTCTTACGAGTAAAGGCTGAGGGACTTGAGGTTGTTTTCGTTAGAGAGAAGGAGGAGAAGAGGTGACTTAATAGAGACATATAAGATAATCAGAGGGCTGGACAGGGTGGACAGTGAGAGCCTTTTTCCTCGGATGGTGATGGCAAACACGAGGGGAGATAGCTTTAAGTTGAGGGGTGATAGATATAGGACAGATGTCAGAGGTAGTTTCTTTACACAGAGAGTAGTAGGGGCGTGGAACGCCCTGCCTGCAACAGTAGCAGACTCGCCAACTTTAAGGGCATTTAAGTGGTCATTGGATAGACATATGGATGAAAATGGAATAGTGTAGGTCAGATGGTTTCACAGGTCAGCGCAACATCGAGGGCTGAAGGGCCTGTACTGCGTTGTAATGTTCTGTGTTCTATAACTCTCTGCAGCATCTCGCTGTGAAAGATTGAACTTTATCTCATTTCTTTTTCAGCTGGGAGTCAGTGCGGCTCAGTGGGACTTCTAGCTGCCTCCCACCGCACAATCCATCAGTGCTGAGAAAGCAATGGGAAATATTACTCATGGCTGAGCAAGCAGAGGACACCGATTTAAGGTGAATGGGAAAAGAACCAAAGGCAACATGAGGAAAAACCTTTTTTATGCAGCAAATGGTTAAGATCTGATATGTACTGCCTGAGAGTGTGACGGAGGAAGATTCAACCATAGCGTTCAAAAGGATATATGATAATTATCTGAAGGGAAAAAAAAATCTGGTATTCATTGAATACATGAGGATGTGGCATGAGCTGAGTTGCTTGTGCAAAGAGGCAGCACAAGCACGATGAGCTGAATCCCTCCTTTTGTGCTGTAAGTATTCTGTGATCTATGATTCTATACAAAGTGAAACCAACACTCACAGATGAGAAACTGACAGGTACAGTGTAAACCCCACACTAACAAACCAGCAAATGCCAGGGACAGAGTAAAACCAACAGTCCCAGACAAGAAACTGACAGATACTGTGTGAAACCCAAAAATCACTTATCAGGATTTGGCAGTTAATGTGTAAAAACCTCTCTTCAATATCCATCCTGTAAGGTACAAAGAAAATTAGGTCCAAACCCAGGCTCATACTTCGAAGACTGAGAGATAAAGAGCAAAACACAGACTCACCTACAAGAGGCTGACAAGTACAGAGAATAAAATAGAGGGGGTGCAGATTAAAAACACATGCATGTAACGGATACTGATAGGGATAGAATCAAACCCTTTCTCACACATGACACGAAAATTGGTGGTGTCGTAAATAGTGAGGAGGAAAGCCTTAGATTACAGGCCAATATAGATCGTCCGAGGCAGAGAATATAAGAGCAGGGAGGTTATGACGGAGCTGTATAAAATGCTAGTTAGGCCACAGCTGGAGTAATGTGTACTGTTCTGGGCACCACACTATAGGAAGGATGTGATTGCACTGGAGAGGGTGCAGAAGAGAGTCACCAGGATGTTGCCTGGGCCGGAGCATTTCAGCTATGAAGAGAGACTGAAAAGGCTAGCATTGTTTTCCTTAGAGCAGATAAGGTTGAGGGGAGATAAGATTGAGGTTTACAAAATTATGAGGGGCATTGATGGGTTAGATAGGAAGAAACATTTTACCTTCGCGGAGGGGTCAATAGCCAGGTGGCATAGATTTAAGGTAAGGGGCAGGAGGTTTAGATGGGATTTGAGGAAAAAAATTTTACCCAGAGGGTGGTTGGAATCTGGAACGCACTCCCTGAAGAGGTGGTAGAGGCCGGACCCCTCACAACATTTAAGAAGTATTTAGATGAGCACTTGAAATGCTATAGCATACAAGGCTACGGGCCAAATACTGGAAAATGGGATTAGAATAGTTAGGTGCTTGATGGCCAGCACAGACACAATGGGCTGAAGGGCCTGTTTCTGTGCTGTATAACTCTATGACTCTATATCAGAAACTGATAGATCTGGACAAAAGCTGATGTTCACATACAAGTTGTTGAAAGATATGTGGTGAAACTCACATTTTTTTTATTTCCAAAATATACTTTATTCACAAAAATCTGTAAAAATTACATTCCCAAACAGTTTAAAACAGCATCAAGTCAGAAAATACAAACAGTGCAAAGGTGATCAGTTTCCTTCAATACAATCATGAGTTGCCTCACAACCCTTCCATTTCATTGTCATGCCATATACATTTTTACATTTACACAAAATTTCTCCGATACAGTTCGAGGGATTTCCCATGGATCCAGCCCCTCAGTTCAGCTTGGTGGGGGACCTTCCACTGTGGTCTTTCCCCATTGAGCCTTTGCTGCGGCTGCCCCAAGCTTTAGTGCGTCCCTCAGCTCGTAGTCCTGGACCTTGGAGTGTGCCAGTCTGCAACATTTGGTGGTGGACAACTCTTTGCGCTGGAAGACCAGCAAGTTTCGGGCAGACCAAAGGGCGTCTTTCACCGAATTGATAGTCCTCCAGCAGCAGTTGATGTTTGTCTCGGTGTGCGTCCCTGCGAATAGCCCGTAGAGCACAGACTCCTGTGTTACAGAGCTGCTTGGGATGAACATCGACAAAAACCACTGCATCTCTTTCCACAAAGTTAACTCACATAGAAATAGCAGAAACAGTCACAAACCAAAAACTGAAACATACAGAGTAAAAACCCACATTCTCACACCAGAAATTCACGGCTACAAAGTGAAGCTGACTCTCTCCTCCCAGGCACTGACAGGTACAAAAGAAAACACACACGAACATACCAGGAAATGAAATGTAGGAAATAAAACCTGATTATCATGTCAGAGATTGGCATTAATGATAGTTGTGGTACCCAGAATGCTCTGCGCTCTAGAATTTGCCTTGTCTCTGATAAGGAGCAGGCGCGGTAGTGGCTGAGCTCCATCTGCAGCTGGAGCGGAATATTCACAAAGTGCAGGGAGACCGTGCCCGTAGCGGGTGCACACAGCTGGAGCAGGGCGTCAAGGCCACAATAGGATGGAACAATCCCGTTTGTGTCCCTGCGGGTGGCGGTGAAGCTTTTCCCTGTGAGGCTTCCCGAAACTGCCCGCCAGCAAGGTCAACTGATCAGAGAGCGTCTGTAAATGGATAGGAATTGGGGATTGAGCAGGGAGCGTCTCTAAATGAATAAGATTTGGGGACTGGGCAAGGAGCGTCTGTAAATGGATAAGAATTGGGGATTTTGTACGGAGCGTTTTTTTATCCGTTCGTGGGATGTGGGCGTCGCTGGCTCGATCTCAGCTACAGTAATGTGTCCAGTTCTGGGCACCAGGTTTCAGAAAGGACATCAAAGCTTTTGAGACAGTTCGGAGGAGATTTACGAGAATGATACCAGAGATGAGGGGTTTCAGTTCTCTGGACAGGGTGGTGAAGGTGGGATTGTTGGCCAAAAATGTCAAGGGGAGGTGAGGAGAGATCTTTTTACACAGTAACTGATTCGGATTTGGAATGAATTGTCTGACAGGGTGGTGGAAACAGATTCAATTATAACTTTCATAAAGGAATTGGACAAATATTTCAAAGTGAATTTCTCCAGGACTATGGGGAAATAGGCAGGGGGTTGGACTAATTGCATCATTTTTTTCACAGATTCAGCACAGGCACAAAAGACCGATTGGCCTCCTTCTGTGCTGTATGATTCTATGAAATAGTGACAGTCAGGGCAAGTCTGTATAAGAAGGAGAAATGGAGACAGGTCAGGGAGAGCACATCATCAAAACTGGGAGATACTACATTGGACAGGGAGGGTCGGAGGGGGAGAGAGCAGGTACATACAGTCAGAATCAGCACCTTCAGGGGAAGAGAGAGAGAGGAACCAGTGAGTGTAGAAGTGAACCCAGCCAGAGTCAACCTGCTGAAACACCAGTGAGTTCACACTGGGGAGAGATCATTCACCGGCTCCGTGTGTCGGAAGGGGTTCATTCAGTCATCCAACCTCACTGAACATCAACTTGTTCACACTGATCAGAGACCTTTTTAATGTCCTGACTGTGAGAATAGCTTTAAAATCAGTAATGATCTGCTGAAACACCAACACACTCACTCTGGGGAGAGGCCGTTCCCCTGCCATGTGTGTGGGAAGGGATTCACTCAGTCATTCAATCTGCTGCAACATCAGCAAGTTCACATGTAACTGCAGGGGTTGGATTCTGCTGTTGTTGCTGCTATTCATCACTTTCAGAGACAAAGTTGGGTCTTACTTTATAACCAGTGTAGTCCAGAGCAAAAGCGTCTTCTTAATGTTGAGATAAATGGGAGAAGAAACCGGGAAGTGGCGGCGAGGATGGGGGAGGTGCTGCACCATCACTTTAATGGTGCACCCTCCCTCCCCCGGGGTCCTCGCTGCACGTCCGCCAGGCCTGGTGGCTCTGATTGGGGTCCTGAGAGCCCCTGAGACTCGTGCAGCTGAGGCTGCGCTCACCCCCGCTCAGCTCTGTTGTGATATTTAAAATACGAAAGGCCTGTTGGACTGAGAGCTGATCTGGAATTTAGAAAGCAGCATTACTGGAGGCTCATTGCTGCTCAGCACAATCTCACCCCCAATCCTGGGAATTGTTGATTCTGACACCCTGTAGTTCAGTTCTGCAATTAACTAGAGGGGGAGATGTGTGAGCAGAGAAACAGAGCGACATGAAAACACAGCTGGACAGATGTGCAACAGGTCAATCCACTGTTACAATAACTCCATCATTGACTCCCTCCTGACAGTAACCAGCCCTTTCACAGAGACTGTGGGTGGCTCTGAAAAGAGCCTTTGGTTTATTAGATGTCATTTCGGCCGCTTTACTTTTTCTGGGAGCTCTGAGTGCTGGTTTTCTTGGGCAGCAGCAAGGCCTGGATATTAGGCAGCACCCCGCCCTGAGCGATGGTCACGTCTCCCAGCAGCTTGATGAGCTCCTCGTTGTTGCGGACGGCCAGCTGCAGGTGTCTGGGGATGATGCGGGTCTTCTTGTTGTCCCGGGCCACGTTACCGGCCAGCTCGAGGATTTCAGCGGTCAGATACCCGAGCATTTTGCAGCGCCAACATCATCACATTTCCGCAACAAATCCATCTTCGTGCATGCGTGATAAAGCATCATTGGGTATCTAGCCACCCCATCCCCCCACCACTTGGCTGGAGGAAGTGGCTGAATGGGAGATTTTGAAGCTGTAGCTCTCCCCGCTCGGCAACTCACTCCAGGCCTCGACGATTCCCCCCCTCAGCCGCTCGCTCCAGACCTCGCTGCTCGCCCCCCCCCACTCCCCTGGCCAGTTGTTCCTCGCTTCGCACCACCACACTCTCTGGCCACTCGCTCCAGGCCGTGCCGCTTCCCTCCTCTCAGCCACTCTCTCCTCCGTCGCCCCGTCACTCCTTGCGGCCCTCCTGCTTCTGCAGGTGGCGCCTGGTGAAGAAATGTGGGTGCGAGTGTCACGGCCAGAGTTAGCAGCTGTGGGCTGGGCTGGGACAGGGTGGGGTGTGGGGGTGCGGAGAGCGAACAGACAGAGTGCGGAATTTCGCCAGTCGGGAGGAGGGGGAGAAAGCGAGTTGCAGAGGGGGGAGAGCGGTCAGTGGGGTGGGAGCTAGTAGCTGCGTTCGGGTGAAGTCAATCCTGGTCAGTTATACAAACAAATCACAATAACGAATTGGCAGCACATTTTATCCTCTGCCCGATTTTCCTTTCCATCGATCGGGGTGCTAATTCACTATCTTCCAATGGAAATTCAATCATAAAATTCCTTTTGTATTTAATAGGATTACTGAAATGTTAAATGGATCTGAGGATTACAGTTAGTATTAGCAAACGCACCCGAGTGAATTAGCACCCCAATCGATGGAAAGGAAAATCGGGGAAAGTATAAAATGTGCTGCCAATTCGTTATTGAGATTCGTTGAGTAATTCGATTCTGCCCAACACTGAAATTGGCGGCTTTTTTGAATTCAATCTTTCTGCCAGGACGACAATTTAAGCCAATGATTTGCTGTATTTTCTAATTCGAGGCTCGGCAATTGGTTAAGACATGCGAATGGGAAGAGGGTGACCAATCAGAAGTGGGCTCAGGATAGCGCGGGCTCAAACTGCGGGAATTCCTGGTCCCTGAATGAATGAGCTGAAACAGATCAGTTTCACAAACCCTGTCAGTTTCAGTGCAGGAAACACCGTCTCGGGAGAAATAACATCACAAGTGGGTCTGGTTCCAGTGACGGCTGCTGCAAAACTCCCGGATTCTCTCATTGCAGCGAAATCATTTTGAAATTCTATGAAAACAATGAGTGATTCTGGAGGAGTGATGGCTTTTCACTGAGGGCATGTGTCGACTGGAGAAATAACTAACTGTAGAGCCTCGGGCACTGTTTCCACAGCCCGTTCAGAAAATCAAATCCACTGCACATCCTTGCTACAAATGAAATGCCAAATTTGGGGATTCTAGTTTTGAATCTCGAGCACAGCACAGATTTATTCCAGACAGTTCTAAACAGCCTATCCCAGCTCCCGTTTCCAGGTCACTGCTCTCTCTGTGAGGTGGTGGGTGTCTCTTCGAAGAGCATTTGTTGTGTTTGCTGGAAAGGGTCGAGTTGTTCAGCCGCTGAATTCGTAGAGAGTGCGGCCCTGACGTTTCAGAGCGTCCACCACATCCATGGCAGTGACCGTCTTGCGCTTGGCGTGCTCAGTGTAGGTGACCGCATCCCTGATCACATTCTCCAGGAAAACCTTCAACACCCCGCGAGTCTCCTCATAGATCAAACCTGAGATCCGCTTGACCCCGCCACGGCGAGCAAGGCGGCGGATTGCTGGTTTAGTGATGCCCTGGATATTATCAGGAAAAACTTTGCGGTGCCGCTTTGCTCCGTCTTTGCCCAGTCCTTTCCCTCCTTTACCTCTGCCAGACTTTCTTTTATTAATTTCCAAAATATACTTTATTCATAAAAATCTGTAAAAAAAAAATACATTACAAAACAGTTCCCAAAAGCACCAAGTCAAACAATACAAAGAGTGCAAAGGAGATCAGTTTCCTTCAATACAGGAGTGAGTTGCCTCACAACCCTTCCATTTCATTGTCATGCCATGTACATTTTACAGCAAACAAATATTTTCTGGCTACAGTTCGAGTGGTTTCCCATGGATCCAGCTCCTCAGTTCAGCTTGGTGAGGGGATCTTACACTGTGGTCTTTCCACATTGAGCCTTTGCTGCGGCTGCCCCAAGTTTTAGTGCGTCCCTCAGCACGTAGTCCTGGACCTTGGAATGTGCCAGTCTGCAACATTCGGTCATGGACAACTCTTTGCGCTGGAAGACCAGCAAGTTTCGGGCAGACCAAAGAGCGTCTTTCAACGAATTGATAGTCCTCCAGCAACAGTTGATTTTTACCTTGGTGTGCGTCCCTGGGAACAGCCCATAGAGCACAGACTCCTGTGCGACAGAGCTGCTTGGGATGAACCTCCACAAAAACCACTGCATCTCTTCCACACCTGCTTTGCAAAGACACATTCCAGAAAGACGTGGGCAACGTCTCTTTTCCACCACAGCCACCTCGAGGGCCGCGTGTGGATGGGGTGAGACTTCAGGTGTGCAGGAAGGATCTGACAGGGAGGGCTCTTCTCACCATCAGCCAGGCTACATCTTGGTGCTTGTTTGAAAGTTCTGGTGATGAGGCATTCTGCCAAATGACTTTGGACTTCTGCTCAGGGGACCATCCGACAGGATCCACCATCTCCTTTTCCCGTAGGGCCTTGAGGATATTCCGTGCAGACCACTGCCTGATGGATTGGTGGTCAAAGGTGTTTTTCCACAGAAACTTTTCCATGAAGGATAGGCAGTACGGCACAGTCCAACTGGATGGAGCATTCCACGGCAATATGACCAGGCCCATCCTTTGCAACACTGGGGACAGATAGAACCACAGCACGTAGTGACACTTGAAGTTTGCAAACTGGGGATCTACACACAGCTTGATGCAGCCGCACACAAAGGTAGCCATAAGGATGAAGGCGACGTTGGGTACATTTTTCCCGCCCTTATCCAGAGGTTTGAACATCGTGTCCCTCCGGACTCGGATCATTTTGGATCCCCAGATGAAGCGGAAAATGGCTCAGGTGATCGCCACAGCGCAGGAATGCGGTATGGGCCAGACCTGCACCACGTACAGCAATGTGAGCGCCTCGCACCTGATGACCAGGTTCTTACCCATAATGGAGAGAGATCGCTGCTCCCACATGCTCAGCTTATGTTGTACCCTGGCTACTCGCTCCTTCCAGGTTTTGGTGCACGTCTCAGCCCTTCCAAACCATATCCCCAGCACCTTCAGGTAATCTGACCTAACGGTGAAGGGGACAAAGGATCGGTCAGCCGAGTTCCCAAAGAACATGGCCTCGCTCTTGCCGTGTTTAACATTGGCTCCCAAGGCCAGTTCGAGCTGGTCGCAGATGCTCATCACTCTGCGCACAGACAGTGGATCCGAGCATAAAACGGCGACGTCATCCATGTACAGGGAGGTTTTAACCTGAGTGCCTCCGCTGCCTGGGATTGTCACCCCTCTGATGCTCGCATTCTTCCTAATAGACTCAGCAAAGGGTTCAATACTGCAAACAAACAAGACAGGGGAGAGAGGACAGCCCTGTCTGACTCCAGATTGGATCGGGAAACTTTCTGATTCCCACCCATTGATTGAGACTGCACTACTGATCTTTGTGTAGAGTAGTTTGATCCAATTGCAGATTCCCTCCCCAAACCCCATTTTGGAATGCACATCCATCATGTAAGTGTGCGATATCCTGTCAAAAGCCTTCTCCTGGTGCAGGCTGATGAGGCAGGTGTCCACCCTCCTGTCCCGTACATAGGTGATCATATTCCTGAGTAGCGCAAAGCTATGAGAGATTGTCCTGCCTGGTTTAGTATAGGTCTGATCAGGGTGAATCACCAACTCCAGAGCAGACTTGAATCGACTGGCTATGTCTTTTGACAGAATCTTGTAGTCAGCATTAAGCAGAAATTGGGCCACCAATTTCTGATTTCTGTCCTCTCCCCCTTCTGCTTGTCGATGAGGGTGATGATGCCTTTCCTCATGGATTCTAACATGCTGCCAGCCTGGAGCATACTCTTGTTTACTGCCAGGCATGTTGATTCTTTCCTCAAATCAGTGCACAATAAAAGAGACTGATTCTGTCAGGCTCCTTTTTATACAGGCCACCTGGACCTGGCTGAGAAAGGCAGAGTGAGAGCAGGGAGGGGAGGAGACAAGAGTGAAGATTAAACAGAGAGCGAGATGGAGGAGACACCCAGAGTGACAGACAGAGAGAGAACGGCCCCTCATCTTTCAGCTCCACCTCCAGTTTCCTCCGGGCTGCCAATTTCAAACCCTTTATTAACAGTAGAACCAAAACCCAGCTCTCCACACAAACCCTTCCAGACTCGGCCTTCATAGTCAAGGCTTTCCAGAAAGCCGGAGCTTTTAAATATGGTCCCGATGCAATTAACACTCAGTAATATTCCCACCTAAACACAGTCAATTCTATAACAAGAAACCTCCTCAGTAACATCACCATTTCCTCACACATCCGCTTCCTGCAGTTTACAAACACCTTACTGCAGCTGTTTGGGGAATCTCCTTTGTTAAGATTGGAGTTGGAAAGCGGCCTTTACCCGGCAGTGTTATTGTCTCATACTGAATCTGCCAGACATCCTGTTCTCTTTATTGCGAGAGAGAAAGCACGGATTTAGGAAATGTTCATTTGAAATGATCTCTATTGAGAACGAGCCCGGCCGTGGGACAGGTATTCCAGTGCAAAGAGCTGTCCATGACCGAGTGTTGCAGACTGACACATTGCAACGTCCAAGACTATGTGCTGTGGGACGGCATGAAAGCTTGGGGAAGCCACCATGGAGACTCAATGGGAAAAGGCTGCAGTCTGAGGCCCTCGTAGGCCATAGTACAGTGAGGGGCTGGAACCCGTGTAAAACCCCTCGGACTGTTTGCACCAGAGAATGTTTGATGTGTGATGTAAATACTGTAAATATAACCTGTGCAGGCAGGGATAGTGAGATACATCATGTACATTATTGAAGGACACTGATCTGTATTGTACCTTATGCAATATTAAATTTGAACTGCTTTGCAATGTAATTGCACAAATTATATGAATAAAATACATATTGTGCAAAAGAAAGCAGCTTTCCTGTCAACACACACCTTGTCTCAGGGCACAACTTTCCTGTGATCTTGTCATACCCAACTTCGCTCTATATCTTCTGACACACACACTTTACAGTCTGTCATTTCCAAAAACAAGCATTCTAAAATCAAAAGACCTTTTGTTTATTTCTCCTTTCTTTTCATTTCTCCTCTATTCTTCTCAATCACTCCCTTCAACAGTCCTATTCAGATCAAGGTGGAATGTGAATAGTGTCACAACTCACCTGACACTATTATTACCCTTCTTTTCTCTTGTCTCATTCAATGGGAAAGTTTTATTCACCAGTCTGTTGCTGTTTTACACTCTTGCCATACCATCTGGTATTGCATCCATCTGAATTCTGTGCTTTCATGGCCTTACATATCTTTTCCTCTTCTGGATGATTTGTTTGCTTCAGTTCCATTCAACCAGGCTGGACCACAGGGAAGCTTAGAACCTTTGCCTTGGACGGGTCCACGTTGATCCATTACATTCAGAATCACCTCCTTGAAATAACTCCATAGTACAACTACAGTAACCACACAGAATCTGCTTCAAACACTCCTCCACATTTTATCTTTTCTGACCGTCAACACCTCCAGCTCTTTTGTTTAAGTGGAACCCATCAGGTGTGTATAGGCTCCTTCTATTCTGAAAGCTGTAGCACTGGTTCAGGGAATTCAGCCCTGTTTCTCTACTCTAAAGGCTCAGCCATGCTTGATCTGCGTGGTATTTTACTTTTATTGCAACGTTACAAGACCTCCAATCCTCTGGAAAATGATGGTCAGACCTTCCACTATTTCTTCCCTGGCTTCTTTCAACAGCCTGGGGTACATTTCATCTGGACCTGGTGATTTATCCACATTCAAGGATGTTCATCCCATTAAGACTTCCTCTCTCGTTCAGTTATCACGTCCAATACTTCACACTCCTCCTCCTTCATAACAATATTTGCATCGCCCTCTCATTCGGTAAAACAGTAAAGTATTCATTAAGGATATTGGCAACATCTTCCACCCCGATACAAAGGTTACATTTTTGATATTTTATGTGCCCTGCTGTTTGCCTCGTTGCCTCTTACTCTAATGTTTTGTTGCAACATCTTTGGGTCCATTGTTGTTTTGTTTGTCCATGTTCTTTCCTGCTTTCTCTTTGCTCTTCACCGCTGCTCCCAAACGCCTCCAGTGCAGTCAAAAGATAAGGTGTCACAAGTGGGATTCGAACCCACGTCTCCAATGGAGACTGCGACCTGAACGCAGTGCCTTAGACCGCTCGGCCATCCTGACTACCTGCGACGTATTATCAATGCTAAGGAAATTATTCATTCTTTGTGAAAGTATTTGTGAGATTGTGGAAATGTCTGGAAGAGGAAAGACCAGCGGGAAAGCTCGGGCCAAGGCCAAGTCTCGCTCCTCCCGGGCTGGACTGCAGTTCCCGGTGGGCCGTGTTCACAGGCTCCTGAGAAAGGGGAACTATGCTGAGCGTGTGGGTGCCGGAGCCCCGGTCGATCTGGCTGCTGTGCTCGAGTATCTGACCGCTGAAATCCTCGAGCTGGCCGGGAACGCGGCCCGGGACAACAAGAAGACCCGCAACATCCTCAGACACCTGCAGCTGGCCGTCCGCAACGACTAGGAGCTCAACAATCTGCTGGGAGGAGTGACTATCGCTCAGGGCGGGGTGCTGCCTAATATCCAGGCCGTGCTGCTGCCCAAGGAAACCAGCGCTCAGAGCTCCCAGAAAAAGTAAAGCGGCCAAAATGTCATCAAATAAACCAAAGGCTCTTTTCAGAGCCACCCACAGTCTCTGTGAAAGGACTGGTTACTGTCAGGAGGGAGTCAGTGATGGAGTTATTGTCACAGTGGATTGACCTGTTTCACATCTGTCCAGGTGTGTTTTCAGTTCCCTCTCTGGAATTCGCTCTGTTTCTCTGCTCACACATCTCCCCCTCTAGTTAAGTGAAGAAGTGAACTACAGGGTGTCAGAATCAACAATTTAATAAATCCCGCTGCCTTCGATTTTATAAATCCCGAGACCATCCCGGTACATTAACGGGAACTGGTTCGGCGCTGATGAATTAATTTAATAATGGAAGTGTCCGGGTTAATTCTCTGTTTTTCATTTGGACAGTTTGAATTGTGTTTTTTTTTTCTCTCCGGTAATCTGAGCGCCGCTTCTCAATGAGAATCTGCTCCCGGAACAGAGTAAATGCAGGAAGGAAGAGGCCATTCTCGGGCTGTGTGTTTCTCTCCTAACCTGATCTGTTTAGACCGCACTGTTCCCAGAGGACGGAATCAGTGAGAGTTGTGCACACACAGGAGCTGAGTCCATTGCAGCGCTTTCAGATGTGCCTTCCCCCCGGCCCTCCCTATTCTGCGGACACAGAGCTGTCTGTTTCCCCCGGCGGCGGGATAGAGTCGGGGATTCTCTCCCCGCAGTGTCAGGGTCTGCAGCCCCGGGGAACTGGCGGTTTCAGTCAGAGTGACCGAGCTGCCTGACATATCCTGTGTACTGATCTCCAATGGATTCAAATATTAGTGAACTCATTGGGTAATGTTTGTAAATAACCCTCATGTGAACGGACCCGGCTCCATTAATGCCATCCAAATAAAACTGGGATCCATTTCTTATCCCCAAATGCCAGCTAACGGATCCCAGGAGCGGGGTTGAGATTGTGATGAGCAGCAATGAGTCTCCGGTAATGCTGCTTTCTAAATTCCAGATCAGCTCTCAGTCCTGCAGGCCTTTCGGGAAAGTGATGTGACAAAACAGAAACCATGTGGCCGCCCCTCCAATCTAATGGGTTTGATGATGAACAGAGATGTCAGCTCTTTCCTTTGCTGATTTGGTAGCTCTGAAAAGAGCTTGTTACACTAGTTACTGAAGCTGGGTTTTAGGTGCGTTCCCCGCGGATGCGGCGGGCCAGCTGGATCTCTTTGGCCATGATGGACCGGGATCATTCTGGTGAATCTGCTCATTTTCCGGCAGAAGCATCAGTCGCTGTTTGAACTGTTTAAAGTCAGGGGTGTATTAGCAGCCAGAAAGTGAAGGGCAGTTCATTGCTCCCTGCAGCATTATCCGCCTCTTTCAGGAGAAAAGATCGGAAACCGCTCGTTTCTGTCAGTCCCCGAGAAGCCTGTGAGAAGCGGTTAGTCGCTAATTTGTTCCTTTTACAGAGTGGAAGCTGATATTTGTCCCGTTTTAAATTGCTGAACCGGACCTTCCGCCCGCCGCTGACAGTTAACAGATTGAAAAATGAAAACGATTCCTAAAATCGCGTCAGGATTTTGTGACGGTAAATACAGTAAAACAGAACATAAAATGAGAGGTTTTAAAATTGTTGCCTGAAAATTGAAATTTTCCATCACTTCAATTCCTTCCTGCTCTGGAATTGCCGGGCTTTTTCCAATTGGAAAATCTAAGCCAATGAGAACTTCTATTTACTTATATGTGATTCTCCTATTGGTCAAGAATTGGATTGAGAAGAGGATGACCAATCAGAGACAGAGTCAAACTGCGGGGATTCCAGGCCCCCAGTAACTGAGCTGAAACTGTTCAGATTGACAAACCCTGGCAGCAGCTTCACACATTGGACACTTCACACTGAATCATTCAAGGGCTGGTGTGAGAGAAGCTTTAGATCCTGTCATTACTCTCTGACTCATTATTCATCTAGAACCAAACAATTAGTAAATGTGAAGCAGTGAAGAGACTTTTCACTCTCACTGCAGAATGTGTCATCTGGGGAAATAAGGAACTATTATATTCGGAGATTCCAGGTACCTTCCTCCCTGAACAAATCCATTCCTAACATTCCCGATCACAGCCTATCCCAGCTCCTGTTGTCACCCGACTCCAGCTGAATTGGAGAAACTCATGTGTTGGGGTTTGAGTTGTGAGGTGGGGTTTCTCCGCCAGTGTTACTGTCTTACAAACTCTCCCCCTGAATTTGTGAACTGAGACTGCACCGAAGACATCTCCAGTTGGAGTGAGGGCCGGATATCCCTCTGTTTTATTACAGAGAGTGGGGAAAGGGCTGGGTGGAGGGGATGTCAGCGAGTCACCAGGGATCCTGGATTTACCCCAAATCATTTCCATGTGGAATCTGCAGGCGGGGCCGGGACAGGGATCATTTCATCAGGGGATCAGCTCTTTCCTGAGAGATGTGGGTGGCTCTGAGAAGAGCCTTTGTGTTCAGATGTTTCCAAGTTTCCCGCGCTCTTTCACTCCTTTCCAGACCCTGCTTTCTGAGCCTTCGCTGCTTTCGGCTTGACCTTGCTCTTCCATGTCTGCACTTTCTTCAGCGCCTTTCCGCCCGCCGCACTCCTGCCTTTTTTGACCTTCTTCGCAGGAGACTTTTTCTGAAGCGCTGCTTTGTTCACCGCCTTATTTGGCGTTGCCGCCGCCTTGCTGCTCGTTTTCTTGGCTGTTACTTTCTTTGTTGTCACTTTCTTGTCTGCTGGTTTCTTCACTAAAGATTTCTTGTCTGCTGGTTTCTTCACTGAAGATTTCTTGTCTGCTGGTTTCTTCACCTTCTTTCCCACTTTTCCCTGGGTTTTCCTTCTTGCTGATTTTGAAGGAGCCGGAGGCTCCCTGTCCCTTGCTCTGCACCAGGGAGCCTTTGTTCACATTCCTCTTGATACTTTGCTTGATCTAGGTCTTGAGCTTCTCCTGAGCGGTGGCAGACCTGCAAGGAATCAACTACCAGCTAGCGTATAAAGCGAGACCAAGGCTCAGGGCCTTCAGTTACCTGGAGGGGAGTCGGAGAGGCAGCGGATCCTGTGAGGAACCACAATCCAGGAAGGATGAGAAGGTCATTGTCAGGGTACAGAGGAGATTAAGTCAAAGATTTACCAGTTTATAAGCAAGCGCAGAGCCAAGGAACGGTGCTGGGGCAGATCAAATAATAGGAAGCTGTGCTCAGTTGGAAGGCAAGAGTGATTAAATGACAGAAGAGATGATGGTGCAAGGCAAAAGTCAGGGAAAGAATAAGCAACATTTTGTCAGCACAGATACCAGGAGCGGGATTTGAACCCACGCAGACATATGTTTAGTGGATCTTAAGTCCAACACCTTAACCACTCAGCCATCCTGGCACATTAACCAGACACTGAAAATGAAATTTAATGTGATCCGGGTGCCATCTGGCCTTTGACAATATCAAGTTATGACTCCTCTCCCATGCTGAATTTGACCCTTCATTATTTATGAACCTCAATCGGATCACCCCTCAGTCTAGGTTTCTCTAAGGTGTAGGGTCCCAACTCTTTTAGTCTAACTTGATAACCAAGATGTCTTATACTGGGAATTCGTCGAATGTCTCTCCTCTGTACCCTTTCCAAAGCCTCAATATCACCCATCATGTGAGGAGACCAAGACTGGATACAATATTCCAAGTGAGTCCTGACCAAGGTTTCATAAAAGGACAAATTCGGGACATCTCAGATACTGAAGGAGTCCGTGTCCAGAAGCAGCAAGACCTGGACAACATTCAGACTTGGGCTGCTAAGTGGCAAGTTACATTCACACCACATAAGTACCAGGCAATGACCATCTCCAACAAGAGAGAGTGTAACCATCTCCCTTTGACGTTCAACAGCATTACCATAGCTGAATCCCCCCACCATCAACATCCTGGGGGTTACCATTGACAAAAGCTTAACTGGACCATTCATATACATATTCTGGCTACAAGAGTAAACCAGATAGTGGGAATTCTGTGATGAGTAACTCAGCTTAAGGCACGTGGTGAAATGCTCATTCGGAGAGCTGGAGAAATGGACTGGTCAGGTGGGCAGAAAAGTGGCAAATGGAATTCAACTTGGAGAAGTGTGAGGTGATGCCTTTGGTGAGGTCAAACACAGCAAAGGAAGACACAATTAATGGGTGAATGCTGAGAGGTGTGGAGGAAGTGAGGGACCTTGAAGTGAATGTCCACAAATCCCTGAAAGTAGCAGGAAAGGTTGATAAGTTGGTTGAGAAGGCTTATGGAACCCTTTCCTTTATTAGCCGATGTATAGAATATAAGAGCAGGGAGGTTATGCTGGAACTGTATCAATCATTAGTTAGGCCACAACTTGATTTCTGTGTGCAGTTCTGGTCACCTCATTCCAGAAAGGATGTAATTGCACTCGAGAGGTTACAGAGGAGATTTACAAGGTTGTTGCCAGGACTGGAAAAATGCAGCTATGAGGAAAGATTGGATAGACTGGGGTTGTTCTCCTTGGAATATAAGAGGCTGAGGGGAGATTTGATTGAAATGTACAAAATTGTGAGGGGTCTGGATAGAATGGATGGGAAGGGTCTATTTACCTTAGTAGGGAGGTCAGTGACTAGAGGGCATAGATTTAAAGTGATGTGTTGAACAATTAGAGGGGAGATGAGGAAAGGTTTTTTCACCCAGAGGGCTGTGGGAGTCTGGAACTCACTGCCTGTAAGGGTAGCTGAGGCAGAAACCCTCAACTCATTTAAAAGGAGTCTGGATGTGCACCTCAAGTACCTGAACCTGCAGGGCTACGGTCCAAATGCTGGTCAATGGGATTCAGCTGGGTGGCTCGTTTTTTGGCTTGCCTGTGCTGTAAACTTTCTATGTTCTATGATTCTATGCAGACACAATGGGCCGAATGGCCTCCTTCTGCACTGTAATAATTTTGTGATTTTTGACTCTCCAAAACTTGTCAACCATCTACAAGGCACAAACCAGGATGAGTGCAGCACCAACAATACTCTAGAAACTCGACATTGTTCAGGACAAAGCAGCCGCCTTGATTGTCACCCCATTCACCACCTTAAACATTCACTCCCTTCACCACTGACGCACAGTAGCAGTAGTGTGTACCATCTGCCAGATGCACTGCTGCAACTCACCAAGGCTCCGCAGACAGCACCTTCCAAACCGAAGACCTCCACCACCTTGAAGGACAAGGGCTGCAGATGCATGGAAACACCACCATGTGCAAGCTCCCCTCCAAGTCACACACCATCTGATCTGCAAATATATCGCTGTTCATTCACTGATGTTGGGTCAAAATCCTGGATCTCCCTTCCTAACAGCACTGTGGGTGTACCTACACCACATGGAGTGCAGCAATTCAAGAAGGGAGCTCACCGCCACCTTCTCAAGGACAATTAGGGATGGGTAACAAATTCTGGCCTTGCCAGTGTCACTCACATCCCATGAAAGAATATGCCTCATTTTATACTCAATTGTCCTCTGAATGCAGCCCATCCCTCTATTTGCTCCAACTATCACTTCACAGCATTGCTGCTGTAACTTTAGAGATCTGTGCACTAGAACATCCAGATCTCTGCTCAAAATTATTTTCTTTTTTCCACCTACTTTAATGTTTTTCCCTGAAGGGTGTATGAATGTTGAGCATTCGCCCTGTCTACATGAATAACACTGCACTTACCCAAATTAAACATCATTTACCAGTCATGAACCCAATCTCCCAACACATTAAGATCAGTCTGAAACAGTCGAGCATCGTCTACAGTCTAAACACTCGCACAGATCTTCAAATCATCTGTAAATTTACAGATGGTGCGCCCTACACCTACATCCAGATCATTAATAAAAACAGTAAAGAGCAACAGACCCAACACCGATCCCTGTGGAACACCACTGGTAACTGGTCTCCAAACAGATCCAGATCCATCTGGAACTACTTTCTGCCTACATCTTCCAGTCAGTTCCCAATCCAGATCAATATATTACCACTGATACCAGGGACTTTAATCTTATAGAGAAGCGTCTTGTGTGGAACCTTATCAAAATCTTTTGGCTGAGATCTGCTAATTGAACACAGGCCGGGGATGAGGCCTAGGCCTGTCCTGCTTTGTGTGTGGGTCTCAGGACCACACAAGGTGAGATCAGCTCACTGAGCACAGGCCCATCCTGCTCTATATGGTGCTCAGTACCTCACCAAATGAGAATAACTAACACACCACAGGCCATGGAGCCTCGGCCCATCCTTCCCCGATTGCGGTTCAGTGCCAACCAGGTCAGATCAGCGAATTCAGCACAGGCCAGAGATGGAAGCTGGACCTTTCCTGCTCTTGGGACTCCGTACCATACCAGGTGCGATGAAGTAAAATACCACAGGCTGGGGATGGAGCCTGAGATTTCCCTGTTCTGTGTGGGGCTCTGTACAACAACGTGTGAGAAGAACTATCATCCCTCAGGCTGAGGAAGGAGCCTGGGCCCATTCTGTTCTGTGTGGCTCCTATCACACTGAGTCGGATCAGTTAACTCAACACAGGCCATGAGTACAACCAGGCCCTTTCCTGCTCCGTGTGGCTCAGTATCACACCGGGTGGCATCAGCTAACACAGCACAGGCTGGGGCTGGAGCCTGGGCCCGTCCTGCTCTGTGGGCTCAGTAACAACCCGTAAGATGAACTTTTTTCAAAAGACTTCAGTGTATTTATCTCTGTCCAACACTGTGAGGCAGCTTTCTGTGTTTATAAAGACTGTAATTTATTGACTGGTCTCTTGGATCAAACAGGGTAACAGACAGAGGTCTGTGTGCAGAGGGTTTGGGGGTGAGCTCTGATTCCTAACCATTTCTGGACTGTGAGGAATAAAGAATGAATGAGAGAGAGAGAATGTGGGAGAAGGGATGATGGAAGAATTTGTCCGTGAACCTGATTAAAAGTGGCTCAAACGCAAGATAATATTAAGATATCAAGAGCAGAACATTAACATAATCTGAGTTCCGCGATCTGGTCGGGTCCCATTCCCCTGAAGTGAGGAATGAACGGGTGGGGAAATTCCACCTGGAGTTATATTTGTCTCCAATGAAGATGAGTTCACAGTGAGGATGGAATAGCTCAGTTGGGAGAACACTAGATTGAAGAACCAGGATACAATCCCTGGTTTCATCAGTTTTAATTTGGTGTCTCCATCAGTTTAAGTAGAGAGAATCAGAGGGGAGATTTTCCACTCTTGACCCCATGAGCTGAATTTTAAACTAACGGTGCGGCTCTCGGCAGAGGCACCGGAAGCGGGTGTCGTCACCACACGAGTGAAATGTGGCCGACTGACTCCGATCACGGAGCAGCCGACCAATTAATGAAGGGGAGGCGTGGGGCCCATGTAAACAAGGACCAGAGGTAGGGAACGAGGCACCGATGGCACCGACATCTGACACAACGGCAGGTGCTGGCACCATATTGAAAGGACTGCCAGACCTGCATTCACTGCTGCCTGGTTTAAAGGAGTGTCTTCCTGAGAGCCCTCTACTGCCCCAGGACCTGTTCTGCTGCCTCTGCTGTCCCAGGATCCGTTCTGCTGCCTCTGCTGTCCCAGGACCCATTCTGCTGCCCCAAGACCCATTCTGCTGCCTCTGATGCCCCAGGACCCGTTCTGCTGCCTCTGCTGCTCCAGGACCCGTTCTGCTGCATCTGCTGCCCCAGGACTCGTTCTGCTGCCCCAAGACCCGTTCTGCTGCCTCTGATGCCCCAGGACCCGTTCTGCTGCCCCAGGACCCGTTCTGCTGCCTCTGCTGCTCCAGGACCCGTTCTGCTGCCTCTGCTGCCCCAGGACCCGTTCTGCTGCCTCTGCTGCCCCCGGACCCGTTCTGCTGCCTCTGCTGCCCCAGAACCTGTTCTGTTGCCTCTGCTGCCCCAGGACCAGTTCTGCTGCATCTGCTGCCCCAGGACCTGTTCTGCTGCCTCTGCTGCCCCAGGATCAGTTCTGCTGCATCTGCTGCCCCAGGACCTGTTCTGCTGCATCTGCTGCCCCAGGACCTGTTCTGCTGTCACTGATGCCCCAGGACCCGTTCTGCTGTCACTGATGCCCCTGGACCCGTTCTGCTGTCTCTGCTGCCTGATAGGTAAGGAGCTGAATGCGAGCCTGCAGTGACCATGGTCCAATGGTTTGGCGATGCCTTCCTGCAGGTTCGCCTCCAGGTGACAACAGATAGGTGGAAGATCCTCTTCCCCAGGGATGTGAGGTGGAGACCTGTCCACCTGACCAAGCAAAGCTGCTTTGAGATGGTAGGTGAAGTCAGCAGCCATGGGGTCAACCCCAAGACATGGATCCAGTGCACGAAGTGGGTCAATGACCGGATCCAGGCTGCTCAGGCACAAACTCAAAACACTTTGGACCCTTTGGACATTGCGCATGGCAGAGTGAGATGGAGTGTTTGGTGGAAAGGGAGTGACCACCCAGTCATGTGTATTGGAGAAGGGCGGCAGGACACGCTGCCTGAGGCTTGGCTGCATCTCGGTGGGAGGTGCACGTCAGTCATTGTCTAAACTCGCACAGTCCCTCGAGAGGGGCCACATGCAGGAGGAATATGTGTGTCCACATCATGGACTGCTGGATTATCACCATCAGAGATGTTGGGCTTGTCCCCGCTGGGAGACGAACTTTGTTGATCATAGTGGCTGCAGGAGAAGACAGCCCACAATCGGAAAGAGCGTGTCAAGACTGGCAGTGGATGCCTTATCTCCATGTCCTCATCCCGATGGAGGAGGAGGCCATGGAACAGGCCGGGCAGCAAAGCAGCTGCTCCATAGCTGATGGAGAGACAGGGACACCTACCTAAGAGAGTGAGTGAACATCTCCTGGGGCACAAGGGTGCATCCGCTGCAAAGGAGCCACACTGCTCATCTGTTCACCACTCCATCAATGCAGCTGCACAGTAGGGGTGGTTGGAATGTCACGATGGGCAGACTCTAACCCTTCAATGTCCCTGTTTTCACATGCAGGCTAGGATGAACGACAAGAGCGAAGAGCTGGAGAGACTGGGGGACAGCCAGACACCTCTGAGGAGGAGGAGGGAGCCTCAGAGGGTGCACCGTCACATCATTCCCCTGCACCCTCCACCAGCACAGAAACCCTCACTCGGTGGGTATCCACTCGCTGTTAGATTTGGGCACACAAGCTGGTGAGCACGTCGCAGACAGGCCCGGGCAGCTGACGGAGGCTGTGACAGCTGAGGCCACTGGCAGTTGGACGTCTGTGGGAGGCCAGGCCCATGCTGAGTCCCAGGCTGATGACGTGCCTCTGGTGTCACCAGCAACACGGGAAATGCTGCAGCTGCAGCAAGAGGTCAGGCAACATCTGGCAGAGTTGCCGGAGGTTATGTGTACCCAAGTTCGGATGATGGAGGAGTCCATCCAGGCCTTGCATGCTGTACTATCTCTGATGGGGGTGTGTCTGGCTTCCTTCCTTGAGAGATTGGTGACTCTGATGGAGAGCCAGATCCAGCCGACCAATCAGTGGATGCCGGAGATGTGTGCAGACCTGCACTCCATCGCTTTGTCCATGAGCTCCATCCAGCGGTGACAAGGTGAGAGGGGGGGACGAGGCATCTGAACTCTTCACCAGGTCCACGTCCCTCTCAGGTCAGCAGCGAGGTACAAGTGTGTCTTATAAGGGGGAGGAGCAGCTGGCTGCTACATCTGGGGTCTCCTCTCAGGGTGCTCCTGGTGTGGACAGTAGCTCCAAAGCCCCTCTGCCAGTGACACAAGTGATGCCAGTGCCTGCCTCCATCACCCTCGATGACAGAGGGGGGGGGGGGGGGGTCCCTGTACCTGTGCAGGAGGCCCTCAGTGTGCCGGGGCCCTCCAGGCCTCAGGCAGCAAGAGGACGGCCACCAATGTCATCCCAAGCCATGGGGCAGCAAGGTCAGCAGCCTGTCTCCACCTCAGCTGACAGAGCAGGGGGAGCACCACGTAGGAGCATGTGGAAAAGATTTCCGAAGTGCACCTAGATTCACTTGGGTTCATGGTGAATGTGCATTCCAGATGGATAGGGTTGCATTTGATGTCACACGGAAGAAAGAAATGATGTTCTCTCACTATGTCTCCTTCCTATTGTTGATGCCCTTTGGGACTTCATTTAAACCCTTCCTCCCAAGGGGCTGGAAGTGAGGGACCAAGCCCTGAGTTCACAAAGCTTCGGTCTTGTCACTGTGCGATGTGTACCTGGACGCTGCAGTGCAGAAGGAAGCAGGCGACAACAGGGCTGCTTAAAGCTAAGACTTTATTGCTGTGGTTCCAGAAGGTGGTAAGGCTCAAAGGGAACTTGAATGTATAAGGGTGTCTCATGTCTCCCTTGTGTGTATCTCATGGCCCCTTTCCTGCTGTGCCTGAGGTTCTTCATCTGGCACTGCTTGGGCAGCATCCTCCTCCACATCCTCATCATCAGAGGAGACATCACACTCCACGATATCCTCACTTTGTCAACACCTCACCCCTCTGTAATGCCAGATTGTGCTGTGCACAGCAAACCACCACGATATGTGAGACCCTCGCCGGGACATACTGAAGGGCTCCACTGGATCGATCTAGGCACCTGAATCTCATCTTCAGGAGACCAATGGCCTCCTTGATGGTCGCTCGGGTTGACCCGCAGCAGGTGTTGTACCTCTCCTCTGCATCCGTGCGTGGGTTCCTCACAGACGTCAGTAGTCATGTCCTCAGTGGGTAGCCCTTGTCTCCAAGGATCCATCTCTGAAAGCGGATGGGGCCACGGAAAGGTTCTGGCACCTGGGAATGCCTTGGTATGCAGGCGTTGTGGCTGCTTCCCGGGATTTGTGCACACACCTATGGGATCCATTTGCAGTGGTTGCAGACCAATTGCACACTGAGCAAGTGGAAGCCCTTCCTGTTGAAGGCTGCTGGCTGGTCTGCAGGAGCCATGATGGTCACATGGGGTGACACCCTACACCTGGGGGAATCCAGTGATGGCCCCGGATCCTATAGTCCTCTCAGCTTGACTGTTTGGATCGATGTGCACATAGTCACCGGCCCTCCTGAACAGGACATTGGTGACCTCCTTGATGCACTGATTCACCACAGACTGTGAGATTCCACACATATCTCCAGTGGATCCCTGCAATGATCTGCTGGTGCTGAAGTTCAGTGGCACAGTGACCTTCAGTGACACTGGTATCAGGTGCCCACCAAGTCCCATGGGGCACAGCTGCATCATGGCAGAGAGATCAGTGACGACCTCCGTGCAGAGGCGCAGTCTGTGGAGACACTGTCACTCGGACATCTGCAGGTAGTTGAACCTCAGCTGACGTGTTCCTCTGCCTCCTTCTCCAGCCTCCTGTTCGAGGCTGGCCTTCCTGTGGGCCCCCAAGCTGCTGTGGTGCCCCTGCTGGTGCCTGCGCCTCCCTCCCTTCCTCCCTACTCCTCCTCCTCCTCAATGTGAGCCTCGAATGAGGCCCATGACAGGTTGCCCCTCCCTGAGTGCAAGGCCTTCACAGTAAACAACACCCAGCCACATTTACCTCACTTGTCACCCTCAATGAGGTGGCACTGCCCCAATGGTACCCTGGTGCGGCTCCCCCTGCAGAGCTGGCACATTGGCCCCCACTCCTGACAGTGTTTCCCGATGCCCTTTCCCCCTCCACCCTTACTGCCAAGTTACGCTGCCTCACCCGATAGCTTCCCAGTGAAGCCAACACTCAGCTCCCACCTCCCAGTCACCTCCTTTAACCAGGCGAGGCTCTGAAGCCCCAGGGTTCCCGTGCACTATTAGTTCAATTGGATCCAGTGAATAAAATTGCTGACAATTGGACTCATAAATACTTTAAATGCCTTCTTGCCGAGTGGATGTGCGAAGTCTGCCCTCCATGTCAGCCGCCGACAGAAAAATCCGGTCCGACGTCTTCCATCCCTATTTTATACACCCCCCCTCCCCCTCCCCAGCCTCCATTCCCGTCTCCAACGGTCCCTTAAAATTCTGGCCCATGTCTCTAAGACTAATGGGAGTGAAACTACATCTGCTCCTTAGCCTGAACAGGGAGAGCTGCTCTCTCTGTGTTTAAAGTGAATGAATCTGCTCTTTACCTTGTCTTACTGGAACGTTCACTGTCTGGAAATGTCTGTTTGAAAATGTTTTCCTGTTATATTAATGGAGCAGAGGAGCAGATGTGAGGTACTGTTGAACAGAGAGGTTTGGAAGTGGGTGAAGGGGTGGAGTGATGGTGTGAGTGAGAGGTGCAGTGAGTTGGCCATTCTCAATAGAGTGTCAGGAATGAAGGTCAGAGGAACAGACCAGGCAGGAAACACAGAAAGAGCGAGGAGAAGCTGGTGTGAAAAACAGAGATTAAACAACAGGCTTGTTCAGTTGGTTTGGGTCTGATGTTCAGAATACCCGGAATCTGGGTTCACTTCCCTTCCAACTCAGCGAATTATATCAACATTATGTTCATAAATCCATAGAATGATACCCAAAGAAGGAGACCATTTGGTCCATTGTGTCAGTGCTGTCTCTTTGGTTATGTTATCCAATTAGAACTGCTGCTCAGCTTTTTCCTGTAATCTGTACATTTTTCCTTCCAGTATTTATCCCAATTGCTTTTCAAAGTTACGACTGAATCTGCTTTCAAGTCCTGATCAGACAGTGCATTCCAGATCACAACACATCACTGTATAAAAAATCATTCCTCATTTCGCCTCTGGTTCTTTTCTCAATTACCTGATAAATACATCCTCTGGTTACTGACCCTTTTGCCACTGGAAACAATTTCTCCTTATTTAACTTATTGAAAACCTTCTTGATGATGTCACATACTAGACTGCCAGTAAAACTGAAGCCCATGGAATAAAAGAGACAATGACAGCATGGATATGAAGTTTGCAGACTGATAGGAACATAGAAGCTGGAGTAGGCCATTCAGCCCATCGAGACCACCCCACCATTCAATATGATGATGACTGATCATCCACTTCAATGCCTTTTTCCCACACTATCTCCATATCCCGTATGTCATTTTTATTTAGAAATCTGTCAATCTCTGCTTTAAACATACTCAATGACTGAGCTTCCACAGCTCTCTGGTGTAGAGAATTCCAAAGATTCACAACCCTCTGAGTAAAGACATTTCTCCTCGTCTCTGTCCTAAGTGGCTTTCCCCTTCTGTTGAAATTGTGTCCCCTGGTTCTAGATTCCTCAACCGGAGGAAAAACTTCATCTACCCTGTCTATCCCTTTAAATATTTTGTAAGTTTCAATGAGATCACCTCTCATTCTTTGAAATTCTAGAGAATACAGTCCCAGTTTCCCCCAATCTCTCTTCATAGGACAGTCCTGCCATCCCGGGAACAGGTCTGGTGAACCTTCATTGCACTCCCTCGATGGCAATGATATCCTTCCTAAGGTAAGGGGACCAAAACTGCACACAGTATTCCAAAGTGCAGTCCAACCAAGGTTATATACAATTGAAGCAAGATTTCACTACTCCTGTACTCAAATCGTCTTGTGAGAGAGGCTAACATATCATTCGTCTTCTGAATTGCTTGCTGCACCTGCATGTTAGCTTTCAGTCACTTATTGACAAGGACACCCAGGCCCCTTTGTACATCTACACTTTCTAATCTCTTACCATTTAAGAAATAATCTGCACATCTGTTTCTCCTACCAAAGTGGATAACCACACATTTTTACACATTATATTCCATGTGCCACTTTCTTGTCCACTCACTAAGTCTGTCCAAATCCCCTTGAAGCTGCTTTGCATCTTTCTCACAACACACATTCCCACCTAGTTTTGTGTCATCTGCGAACTTAGAAATACGACATTTGGTTCCCACCTCCGAATCATTGATATATATTGTGAACAGCTGGGTCACAGTGTGGTGGTGAACAGTTGTATTTCTGTCTGGAGGAAGGTTTACAGTGGGTTCCCCATGGTTCCTCATAACTTCAGTTATGTGCAGACACTGGAAAAGCTGGGGTTGTTCTCCTTGGAGCAGAGCAAGTTCAGAACAACTTTGACAGAGTTAGAATCAAGGAATCAAATGGTTACAGTACAGAAGGAGACCATTCAGTCCATCATGTCCATGACAGCTCTTTGCAAGAGCAAATCAGCTAATTCCACTCCTCTGCCCTTTCATTGTAACCCTGCAAATTTTCTCTATTCAGGTGTTTATCCAATTCCCTTTTGAAAGCCATGATTGAATCTGCCTCCAGCACACTCTCAGGCAGTGTATTCCAGATCCAAACCACTCACTCTGTCCCACACCCCTGGTACCATTGCAGAAAATCTCTTCTGTTCATTTCATCCCTCATAAATAATTGAAATGAAATGTTTATTAGGAAATGCACAATATAAAAAAGAGGGAGAAATAAATGCTGAGAAAAATAGAAGTCAATGTTTGGAAGGTAAAAAGTGCAAAATATGTAACTTTTATTCTGGTTGAGTGAGAGGAATATATCACACTCTGGGGCTTTTTAAGAGGATTTACTGATAAACCTGGGATTTGAGAGGAAGCTGGTTCATGGTTTACAGAACAAATTCAGTCCCTGGGGTGGAGCCAACAGCTGCACCGTCCAATAACAGACAGGATGGGGACACTGTCTCAGGCCTGGTGAGCTCAGTCGATGAAAGCATGAAACTCTGAATCTCAAGTTTTTGAGTTTGAGCCCCACGGTGGGTGTCTTTTATTTCCTTTTTAGGCTGATTTTACAGCCATTCTCCAGCTCTGAATTCCTCGGCAGAGAGTTCAAGGAGTGTTTGAAATGAGATTCAACAGCAGTATGAGAAAGTCTCTCCTTGATTCAGGACTCTTACCTCTCTGCAGCAACTCGCTGCTGAAGATTGAACTTTATCTCATTTCATTCTCAGCTCATGGTCAGTGTGGACCAATGGGACTTCTGGCTGTCTCCCACTTCACAATCCATCAGTGCTGAGAAATCAATGGGGAATATTACTCACATGTTGTAATGTTTTATAAATACTTGAATGTATTTCACACTGTGTCTAACAGTGTGAATCTCCCCTGGTATATCAGCTCACCAACACTTCAACAGAACATTCACATAATGTGAGCTCTGAGATCTGTTCAGATCCCATTCCCAAGACCTGGAAAGTGGGATTGGGCTGGATCGCTCTTTTTCAGCTGGCACAGACACGATTGCTAAATGGTCTCAGTCTGTGCCATAAATTTTCTCCATTTTCTATGTTCTATGAAGTGAGGTGTGATTGGGAGGGGCAATTCCACCAGGGTTATATTTTCTACCAAAACAATGACACAAGGGATACTTCACTTTTTTATTCATTCATTCATGCGATGTGGGCATCGCTGGCTAGGCCAGCATTTATTGCCCATGAGAAGGTGGTGGTGAGCTGCCTTCTTGAACCATTGCAGTCCATGTGGGGTAGGTACACCCACAGTGCTGTGAGAAAGGGAGTTCCAGGATTTTGACCCAGCGACAGTGAAGGAACGGCGATATAGTTCCAAGTCAGGATGGTGTGTGGCTTGGAGGGGAACTTGCATGTGGTCGTATCCCCTGTATTTGCTGCCCTTGCCCTTCTAGGTGGTAAAGGTCACTGGTTTGGAAGGTGCTGTCTAAGGAGTTGTGGTGCATTGCTGCAGTGGATTTTGTAGACGGTACACACTCTGCAACTGTGCGTCGATGGTGGAGGGAGTGAATGTTTGCAGATGGGGTGCCAATCAAGCGGGCTGCTTTGTCCTGGCGGTGTTGAGATTCTTGAGTTGGAATTGCACCCATCCAGGCAAGTGGAGAATATTCCATCACACTCTTGACTTGTGCCTTGTGGATGGTGGACAGGCTTTGGGGAGTCAAGAGTCATGGATGAGTGAGAGGAATATATCACACTTTGGGGCTTTTGTAAAAGGATTTATTAATAAACCTGGGATTTGAGAGGAAGCTGCTTCATGGTTTACAGAACAAATTCAGCCCCTGGGGTGGAGCCAACAGCTGCACTGCAATTACTCACCTCAGGATTCCAAGCCTCTGACCTGCTCTTGTAGTCACGTTATTTGTATGGCTACCCATTGTAACCCCCATGATGTTGATAGTGGGGGATTCAGTGATTGTAATGCTATTGAATGTCAAGGGGAGATGTTTAGATTCTCTCTTGTTGGAGATATTCATTGCCTGGCACTTGTGTGGTGCGAATGTTACTTGCCACTTATCATCCCAAGCCTGTGAGACTGAAATAGCTCAGTTGGGAGAGTGTTCGACTGAAGATCCCTGGTTCAATCTGGGGTTTTGGCAGTTCTCATTTATTCTGCATCACCCTTTGGTTTTGACTCTTGAGCTGCACAATTTACACTGAAATTATCTACCCAACTCTGAAGGCTGGATTGGAATAGAGAGATATCAAGGATGGGAAATATTTACATTGTCTGCTTTAGCTTATTCTCTATCTCCCTGTGTCCTTTCCCCCAGTTTTTGACTCTCTCGGGGCCGGGTGAACATTTGATTTGCTGCATATGTCCCAAACTGAAACCTTTTCCACATCTCTGGGTGGTCAGACTCGCTCTGTCTGTTTTTGTTGCTCGTGACCATTAACGAGAACAGGCCACGAGTTCAACGTTTATCAGCAAACGGAAGATAATTGGAAAGAATTCTGTGTTACTCCAGATCAGTGACAAAGATACAATGGATGTTATTCAAAATAAATTCCCTTTGACATTTTATGTAAACTTGTTTGCATCCAAAAGTTGGATTTTAAGTGTAACAAAAATGTGTCAAATTATTGACTGACCATGTGACAGCGCACATGGGGATCAAATCCACAGCCTTGTTGTTATCAACACTGCGTCCTAACCAACTGAACTAAGCGGCCTATAGACAGAGCCAGGTATGGGTTTGAGCCGCACGCTGGGCGGTTTGTGTTTTATTTCTCACACTGGGTGACAGAGCGATTGTACAAACAATGGACACATCACATCCCTGAAACATTGTTCTGATATAAAACAGTGTGAAATAAGAACTGAGCATGGAAATGGAACAGAACCAGAAATCAGGACTTTAATCTATTAAAGTTGATCTTGAAATTCAACCATTCACTGAACATTCCAATAGATCGAACTCTCTTCTGAAATAAAATCCATGAACTTGAGCTGCTGGAAAACACAACTGAGCCTGACGTGATTTGAACACGCAATCTTCTGATCTGGAGTCAGACGCGCTACCGTTGTGCCACATGCTCACTGATAAAGCAAAGCGTTCCTTTCCTGACAGATTTACTTCTTGTTTAGATTCAGTGATTGAAATTAATTCAATCCTCATCTGACCTCCACTCTGCAAAGGCCTGCAATCCGACCTGAACCCGACGACCTGTGTCGGGTTCGGGTCATGTCGGGTCGCTCTTCCGGTTCTGGCTTTCGGGCTCGGGTCAGGTTGGGTCAGGTTCAGGTCAGGCTGGGTCCAGGTTGGTCTGAATCCGTGTCGGACACACACAGTAAGTATTACATTTAACTCTGCTGGGAAGTTGAGTTTAATAAGTGTCAAAAGTTGAAAAGCCAACCAAAGCCGGGAGTCCGGGTCATTAAGGAGGGAAACTCTGAGTCTGTGCAGTGAGCAAGTGAGCATCTCTATGACGTCATTGCGCTCATGCTGCAGCTTCCTGTAGATTCGGAATCGGGAGGTCGAGTAAGTGAACATTCCGGTGGTCGGGTAAGGCTCGGGATAGTTTGGGCGTGGGAATAAATGGAGATACTCGGGCCGGGTCAAGCTCGGGTCCAATGTGGTTCTGTCAGGTTCGGGTCGGGTTTTTTTTCCTGACCTGAGCAGGCCTTTACCGCTCTGTCAGTTCAGTGCCTTATTTAAACTATTACTTGGAGTTCTGTTTTACAGGGTCTCGGCTGTTTAAGTGTTTCCCAGACCCACTACTCTGATTAATCAGACATTTTGCTGCTAACTGCTGCTGCTACAATTGAAATGTAAAAAAGAATTTCCAGTGACCTGCAACCAATGGACAAATACATTTCAGAAAGATAAAGCTCATTCACCAATCCACAAATGTGTCTTTCTGCTTATATTTATAAACAACTCCTTCTCTCCACTATGAGAACTATACAATCACTACAGTTATTTGAAAGTTAGTATAAGATGTTCCAGTTCATCAATTTTAAAACTGCAGCAGGTATTTTCCAGAAAACTTCTCTGTTGGAACCTCAGTCCCATTTAGATTGAAAGTGGCCAATTAATGTATTCACTTGTTCATTGTGGACAGGTGTCTGACTTCGAATAAATCTCATTAACTTTCAATGAGGTGGCAGTATTTCTGTGCTCCCATTTTACACAGTCTGTCCTGTTCATGCACCATGTTTTTATTCTCCTCTCCCATTCTCCACAGGATACAGATTGCAAGCATCATCAATCTAGCTGTTGAAAAGCATTGGAAGAATCTGGTCACACAGGTATTGAAACATTCATTTTCTGCCATTTTCCAAGTTGGTTGCTTTAAACACAGTACGATGTGCAATCATCTTGAAAAGAGATTCTCTTCAATATCCAATACAAACTGTATTGCAAACCTGACAGACAAACACAGGAGAACAAGTGACTAGTGAACACAAACCTCATGGTGCTCATTTTCAGATTTATTGCAGTCACTTACAAAACAAGTGAAAGAATATTACAGTGAAATGATTTGGAAAGTAGGTGTGACTTTTGTTGGTGCATTTCTTTGCTCTGTTGGTGAAACTTTCTTGCACCTGACTCCTGTTCATGTCTCTGTTTCCTCTATTGAATGAGGAAGGAGGTATTTGATCAGAAATCAACTGGATTGTGTACCTTTGAGAGGGGATTTCTGCACCATCAGGGCTGGAAACAGGAGTGAGTGAAAGACAATGTGTGGAGTTTGATTTTGTACAGAGGGAGAGCAAATCTAACAGGACTGTGAGATATTGGCCTGGATTTTACAGCCCCAATCGCGGTGAACTCTGAGACTTTCACTGCTATTGAGGGTCTGAACAGCACTGCAACTGCCAGTACATGCACACACTAACACCAGCATCTGGAAGTTGTGGTGGTGAGAAATGTGCTTGGAAGGAGCCTCTGATCATAATCGCACCAGCCAACTCTTTAAAGTGACAGGGACCTGTAGTTCAGCAATTTGGGCTCATTGCCCACAATGTACCCTGATTTTTACCTGGGTTGGATTAAAGCCGGTACCAACAGGCTCAGGGCTGCTCGGGAAGGACTTTTCTGTTGACACAACAGCTCCACTATTCCAGGAAGACACGGGCAGCAGCAGTTGTCAACTTTCAGAGGGAGTTCAGACATTTTAAATGTTGTATTTTATTTCTTAATTGTATGTAACTTTTTAGCATAGCCTGATCAGAGTTCTTAAATTTACATCTGACTTTTTATTAACAAGATTGAAGTGCTTTTAAAAGATCTCTAAATGTATATGACTTTTTATCAAGATTTACTTGGCTTCTTTGTAATGACTCTTGAGCAAGATTGAAGTGACTTTTAAAAACTACATCTTATCCTTTAAAATCCTGCTTCCATGTAGATGACATTGGAAGATGACTTCAGCATAGCTTAGACTATCTTTCTAACAGGTACTGCAACAGCTTAAGACCTACTTTTCTGCAAAAGCTGGTGAATTACCTTCCGGGAGCGGAGAGGAGCGGAGCGGAGCAGACCTAATTGGACCGATATGAGGAGAACGTTGAGAGCGGAGCCTATAAATCCAATCCGAGGATCGAGGCCCAGTCTCTTACCTTCCAGGAGTGGAGTGGAGCTCTTCCAGTGTGCTGGAGTTTTGAAAAAAAAGAAGCCAACTGTGATGTCAGAGGAGAGCTGCAAGGTGATTGGTTGGTGAGTCACTGCTTTTAGTGTATTTAAATATCTTAAAGAAAAGGGCAAAGTTTTTTTACTTGAAAAAAAAACCTCTGCTGATAAGATGAGTACTACTAAAGTGTTTTTTTTATTCAGTGTAGCTTGTGAAGGACTTTAGATTGTAGTGGGTAGAACAAGGCCCCTAGTGTCATTAGTATTTTTTAATTAAGGGAGTAACTAATTAATCTAAGGGTAAGTCATGGCAGGAGAGCTCAGCCCCGTGATATGCTCCTCCTGCGCTATGTGGGGATTCAGGAACCCTCCCAGTCTCCATGACGACCATGTGTGCAGGAAGTGTATCCAGCTGCAGCTACTGGCTACTCGCATTAAGGAGCTGGACCTGCGGGCGGTTTCACTGTGGAGCGTCCACGAAGCTGAGGGCGTCATGGATAGCATGTTTAGTGAGGTGGTCGCACCGCAGGTAATGGATGCACAGGCAGTAAAGGGATGGGTGACCACCAGATGGAATAGTCGGAGCAGGCAGGTAGTGCAGGAGTCCCCTGTGGCCATCCCCCTCTCAAACAGATACACCGCTTTGGTTACTGTTGGGGGGAAGACCTCCCATGGGAAAAGAGCAACAGCGCGGTCCGTGGCACCACGGAGGGCTCTGCTGCACAGCAGGGGAGGAAAAGGGGTGGAAGAGCTATTGTGATAGGGGATTCTATCATAAGGGGTGCAGATAGGCGTTTGTGTGGCCGCAAACGAAACTCCAGGATGGTATGTTGCCTCCCTAATACTAGGGTCAAGGATGTTTTGGAGCAGCTGCCGGAAATTCTGAAAGGGGAGGGTGTGCAGCCAGAGATCGTGGTCCATATTGGTACGAACGACATAGGCAGGAAGAGAGATGAGGTTCTGCAAAGTGAATATAGGGAGTTAGGCAGAAGGTTAAAGAGCAGGACCTCTAGGGTTGTAATCTCAGGATTACTCCCTGTGACACGTGCTAGTGCGGGTAGGAATAGGAGGATTAGGCAAATGAATGCATTGCTGAAGACTGGCGAAGGCGGGAGGGCTTCAGGTACTTGGATCATTGGGATCTCTTCTGGTGCAGAGGTGACCTGTACAAGAGGGACGGGTTGCATCTGAACTGGAAGGGGACCAATATCCTTGTAGGGAGATTTTATAGTAATACACGGGAGGGTTTAAACTAGTCTTGCAGCGGGGGTGGGACCCAAAGTAGTAGTCTCTCCGATGAGATAGTTGAGGCAAATGGAGAGGTTAAAGCAAGCAAGTCCAGTAGGCAGGCCAGGCAGTGGCAGGACAGGGAGCGTGGAAGGTCTGGTGGGCTAAACTGCATTTAATTTAATGCAAGTATCCTTACAGGTAAGGCAGATGAACTCAGAGCATGGATCGGTACATGGGATTGTGGTATTGTAGCTATTACGGAAACGTGGTTGAGGGATGGGCAGGACTGGCAGCTCAATGTTCCGCGGTACCGATCCTTCCGGCGTGACAGAGGTGGAGGTAAGAGAGGAGGGGGAGTTGCACTATTGATTAGGGAGGACATCACGGCAGTACTTAGAGAGGATATCCCGGGGTGAATGTCCAGTGAGGCCATACTGATAGAACTTAGAAATAATAAAAGGGTGATCCCTTTGATGGGATTATACTATAGGCCCCCCAATAGTCAGAGGGAAGTGGAGGAGCATATATGTAGGGAAATCACAGATAGGTATAGGAATTATAGGGTTGTAATAGTAGGTGATTTTAACTTCCCTAATATTGACTGGGACTGCCTTAGTGCTAATGGATCAGATGGGGAAGAATTTGTTAAGTGAGTCCAGGATAGTTTTCTGAAGCAGTACGTGGATGGCCCGACTAGAGAAGGGGCTACACTCGATCTCCTCTTCGGAAATGAGAATGGGTAGGTGGTTGATATGGCAGTGGGGGAGCACTTTGGGACCAGTGACCATAACTCTATTAGCTTCAAGATAGTTATGAAAACGAATAGGACTGGTCCTCAGGTTGAAGTCCTAAATTGGGGGAAGGCTAATTTCCATGGCATCAGACAGGAACTCTCAAAAGTTGAATGGGAGAGGCTGTTTACAGGTAAAGGGACGTCTGGCAAGTGGGACGCTTTTAAAAGTGAGATAGGAAGAGTTCAGGGCCAGCATGTTCCTGTTCGATGGAAGGGCAAGGCTGGCAAGTTTAGGGAACCTTGGTTGACGAGGGATATTGAGGGTCTGGTCAGGACAAAGAAGGAGGCATACGTCAGGTATAGGCAGCTGGGATCGAGCGAGTCCCTCGAGAAGTATAGGAGTATACTTAAGAAGGAAATTAGGAGGGCGAAAAGGGGACATGAGATTTCCCTGGCAGATAAGATAAAGGAGAATCCTAAAAGATTCTATAAGTGTATTAAGAGTAAAAGGGTAGCTAGGGAGAGAATAGGTCCCCTTAAGGATCAGTGTGGCAATCGATGTGTGAAGCCACGCGAAATGGGCGAGGTCTTAAATGAATATTTCTTGTCTGTATTTACCGTGGAGAAGGTCATGGAAGCTACTGAGTTCAAGGGAGGGAACAGCGATATCCTGCAGCATATCAACATTACAAAGGAGGAGGTGTTGGAGGTTTTGAAGCGCATTAAGGTGGATAAATCCCCAGGGCCTGATCAGATGTATCCTAGGATGCTATGGGAAGCAAGGGAGGAGATTGCTGGGGCGCTGGCAGAGATTTGTGTATCATCGTTAGCCACGGGTGAGGTACCGGAAGACTGGAGGATAGCTAATTTTTTAATTAATAAATTAAATAACAAATCATGTCACCTCTTTCTCTTCTAAACTCTGGCGGAGACAAGCCTAGCTTGACCAATATTTCCTCGTAAGACAGCCCACCCATTCCATGTATTAGTCTCGTAAACTTTCTCTGTACTACCTCCAATGCATTTACATCCTTCCGCAAATAAGGAGACCAGTACAGTGCTCAGTACTGCAGAAGAGGTCTCACCAATGTCCTGTATAGCGGAAGCATAACCTCCCTACTATTGTATTCACTTCCCATGGTGATAAATGATAACATTCTATTAGCTTTCCTAATTACGTGCTGGACCTGCATACTAACCTTTTGCAATTCATGCCCTCGGACACCCAGATCCCTCTGAATCTCAGAGCTCTGCAATCTCTCACCATTTAGATAATATGCTTTTTTATTCTTCCTGCCATAGTGGACAATTTCCGACTTTCCCACATTATACTCCATTTGCCAGGTCTTTGCCCAATCACTTAACCTATCTATATCCCTTTGTAGCCCCCTTATGTCCTCTTCACAACCTACTTTCCTACCTATCTTTGTGATCAGCAAATTTAGCAACAATACCTTCGGTCCCTTCATCTAAGTCATTTATATAAATTGTAAAAAGTTGAGGCCCCAGCACAGATCCCTGTGGCACACCACTCGTTACTTCTTGCCAACCAGAAAATGACCCATTTATGCTGACTCTCTGATTCCTGTCAGCTAGCCAATCTTCTATCCATGCCAATATGTTACCCCCGACACCATGAGCTTTTATTTTCTGCAATAACCTTTGATATGGCACCTTATCCTTCTGGAAATCGAAATACAATACATCCACTGGTTCCCCTTTATCCACAGCACATGTAACTCCCTCAAAGAACTCCAATAAATTGGTTAAACATGATTTCCCTTTCAAAAAACCATGTTGACTCTGCCTGATTACCTTAATTTTTTCTAAATGCCCTGCTATAACATCTTCAGTAATCGCTCCTAACATTTTCCCTAAGACAGATGTTAAGCTAACTGGCCTGTCGTTTCCTGCTTTCTGTCTCCCTCCCTTTTTGAATAAATGAATTACATTCGCTACTTTCCAATCTAACAGAACCATCCCGAAGCGAGGGAAATTTGGAATATTAAAACCAGCGCATCAACTATCTCACTAGCCAATTCAGGACCTGGCGACTTGTCAACCCGCAGCTCCAACAATTTGTTTAGTACCACTTCCCTGGTGATTGTAATTTTCTTGAGTTCCTCCATCCCTTCAATTTCCTGATATACGGCTAATACTGGGATGTTATTTGTATCCTCAATAGTGAAGACCGATGCAAAGTATCTGTTCAATTCATCTGCCATCTCTTAATTATCCATTATTAATTCCCCAGACACACTTTCTATTGGACCAACAGTCGCTTTGTTAACTCTTTTCTTTTTAAAATATCTTTCGAAACTCTTACTAGTTGTCTTGAAATTTCTTGCGAGCTTTCTCTCATACTCTAATTTTACCTTCCTTCTCAATCTTTTAGTCATTCTTTGCTGTTTTTTTTATATTCTGTCCAATCCTCTGACCTGCCTCCCACCTTTGCACAATTATAGGCTTTTTCTTTAAGTTTGATAGTATCTTTAACTGTTTTCGTGAACCATGGATGGTGAGTCCCACCTTTGGAACTTTTCTTTCTCGTTGAAATGTATCTATTCTGTGTATTCTGAAATATCCCCTTAAATGTCTGCCACTGCATCTCTATTGACTTATCCCTTAACCTAATTTGCCAGTTCACTTTAGCTAGCTCTGCTTTCATGACCTTATAATTGCCCTTAATTAAATTTAAAATACTAGTCTGGGACCCACTCTCCTCTCCCTCAAACTGAATGTAAAATTCAATCATATTATAATCGCTACTACCTAGGGGCACCTTAACTATGAGGTCATTAATTAATCCTATCTCGTTGCACAATGCCAGGTCTAGTATAGCCTGTTCTCTGGTTGGCTCCAGAATGTATTGTTCCAAGAAATTATCCCCAAAACATTCTATGTATTCCTCATCTAGGCTACCTCTGCCCATCTGAATTTTCCAATCTATATGTAGATTAAAATCCCCCATAATTATCACAGTACCTTTCTGACAAGCTGCCATTATTTCTTCCTTTATATCCCATCTGACATTCTGGTTAATGTTAGGTGGCCTGTACACCACTCTCACAAGTGACTTCTTGCCTTTATGATTTCTCATTTGTACCCAAACTGCTTCTACATCGTGATCTCCTGAACTTAGGTCATCCCTCTCTATTACGCTAATACCATCATTAATTAACAGAGCTACCCCGCCACCTTTTCCTAGCTTCCTGTCCTTCCAAAATGCCATGTCACCTCCAATATTCACATCCCAATCTATGTCGCCCTGCAGCCATGTCTCTGTAATGACTATCAGATCGTACTTATTTATTCTATTTGTGCTCTCAGTTCATCTGTTTTGTTTCGAATGCTCCATGCATTCAGATACAGAGCATTTAGTTTTGTCCTTTTATTATTTTTGTCACCTCTAGCCTTATCTGTCGATTTACTCTTAGATTTGTACATTCTGTCCCTTCCTGTCTCGGTCTCTTTATCATTTCCCATATTTATACCTTTCTCTCTTGCCTTGTCTCTTCTCCTTGATTCACCATATCTTCCCAAATTTGATCCCTTGCCCCCACTATTCAGTTTAAAACCGTCTCTACTTCTCTAGTTATTTGGCTCGCTAGAACACAGGCACCAGCACGGTTCAGGTGTAGACCGTCCCAACGGTACAGCCACCTCTTTCCCCAGCACTGGTGCCAACGTCCCATGAACCAGAACCCACTACTACCACACCAGTCTTTCAGCCGCACATTACTTTCTCTAATCTTATTTGTCCTATGCCAATTTGCACATGGCTCAGGTAATAACCCAGAGATGATTAACTTTGAGGTTCTGCTTCTTAATTTGGTGCCTAGTTCCTCATACTGACTTTGCAGAACCTCTATCCTTGTCCTGCCTATGTCTTTGGTACCGACATGGACCACGACGACTGGATCCTCCCCCTCCCATTGTATGTTTCGCTCCAGCCCTGAGCAGATGTCCTGAATCCTGGCACCGGCAGGCAACACTGCCGTCTGGACTCTTGCTTTTGCTGCAGAGAACAGAGTCAATCCACCTTACTATACTGTCCCCTACTACCACTACATTCCTTTTTTCTCCCTCTTTGAGCCGCAAACACTTACTGCAGACGTGTTTGCCCTGGATCACACTGGCATCCAGGAACTCCCACATGCTGCAGCTGTGACACATCACCTGTCCTGTCATCCTTAACGTGTTTCAATTAACTACTTAAATATTTTATTCAATTATTCATTTTATTGCATATTTTATTAAACTTACCACTAGTTTGTTTACTATTTTAAACGTTAGGACTAAAATGGATCTTAATCACTTACCAGATGCGCATCAAGCAGGTCGGTTCTTCCAAACCAATCAACTACCTGCTTGCCTGTGATGTCACAGCTTACCAGATCCTCACCAAACAGCTCCTTCCACTGCACCGAAGCAAGAACCAAATCCTGCGTCCTCAGCCCAGCGGCTCTCTGTTTCCCTGCTCTCACTCTCCATTGTGACGTCACTCCTCGATTTTTTTTCCCCTGCTCTGCTCCTCTCTCTCTCGCTCTGTCTCCGAGTCTGTGCTTTTGGCGCATTTCTTCATTTGTTGTTCCGTTGTGCTCCTCTGTTTCTGGTCCAAAATCTGACTCTGGTGGGACTTGTACCCACAACCTTTGAATATCGTCTCAATCATTATTTAGAAGTCCAACACGCTATCCATTGCGCCAAAGAGCCTCACACATTTTTATTAACATCACTAAGGCCTTTGATCTTGTCAGCAGAGACGGCCTCTTCAAACTGCAATGGAACATAGGCTGCCCTCCTGACCTCTTGGGCATCATCTCATCTTTCCACGAGAACATGCACAGTTCCATCAGTTACAATGGAGCAACATCAGACGCTTTCAAGATCAGCAGTGGGGTAAAGCAGGGCTGCGCGCTGGCGCCAACTCTCTTAGGAACAGAGGAACATCGGAGTAAGCTATTCAGCCCGTCGAGCCTGCTCTGTTATTCAATTCGATCATGGCTGATCACCTACCTCAAAGCCCCTTTCCCATGCTATCCCCATATCCCTTGATGTCATGAGTATCAAGATTTCTATCAATTTCTGTCTTGAACATGCTCAATGATTGAGCTGCCACAGCCCTCTGGAGCACAGTATTCCAATGATTCACCACCGTCTGAGTGAAGAAATTCCACCCATCTCAGTTTTAAATGGCCTACTCCTTATTCTGAGACGATGTCCTTACCAGGGCAAACATCCTGTCCACATCCACACTGTCACGCCCTGTAAGAATTTTGTCAGTTTCAATCAGATCACCTCTCATTCTTCGAAACTTTAAGGAATACAGGCCCAGTTTCCTCATAAGACAATCCCACCATCTCAGGGATTAGTCTGGTGACATAAAAACAAGAAATGCTGGAACCACTCAGCAGGTCTGGCAGCATCTGTGAAAAGAGAAGCAGAGTTAACGTTTCAGGTCAGTGACCCATCTTCGGAACTGACATATATTAGAAAAGTCACAGGTTATAAGCAAGTGGGGTGGGGGTGGGGCAAGAGATAACAAAGGAGAAGGTGTAGATTGGACAAGGCCACATAGCTGACCAAAAGGTCATGCAGCAAAGGCAAACAATATGTTAATGGTGTGTTGAAAGACAAAGCATTAGTACAGATTAGGTGTTAATGGACTGAATATTGAACAGCAGGAAGTACAAACCTGAAAAAAAACAGTAGGTAAGCAAACTGAACAAACTGAGATTAAATGAAATAAATGCAAATAAAAGATTAGTCTGTTGACCCTCTGTTTCACCCCCTCTATGGCAAGTGTATCCTTCATAAGATGAGGAGACTAAACTGTACACAATACTCCAGTGCGGATTCACCAAGGCTCTATACAATTGCAGCAAGACATCTTTACTCCTGTACTCATGACCCCTTGTGTGGGTACAACATACCATTTGCCTTCCTAATTGATTGTTGCACCTGCACAAGAGCTTTTAGTGTCTCAGGAACAAGGACACCCAGGTCCCTTTGGACATCGACACTTCCCAACCTCTCACCATTTAAGAAATACTCTGACTTTCTGCTTATTCTACCAAAGTGAATAACTTCACACTTATTCACATTATATTCCATGTTCTTGCCCATTCACTTAGCTTCTCCAGGTCCCCTGGAAGCCTCTGTGCATCCTCCTCACAACTCACACTTCACCAAGCTTTGTGTCATCTGCAAACTTGGAAATATTACATTTAATCCCCACATCCAAATCATTTATATAGGTTGTTAACAGCTGTGGCTCCAACACTGATCCTTGCAGTACCCCAATAGTAACAGCCTGCCATCCTGAGAAGGACCCGTTATTCCTGCTCTCTGTTTTCGGTCTGTTAACCAATTCTCAATCCATATCAGTATATTATCCCCAAGCCTATGTGCTCTAATTTTGTTTACTCACCTCCTGTGTGGGACCTTACCAAAGGAAAATACAAATACCACACATCCACTGGTTCTCCTTTATCTGTTCTATAGGTAACATCCTCAAAAATCTCAACAGGTTTTTCAAACCTGTTTTCCTTTTCATAAATCTATGTTGACTCTGCCCAATCATGTCATCATTTTCGAACTGTCTAGTTATCATATCCTTTATAATTGGCATATTCTTCTCCATGCTGCTATTGTACACTTTCAATTACTCAGATATAGGTGTTCACCTGCACATCAGAGCTGTCGACAAGCTGTTCAACTTGGCAAGACTGTGCGCCAAGACCAAAGTGGGTAAATTCCTTGTCTGTGAGTTGCTATTTGCTGATGATGCTGTGCTGACATCCCATAATGAAGTTCAGTCACAGCAGCTTGTAGATCGGTTCTCCCTGGCCTGCAAAGAGTTTGGACTGACAATCAGCATCAGGAAGATGAAAGTTACGGGCCAGGACGTAGAGACTCCACTTTCCATCAACATCGACAACCTCACTTTGGAGGTTGTCAACAGCTTCACATACCTTCAATCAACAATCACCAGCAATCTGGCCCTTGATGCTGAAATCAGCACCAGGATTGCCAATGCTGCAGCTGTCATGTCAAAGTTGAGAAGACAAGTGTGAACCGACAGCAAACTGACCGAAAATACAAAGCTCCACGTGTACCAGGCTTGTGTTCTCAGCACCCTCCTTTATAGTAGAGAAGCATCAACAACTTATACAAGCCAAAAAAAGCGGCTGAACAGCTTCCACCTCCACTGCCTCAGATGGATACTGGGCATCTCCTGGCAGGACAGAGTGCCGAATGCGGAAGTACACCAGCGTGCAGGGATCCGCAGCATGTTTGCCCTCTTGAGTCAGCGGTGACTCTGCTGACTGGGCCAAATGGATGACCGTCACATTGCCAAATACATGCTCTTTGGTGAGCTTGCTATCAGCATGAGATCAACAGGTCAGGGGAAAAAATCAAGTCCTTTGGAGAGGTTTGAGTTAATTCAGGAGAGTGGGCATGGATTTATCAATGGGAGTTCATGCTTGACGAATCTAACTGCATTTGTTGATAAACTATCTGAGAATACTGATGAAGGGAATGCAGTGGATGTTGTTTATATGGATATTACGAAAGCATTTTTTAAAGTACCACATAAAAGTGTGGTTAACAAAATTGAGGTTCGTGGTATAGGAGGGTCAGTGTCCAATTGGATAGAAAATTGGTTTAAGGACAGAAAACAGCGAGTCTTATTAAATGGTTCTTTGTCAGACTGGAGGATAGTCGACAGTGGTGTTCCCCAAGGGTCAGTGCCAGAACCACTGCTTTTTTTGCTAAAGGTAAGTGACTTGGATCTTGGAATACAGAGTAGAATCTCAAAATATGCCGATGACACCAAACTTGGAGGAGCGGCAAACAGTGAGGATGATATGAACTGCCTGCAACAGGACAGTGATAGGCGAGCAGAATGGGCAGACAGGTGGCAGATGGAATTTAATAGTGACAAGTGTGAGGTGATGTATTTTGGCATAAGGAATAGGGAGAGGCAATATATACTTAATGGCACAGTTCGAAAGAGTGTTCTGGAATAGAGGGACTTGGGGATCATGTGCATCAATCTTTGAAGGAGGCAAGTAATATTGCGAGAGTGGTTCGCAAAGCATATGGGATCTTGGGCTTTATAAATAGAGGCATTGAGTACAAAAGCAGGGAAGTTATGCTGAACCATTGTAAAACTCTGGTTAGGCCCCAATTGGAGTGTTGCTTCCAGTTCTGCGCAGCAGACTTTAGAAAGAATGTGAGGGTCCTTGGGAGGACGCAGAGGCGATTTACCAGAATGGATCCAGGGATGGGGGATTTTAGTTACAAGGTTAGGTTGGAAAAGCTAGGATTATTCTGCCTTTCTCAAAGGAGATTGAGTGGAGAATTGATAGAGGTGTAAAACACCTCTGGAGAACAGGCCATCCTGGACTGGGTATTGTGTAATGAGAAAGGATTAGTTAACAATCTTGTTGTGTGGGGTCCCTTGGGGAAGTGCGCCCATAATATGATAAAATTCTTCATTAAGATGGAGAGTGAGAGAGTTGATTCCGAGACTCGGGTCCTGAATCTAAACAAAGAAAACTATGAAGGTATGAGGCGGGAGTTGGCTATGATAGATTGGGGAACGTTACTTAAAGGGTTGACAGTGGATAGGCAATGGCTAGCATTTAAAGAGCGCATGGATGAATTACAACAATTGTTCATTCCTGTCTGTGCAAAAGTAAAACAGGAAGGGTGGCTCAACTGTGGCTTACATAGAAATTAAGGAAAGTATTAGATCCAAGGAGGAGAAATATAAAATGGCCAGAACAAGCAGCAAACCTGAAGATTGTGAGCAGTTTGGAATTTAGCAGAGGAGGACAAAAGGATTGATTAAGAAGGGGGAAATAGAGTATGAGAGTAAGCTAGCAGAGAACATAAAAACTGACTGTAAAAGCTTCTATAGATATGTGTAGATGAAAAGATTAGTGAAGACAAATGTGGGCCCCTTACAGTCAGAAACGGGGGAATTTATAATGGTGAACAAAGAAATGGCAGACCAATTAAATACATACTTTGGATCTGTCTTCACAAAGGAGGATACAAATTATCTCCCAGAAATGTTGGGGAACTTAGGGTCTAGTGAGAAGGAGGAACTGTATGAAATCAGTATTAGTAGGGAATGTTTGGGAAATTGATGGGATTGAAGGCCGATAAATCGCCAGGGCCTGATAATCTACATCCCAGAGTACTTAAGGAAGTGGCCCTTGAAATAGCAGATTCATTTCTGGTCTTTTTTCAAAATTCTATCGACTCTGGAACAGTTCCAATGGATTGGACGGTAGTTAATGTAACTCCACTATTTAAAAAAAGAGGCAGAAAGAAAACAGCGAATTATATACCGGTTAGCGAGGCCTGGACAAGGTATGCCAGCCAAGAGCGACGTCTCAATTCATTCCAACTTCGCTGCCTTCGGAGAATACTTGGCATCAGGTGGCAGGACTATATCTCCAACACAGAAGTCCTTGAAGCGGCCAACACCCCCAGCTTATACACACTACTGAGTCAGCGGCGCTTGAGATGGCTTGGCCATGTGAGCCGCATGGAAGATGGCAGGATCCCCAAAGACACATTGTACAGCGAGCTCGCCACTGGTATCAGACCCACCGGCCGTCCATGTCTCCGCTATAAAGACGTCTGCAAACGCGACATGAAATCGTGTGACATTGATCACAAGTCGTGGGAGTCAGTTGCCAGCATTCGCCAGAGCTGGCGGGCAGCCATAAAGACAGGGCTAAATTGTGGCGAGTCGAAGAGACTTAGTAGTTGGCAGGAAAAAAGACAGAGGCGCAAGGGGAGAGCCAACTGTGCAACAGCCCCGACAAACACATTTCTCTGAAGCACCTGTGGAAGAGCCTGTCACTCCAGAATTGGCCTTTATAGCCACTCCAGGCGCTGCTTCACAAACCACTGACCACCTCCAGGCGCGTATCCATTGTCTCTCGAGATAAGGAGGCCCAAAAGAAGCCTGACATCAGTCGTGCGGAAAATGCTGGAGTCCATTATAAAAGATGTTATAGCAGAGTGCAATAATAACTCGTCTCCACTCCTAGTATTTCTAAATCCCACACATTCACTAGAATGTGAACAATTATTTCCTGTTGTGTCTCTCTCAGATTTGTAAACTTCACTGTATTGGAGTGAGGTGACATCTACTGGCGGGAAGCAAGAACTGCAATCAAGCAGCAGAAACTCCACAGTCTGTCAGGGTTCAATAAACATTGCAATGTGAGGATACAGCGAAGTGGTTTGATTGGGTAGATGGAGACATGATTCCACTTGTAGTGGTGTCTGAAGCAAAGGCCAGAAATACAAAATTGTCATTAATAAAAGAAATGAGGAATTCATGAAAAATGTAGTAACGTAGTGAATGGTTAGAATGTGGAGAGAACAGAAAGTGAGATTGGATGGACAGAAGCAGACTGAAAGGTTGGCTGAAACAAAAGGTGAGTGCCCTGAAACATTAACTGTGTTTCTCACAGCACAGATGCTGCCAGAGCTGCTGAACATTTCCAGCACTTTCTGTTTTTATTTCAGCATTTGCAGGATGTTGCTTTGATCTGAAAAAAAATGGATGATTGGCTGGGGGGTTCCAGTGAAATTCCACAGCAGCTAATAAAACCTGACCTGTCAGTGGCTCGTTGGTCTAGGGGCATGATTCTCGCTTAGGGAATATGGTTAATTAACATCCGAGAGATCCCGGTTTCAAGTCCCGGACGAGCCCTGGTCTGCTGGCATGTTTAGATTAAGGTTATCCATTGGTTTCAGCCTTGCAGAAGGCGGAATTGACTTCCATACGGAGCTGGCTTGAGGACCAGACAACTGGATTCAAAGAGCTTGTCGACAAAATTGTAATTAACTAAATGTACAGATAGCCAAGTGGGAATATAAAGTTGTTGCTGTAATTGTGACCTGACGCCAGAAACAACAGGACTGGGTTCTGGAATGGAATTCTTCAGTGTTTCTGCAGTTTGGCTTGCATTGACTCATCGATTTTCTTGTTTTTCACTTTGTCGATGCCTTTGAATAATTGTGGATCCTTCTTCAGGGTGTCTTCTTTCACCAGGTAGTTCTGACCTCTGATGATGTTGATTGTAATCAGCTTCAATTCGCTGATAGTTTTGGAAGTGAGCAGATTTCCTTTGCTTGAGTCGACAACATGGAACTCAGTCTGACATGTGGACCCATGGGAGGATTTGAATGCCATCCCTGCGTTGGAGTTGCATCCATCCAATAAGAGACCGAGTAGAAGTGACAGTTCTGTCAGTCGAATATGAGACTTTTAATGGCAGGGTTGTGAGTTTGAGTGCCATTCTGTTTTTCCCTTTTTTAAGGCTTCATGAGCAGAGAGTACAAGGAGTGTTTGAAATGAAATTCAGCAAAAGTATGAGAAAGTCTCACTTTGATTCGGGACTCATCTCTCTGCAGCATCTCGCTGTGAAAGATTGAACTTCATCTCATTTCATTCCCAGCTCGGGGTCAGTGCGGCTCAGTGGGACTTCTGGCTGTCTCCTGCTTCACAATCCATCAGTGCTGAGAAAGCAATGGGGAATATTATTCACGGCTCTGTAACCTGAGGACACCGATTTAAGGTGAATGGCAAAAGAACCAAAGGCAACATGAGGAAAAACTTCTTTTGCACAGCGAGTGGTTAAGATCTGATATGCACTGCTTGAGAGTGTGATGGAGGCTGATTCAACCATGGCTTTCAAAATTAAAAGTTTAATGTTTGACTGACTGAACTGTCACTTCTACTCGGTCTCTTATTGGATGGATGCAACTGTATTCTCCAACGCAGGGGTGGCATTCAAATCCTCCCATGGGTCCACATGTCAGACTGAGTTCCATGTTGTAGACTCAAGCAAAGGAAATCTGTTCAGTTCCAAAACTATCAGTGAGTTGAAGCTCATTACGATCATCATCATCAGAGGTCAGAACTACCTGGTGAAAGATGACAATCTGAAGAAGGATCCACAATTATTCAAAGGCATCGACAAAGTGAAAAACAAGAAAATCGATGAGTCAATGCAAGCCAAACAACAGAAACACTGAAGAATTCCATTTCATTCCAGTCGAGAACCCAGTCCTGTTGTTTTTGGATTCAGGTCACAATTACTGCAACAACTTTAGATTCCCACTTGGCTATCTGTACATTTAGTTAATCAAGCTCTTTGAATCCAGCTCTCTGGTCCTCAAGCAGGCTCCATATGGAAATCAATTCCGCCTTCTGCAAGGCTGAAACCAATCAATGACCTTAAACTAAAAATGCTAAAGAAGAAGGACTTGTCCAGGATTTGAACCCAGGATCTCTCACACATTAATTAATCACTCACCCTAAGCAAGGATCATACCCCTAGATGAAAATGCCACTGATATCAGAACTTCCTTTTAGCTCCTGTGGAATTTCACTGGCAGCCGAAGCCTACCATCCATTTTTTTTTCAGAGCAAAGCAACATCTTGCAAATTCTGAAATAAAAACAGAAAGTGTTGGAAATGTTCAGAAACTCTGGCAGCATCTGTGGAGAGAGAAACAGAGTTCACCTTTCAGGGCGTTTACCTTTTGTTTGAGCCATCCTTTCACACTGCTTCTGTCCACCCAATCTCACTTTCTATTTTATCTAGATTCCACCCACTCACTACCTAAATACATTTATCATGAATTCCTCATATCTTTTAATAATGACAATTTTATATTTCTGGCCTTTGCTTTGGACTCCACCACAAGTGGATACATGTCTCCACCAACCCAATCAAACCCATTCACTATTTCCTCACATTGCAATGTTTCTTTCACCCTGACAGACGATGGAATTTCTGCTGCTTGATTGCAGTTCTTGCTTCCTGCCAGTAGATGTCACCTCACTCCCGTGCAGTGAAGGTGACAAATCTGAGAGCACACAACAAGAAGTAATTGTTCACGTTGTTCATTGTTCAGTGAACAGGTCCCTCTATTCCTGCACACTCTTTAGAACTGTGCCATTAAGTATATATTGCCTCTCCCTATTCCTTCTGCTAAAATGCATCACCCCACACTAGACACTATTAAAATCCATCTGCACCTGTCTGCCCATTCTGCTAGCCTATCACTGTCTTGTTGCAGGTGGTTCATTTCATCCTCACTGTTTGCCACTTCTCCAAGTTTGGTGTTATCGGCATATTTTGAGATTCTACTCTATATTCCAAGATCCAAGTCATTTATCTGTCGCAAGTAAAAAGCAGTGGTTGCAGCAGTGACCCTTGGGGAACAGCACTGTCGACAACCTTCCAGTCTGAGAATGAATCATTTATTACGACTTGCTGTTTTCTGTCCTTAAGCCAATTTTCTTTCCAATTGGACACTGACCCTCCTATTCCATGAACCTCAATGTTGTTAATCACCCTTTTATGTGTCATTTCTTAAAATCCATATAAACAACATCCACTGCATTCCCTTCATAAACCTTCTCTGTTAGTTCATCAAAAAATGCAGTTAGATTAGTCAAGCATGAACTCCCATTTATAAATCCATGCTCACGCTCCTGAATTAACTCAAACCTCTCCAAGTGACTGCTGATTTTTTCCCTGATTGTTCTTTCTAAAACCTTACCCACCACTGCAGTTATTTTAACTGGCCTGTAGTTAGCCGGACTGTCCTGACACCCTTTCTTGAATAAGGGTGTCACATTTGCAACTGTTTAATCCTCTGACACCTCCCCCGTATCCAGGGAAGATTGGAAGATTATAGCAAGCCTTTCTGTTATCTGCATCCACATTTCCTTTCGCAATCCGGGATGAAAGCCATCCGGACCAGGTAATTTATCTTCCTGAAGCATAACCAGCCTTTTCAGTACCTCCCTCTCTCAATTTGCACCCTCTCCATTGCCTCTACACTCTCCACTTCTACTGATATTTTGTCAAATTCCACTTCCTTAGTGATCATTGATACAAGGTACTTGTTAACTAGATTAACATTGCCCTGCAGCTCTAAGTATATATTACCCTCTTTGTCCCTAATGGGGCCCACTTCACCGCTGACTACCTGCTTATTATTTATATACTGCTCGAAGATTTTTGGGTTCCCTTTCATGTTGACTGCCATTCTATTCTCGTAGAAATAGGGAATAAGCTAAATATAGAAGATATAAATATTTCCCATCCTTGGGTGAGGTGGAATTTTTTTATGCTGTGAGTGGTAATGTCCTGACCCACGAGTGTGGTAGAAGTAGAGACAATCAATGATTTGAAAAGGAAATTGGATGGATACCTGAAGCAAAGGAACTTGCAGGAGGAAAGGGATCGAGCAGGTGAGTGGAACTGAGTAGCTGGCTCCGATAATTGCTGCAGTCACTTCGATCCCCCTTAATTTTGTACAAGGTGACAATGTTTGCATCACGCATGTTTTGAGCCCTTGTTGAGCTCGACTATGGAGGGCTCACTGTCCAGTTCCTCCATGACAGGGAAGTCTGGAATGGCACTGAGAGCTACTTCAATGACAATGTTCTCCGTTATGTAGAGTTCAAGATAATGCTCCACTCACCTTTCCATCTGCTTGTTAGGTTCAGTGATGATCACCCCTCTCTTTGTTTTCAAAAAGTGCTGATTTAGTTACTACTGGGCCCATTGCTTTCTTAATTCCTTCATACATCCCTCCAGCATCCCCGGATTCATCAGCAGAGTTTTAACCAGTATTGATTGGTGCAGTGCCGAGCATTCTGCAGAGACTTGTTTCTGGCAGCTCTGAGAGCATTTAGATGTTGTTTGCTGGGGACTTGTTTGTAGTTCATGAGGGCTCTCCTCTTAGTTACAGTAACTGACTCCATTTCAGTCCAATAAGCCTCAAACCAGTCAGCATTCCTCCCATCTCTTTTCCTATACACAGTGAGTGCAGAGTTATAGATGGTGGTGTGCAGATGATTCCACTTTGACACTGCACTGAGGCCTTGAGCATTGTTGTCTGAAAGAGCCTGATCGAGGATGTTGAGGAACTCCTGGGTCCTTTCTGGATCAGTGGTTCGGCAAGTGTTGATCAGAAGACGAGCTTTCATCATGGATGGATGAAGCTTCCTTGGCTGAAGCCTGACCTTGTTACACACCAGGGAGTGATCAGTGTCACAGTCAGCGCTGTGAGAGCTGCGAGTGATGAGGACACTGCTGAGGGTGTTATGTCTGGTGAAGATAAGGTCTAGCTGCTGCCAATGGCATGATCTCGGATGTCTCCAGGACACCTTGTAGCACAGCTTGACCTGGAAGTAGCTGTTCATCACACAGAATCCATGGTGACAGCATAGCTCCAGCAACCTCTGTCCATTTTTGTTCATCTTGCCAATACCCTGGTGCCCTATGCACATTGGCAAAGCTGTGTAGTCAGTATCCAAGCTTGTGTTGAAGTCTCCTAGAAGGTACAGTCCCTCAGTGCTGGGAATTCTACTGATGGCAGTGTCAAGTGTCACATAGAATTGATCCTTGACATCTGGGGTGGAGGTGAGTGTCGGGACATAGATGCACATGAGATTAACTGGGCCCACACTTGTTGACAAGTGAAGAGTAAGAAGTCTCTCTGAGCCTACTGTGGGTGGTTCACTCATCTCAAGTGGCGTGTATTTTACTGTGAAACCCACTCCATGCTCACGAGTTGCCTCTTGGGCTTTCCCCTGCCAGAAGAAGGTGTAGTGTTTCTCTTTGAGGGATTCACTTTGAACGAGTCTAGTTTCTTGCAGCACAGCAATGTCCACATTGAGCCTTGTGAGTTCCTTGTCGATCACAGCTGCCTTGTGTGTGTCATCAACCTGCAGAAGGTTGTCAGTAAGTCCAGGACACATGGTCCTTACATTCCAGCTTGTGATGTGAAGGACTGGTGTCTTCTTTGTTGAGTTTGTTTTTCTTGGTGCATAGATTATCAATCCGCCTGTTGAGAGATGACTCTCTAAGCTCCAAGCACCCATTGAAGCAAGCAGGTCCTGGCAGGACAGCACCTAACTGACTGGGGGCTGCCCAGCTTGGAGTGAATGGTAGCTATCCAATGAGACACTAAGAGCTCTCCCATTGTCCGAAGTAACCCCTGGCGCTCATACTCTACACCAATTGAATGAGAGCTTATAATCAGTAACTGTTTATTCCCGGGTTGTGCTCATGTTTAACCACGAAGCTGGAGTGTCCTCTCGAGGGCACAGGCCTGGGCAAACAGTATGGAGACCCTGAGCATCAGGACCCCCTCTCAGCATTGCTCGTATTGTCCAAAGGAAAGGAAAAACCAGTACTGTTTTTTACCAGTTCTGTTGTAGGAGTTGCTGGAAAACTGCCTGATAAGTCACAGGTAAGCGCCTCCAGGACTCCACTCCGGATTTACTGTCCAGGTTTACTGCCTCAGCCTTCTTATTTATTTATTTAGAGATACAGTACTGAAACAGGTTCTTCCAGCCCACCGAGTCTGTACCAACCATCAACCACCCATTTATACTAATCCTACATTAATCCCATATTCCTACCACATCCCCTCAATTCCCCTACCACCTACCTACACTAGGGGCAATTTACAATGGCCAATTTACCAATCAACCTGAAGTCTTTGCTTGTGGGAGGAAACCGGAGCACCCAGCAGAAACACACACAGTCACAGGGAGAACTTGCAAATTCTGCACAGGCAGTACCCAGAACTGAACCTGGGTTGCGAGAGCTGTGAGGTTGCAGTGCCAACCACTGTGCCATTGTGCTGCCCCAAGTCTAGTTTATTGTACCTTTTCAAACACAACTTTGACGTCCAGACACGTACCATTAAGCTCACCACCCTCGTCAACTCTCTCTGAAACTTCATCAAAGAAATTAATTCATTAATTATTTCAGACACAATCTTCTGTTAACCAATCTGTACTGGCTGTCATTTATTAGTCCATGTTCTACCAAGTGACAGTTAATTTCCTCCTGGATAATTGTCTCTAAAAGTTTCCCCACCACCGACATTAGACTAATTGGTCTGTAGTTCCTGGGTTTATCTCTCTTTTTAAACAGGGCTGTAATATTCACAACCCTTGCAGACTTTTCTTTTAATTCTGGAAAGTCTATTGCAGACAATCACTTTGGGCATGACTTTAACCAATTAAAGCAACAGGATACATGATTAATAAGTCCAGAACTTTTATTGAGAGTAAAATAGTACTTCTTAATTGAAAGTAAAATTGTACTTAACAAACTTGGGGAATATAACTTTACAGCTCCGGGGACTGGTCGAGCTTGGTCTCAGAGTGTCACGGTCCTCTTTGTCCAGTCTAGATCCCTCGTCAGATGGAGAACTTGGTTGATGATCTGAGTCTTTACCCCTGAGATCTTCTCGTGTTCCTGCACACTGAAACCTTACAAGATCCCTACTTTTAACCCCTGGATGGCCATCACACCAACATGTAAAATAATAATTGGTCCTAGCTGTTGCTAGGTACATTTAATTAGTTCTTAATAATGTCTTCCACTAACAGTCACCTGTCCTCAGAATCTCAGACATGAGTACAATGGAGTGGTTTCACACTGTCTCCCAATCTGATCTGAAACAAGTTTCCTGTTCATTAAATCTAGACTCTTGAAGGTCACGATGTACCATACCATGGGTTTCATCAGGTGTCCGAGAAAGGTCCATTGTTTGAATACATTTAGCTGAAACTGTCCTTTCCCACACAGACACAGAAACTCACAGTAATTAGATTGAACTAACTTTAAATGAAAACCCATTCTCTCTAAAATGTTTATTGATTCATTAATTATAACTCAATCAAGGTTCATTACTTTTACAATCATCTGTTTCAGGATGGGTAGCTACTCATTAATTATACAGGATATAAACGTTAGTACTGAACACAAAATGGTTCCTTTGGTCATGTGTTCATTATAAAATGGCTTTCTTAACGTTGTTAGTTATGACAATGGATACATGATAAAAATGGTCAAGTTGAACTGAGATCGAACTACCCAAGCTTACCTCCATCCTCCAGTCCTCTGGCATCATTCCCATATTCAAGGAGGATTGAAAGATTGTGGTTCGAGTCTCTGCTATTTCCACCTTGACTTCCCTCCGCAACCCAGGATGCAGCCCATCCAGACCGGGTGACCTGTAGACAGGTGTGAGCACTGATAACCTTGTAATTGTCTCCTCTTTATCTATTTTCCTCCCCTCCAAATTCTCCACTTCCTCCTCCTTTACTGTGACATTTGCAGCACCCGTTTGTTTTGTGATGACAGATGAAATGTACTTAATTAGTACCTCAGCCACACCCTCTGCCTCCACAGGATCTCCTAATTGACCCACCCTTTCATTGACTGTCCATATGTTGGTAAAAGACTTCAGTGTTCCCAGTTATGTGACCTGCTAATCTTTTCTCATACATTCTCTTGCTGATCTCATTTCCTTTTTCAGCTCTCCTCTGTACTTTCTGTATTCTGCTTGTTTCTCTACTGCAGATGAATCCTCACATGATTTTTCAGTGAATGGTTTTTGAACTATTTTGTTGACGGATTGAGTTTTGTAAATTTCTCCCTAGCTCCCCTCATGGTCAGGCAGAAAGTTTAACTGCTGTGTTTTCAAACAGCAACAGCTTTATTTGAAAGCCATTGGGACAGGATTCCGGGTTTCAATCCAGTCACAAATCTGGTTCTGATGTCTTGTGACTCCAGCTGTCACATGACCTGTCAGAGGATGACCTCATAATTGACCCAGTCATGGAGCTGTGGGTTGATGTTTAAATTGCTTCAAAATAATTTTCCAGATGGACAATCAAAATAAATCGATATATAAAAGGTAGATTTTGTGAATTTGTGCTCCCAGTGGAAATTCCTGCAGAGTCTGCTGGTTTTCATATCCCCAATTCCCCACAGGAAGCTCTGTGCTCGGAGTCTGTATTCATTACATCAACATTATACAGAATCATTTCATGGGAGACCCCAGTGTGAATTGTAGACAGATGGGTCATTTTTAACTTTCAAAGTAACACAGAAGCAAAATACTGCTGATACTGGAAATCTGAAATAAAAACAGAAAATGCTGGAAATACTCAGCAGGTCTGGCAGCATCTGTGGAGAGAGAGACAGAGTTAACGTTTCAGATCTGTGACCTTTCATCAGAACTGAGCTGAAATTGTCTGAGGGACTGCGATTGTGGAATCAATTTCAGGGTCAAAGACATTGTACTTGGTAAGGATAGGAAGATGGAGATTATTAAGTGCAGTGCAAAAATATAGATGCTTTTACATTATTTTAATCAAAATTGATTTAAACTTTGTGCTCATGAATCCTATCTTTTGATCACAATGACACTGATAACAATGGAAAAAGCAAGACTTGCATTTCACGACCACAGGACATTGCAAACCCTTTTACAGCCAATGAAGGAAGGACTTTTAAAGTGTAGTCACTCAACAGTACAATAGAGTACCCTACAATAAAGATGTATAAGATTCTCACCACACAACTGCCAGACAATGACCATCCCAAACAAGAGAGAATCTAACCATCTCCCTTTGACATTCAATGGCATTACCATCGCTGAATCCCCCACTCTCAACAACCTGGGGGTTACTATTGAGCAGAAACTGAACTGCAGTAGCCATATAAATATTATGGCTACAAGAGCAAGTCAGAGACTAGGAATCCTGCGGCAAGTAACTCACCTCCTGACTCCCCAAAGCCTGGACATTAGTCAGGGGTGTGATGGAATACTCTCCACTTGTCTGGCTGGGTGCAGCTCCAACAATACTCAAGAAACTCAACAGGACAAAGCAGCCCGCTTGATTGGCACCCCATTTACAACATTCATGCCCTCCATCACTGGCACACAGTGGCAGCAGTGTGTACCATCCACAAGATGCACTGCAGCAATGTGCCAAGGCTCCTGAGAAAGCACCTTCCAAACCCGCGGCCTTTATCACCTAGAAGGACAAGGGCAGCAGATGCATGAGAGCACCACAACCTGCAAGTTCCCCTCCAAGCCACACACCATCCTGAATTGTAACTGTATCACCGTTCCTTCACTGTTGCTGGGTCAAAATCCTGGAACTCTCTTCATAACAGCAGCACATGGACTGCAGTGGTTCAAGAAGGCAGCTCAGCACCACCTTCTCAAGGCAATTAGGGATGGATAATAAATGCTGGCCTAGCCAGCGACACCCACCTCCCATGAATGAATTTAAAAAATGATAATATCCTGTAATCCTCCAAAGTAGAAAATACAGATGGAAATGAAAAATAATAAAACAGTCAGCATGGATTTCAGAAAGAAAGACTTGATGAACCTTATCTTTGAAAAATCTACAGCAAGAGTAATATAGCAGATGTAGAAGAGTTTAAGTTAATAAAGCCTCATCCATTTATGTGCTTGAACCATCAAATTGTGGGTTAACAAACAAACATACTAACTGACAGAGCTGCATGTTATGCTTTCTAAATTACCCTAAAGTAGGGTGTTAATGAGTTAAAGCTTCAGGTTGCTGCAACCAGAATAGCCATTGTCCACTATCAGTTTTACTGTTATAAATAAAGATGGAACATTCAATATGAATCTATAGAAACAGTCTGGTCCTGCATACTGCAGACACATCCACGTCATCACCAACCAGCTCTCCTATAATTGGTGCAGTTATTTGACTTTGCCCCATTCGCTCCATGGAATTACTTTTAAAAGATTTTAAATTACAAGCAGTTTTGTTAATGTTCAGCCTTTGAGAAGAAATCATTCCCTGGCCACAGTGGAGACAGCATTGAATATAAAACAGTAGACTACCAGGTAACACAGTGAAAGCTGATCAGCTAATCTATAATTACTTACATTTCTTAATTTTGCTCTTGCTATTCGGTTTTTCATCATTTTCAGCTCCTGACTGTGGATATTATTGTGATTAAATGTGAAAAGATGCACTGTGTCTCAGCCCCGGTATATTGGCTCTTTCTCTGTACAGTGCTGTATACACTCAGATACTGACAGTGTCTCTCCCTCCCTCAACTTTCCAGCCCTGACGGTGCAGAAAGCGCTGCTCAAAGTTACACATTCTGACTGTTTGCAGTTGATTAGTGAGAGATTATTAACGTATCCTTCTGCAGCGCTGCCTCGGTTAATAACAGCAGATCTAAGCCACATTTCAGATACAGAAACAGATGCATCAATTATTCACTCTTTCCCAGAGTTAGTGAGGCCGGGACAAGCAGCAACATTCCGGCCCCACACTCTGCAATTACCCAGCACTAGTGGAAAGCAGTGAATACAGATTCAATCAGTGGGTTAATGTCCATTACAGGGATGCAAGATTCCACAGCCCAGGACAAACATCCCCATAGACCGAGAACAAGCTCAGGAAAACCAGGGGGAGTTAATATCCCAGTCACTGAGCATTCCAGCAACATTGAACAAGATCCTGAACTGAGTGAACCTTTCAAAATACAGAAGTGAGGACGAGGTCAAAAAGGTCTGAACAGTTGAGGTGACTGAGCGGTTTCAGCTTCTCTGTTCAGGTTGCAGCTTTCACTGGAGGCATGTGTTCAAATCCCACTTCTGACAACTTGATTTTCAGTTACTTTGCAGAGCTTCCTTGAAGGTTTGAGGTCGAGTAAATACTGCGGAACTGTTTCTAACTGCTGAAAGGTCAATAACCGAAGGTTATAGATTTAAGGTGACTCACAAAACCAGAAGGAACTTGAGGAAAAATCGATTTCTGCAACATGTGGTTAGGATTTCAGTTATGTGGACAGATTGGAGAAGCTGGGGTTGTTCTCTTTAGAGAGGAGATTTGATAGAGGTGTTCACAATCATGAGGGGTCGTGACAGACCCGATAGAGAGAAATTGTTGGTAGAAGGATTGAGACTCAGGTAAAAGCTGTGGCTCAGTTGGTCACACTCACCTCGAAATCTCAAGCTTCTGGGTTCAGATTTCACAGCTGACACTCCAGTGCAGCACTGAGGGTGTTGAAGGTGCTGCCTTTCATGTGTGATGTTAAACCAAGACCTGGTCTGCATGTTTGGGTGAATGTAAAAGATCCCATGCTGCAATGTCAAACAAGTGAAGAGCAATTCTCCCTGGTGTTGTGATCAATATTTGCCCCTCAATCAGATCAGTTGGTCATTATCACATTGCTGTTTGTGGGTATTAGCTGCTGCATTTCTGACATTACAACAGTGATTACACTTCAAAAGTATTTCATTGTCTACAAAGTGCTTTGATATGTCCAGTGGTCTTGAAAGGTGCTATATAAATGCAAGTCTTTTCTTTCTTAATCACAACACATTGCTGTGTAAACAATGGTTCTTCATGTCACCTCTGGTTCTTCTGCCAATCACCTGATATCTGTGTCCTCTGCTTACTGAAACTTTTACCACTGGAAACAGTTTCTCCTGATTTAAACTATTGAAGAACTTCATGACTTTGAACTAATGTGTCAAATCTTTTCTGAATTTTCTCTGCTGCAAGGAGAACAACCCCAGCTTCTCCAATCTCTCCACATAACTGAAATCCCTCACCCTGCTACCATTGTGGTAAATCTCTTTTTTTTTCTTTCATGGGATGTGGGCACTGCTGACACAATGTGATTCCTGTCAATGGAGCGGCCCGCTGACATCATCGGACTGTGCCAAGCTGTGCATAGGCACAGCTACATCTTGCCAGGATTAAGTGGCACATGTGGAGGATGATGTCATTGCGCAGCGCCAACATCATCGCATATCCGCGCTTGGTCCATCTTCGCACATGTGCGCTAAAGCGTCATCAGGTATCCAGCCCCTCACTCAGCTGGAGGAAGCGGCTGAATAGGAGACTTTGAGGCTGGAGCTCTCCCCCGTCGGCAACTCGCTCCAGGCCTCGATGCTTCCTCCCCTCAGCCGCTCGCTGTACACCTCGATGCTCCCCTGGACAATTGTTCCCCACTCGCGTCATCCAGCTCTATGGCCGCTTGCTCTCTGCCCCCCAACCCCCGCTCCAGCCGCCAGCTCTAGGCCATGCCACTTCCCTCCTCTAGGCCACTCACTACTCACTCCTACGTCACACTTTGCAGCCCACCTTGCTTCTTCGGGCGGCGCGTGGAGACTGGACAAACGTGGGAGCAAGTGGCCGAGAGAAGGGAAGCAGCGCAGCCTAGAGCTAGTGGCTGGAGGGGAGGGGGGTGGGGAGTGAGCGAACGACTGGAGAATGCGGTGACATGATCGGGAGACAATCGGCCAGGGAAGTAGTGGGGGGAGCAGCGAGGTCTGGAGCGAGCGACTATGGAGGGTGGAAGCGGCCGGTGCAAAGCAGGGGGAGAAAGCGAGTTGTGCCACCTAGTGGTTGCGTTGTCAGCAAACGCAGCCTTTATTGTCCATCCTTAATTGCCCTTGAGAAGGTGGTGGTGAGCTGCCTTTTTGGAGCTGCTGCAGTCCATGTGTTGTCCGTAAACCCACAGTGCTGTTAGGAAGGGAGTTCCAAGATTTTGATCCAGTGACAATGAAGGAATGGTGATATAGTTCCCAGTCAGGACAGTGTGTAACTTGGAGGGGAGCTTGCAGATGGTGGTGTTCCCATTCATCCAATGTCCTTCTAGGTGGTCGAGATCGGGGGTTTGGAAGGTGCTGCAGAAGGAGGTTTGGTGAGTTGCTGCAGTGCATCTTGTAGATGGTACACACTGCTGCCACTGTTCACTGGTGGTGCAGGAAGTGGATATTTAAAGTAGTGGATGGAGTGCTGATCAAGTGATCTGCTTTGTCCTGGATGGTGTTGAGTTTCTTTGGTGTTGTTGGAGTTCCACTCATCCAGGCAAGTGGGGAGTATTACATCACACTCCTGACTTGTGCCTTGTAGATGGTGGACAGGAGGTGAGTTACTTGCAGCAGAATTCCCAGCTTCTGACCTGCTCTTGTAGCTACGGTATTTATATGACTGATCCAATTCAGTTTCTGCTCATTGGTAACCCCCGGATGTTGATTGTGAAGGATTCAGCAATGGTTAGATTCACTCTTGTTGGAAATGGTCATGGCCTGGCATTTTTGTGGCGTGCATGTTACTTGCCACTTATCAGTCCAAGCCCAATCTTGCCCAGGTTTCTCTACATGTGGACACGGACTGCTTCAGTATCTGAGGAGTTACTAATGCAACTGAACATTTTGCAATCATCAGTGAACATTTCCACTTCTGACCTTATGATGGAAGGAAGTTTACTGATTCTAGACAGATACATGAATGGGCAGGAAGAAAAGAGATACAGACCCTTAGAAAATAGGCGACATGTTTAGATAGAGGATCTGGATCGGCGCAGGCTTGGAGGGCCGAAGGGCCTGTTCCTGTGCTGTAATTTTCTTTGTTCTTTGTTTGTTCTTTGATGAAGCAACTGAAGACGGTTGGGGCCGAGGACACTACCCTGAGGAACCCCTGAGCGATGTCTGGTACTGAGATGATTGGCCACCAACAACCAGCACCATATTCCTTTGCGCAAGGTATGACTCCAACCAGTGGAGATTTTTCTCCTTGATTGCCATTGACTTCAATTTTGCAAGGGCTCCTTGATGCCCTTGGCAAGAGCAGTCACTGTCACCTCACCTCACCTCCTGAATTCAGCTCTTCTGTCCATATTTGGGCCAAGGCCATAATGAGGTCAGGAACTAAGTGGCCCTGGCGGAACCCAAAATGAGCATTGGTGAGTAGGTTATGGCTGTGTAAGTGCTGCTTGATAGCACTGTCAACGACACCTTCCATCACTTTACTGATGATCAAGAGGAGGCTGATCGGGCAGGAATTGATCGGGTTGGATTTGTCCTGCCTTTTGTATACAGAACATACCTGGGCAATTTTCCACATTGCTGCGTAGATGCCAGTGTTGTAGCTTGGCGGGCGGTGTGGCTAGTTCTGGAGCACAAGTCTTCAGCACTGCAGCCAGGATGTTGTCAGTATCCAGAGCCTTCAGCCATTTCTTGATATCATGTGGAGTGAAGTGGATTTAGCTGAAGATTGGCACCTGTGATGCTGGGGACCTCAGGAGGAGGCCGAGATTGATCATCTACTTGGCACTTCTGGCTGAAGATGGTTGCAAATGATTCAACCTTGTATTTTGCACAGATATACTGGTCTCCCTTATCATTAAGGATGGGGATATTTGTGGAGCCTCGTCCTCCTGTTAATTGTTTAATTATCCACCACCATTCAGGACTGGATGTGACAGGACTGCAGAGCTTTGATCTGATCTGTTGGTTGTGAGATCACTCAGCTCTGTCTATTGCATGCTGCTTCCGCTATATGACATGCAAGTAATCCTGTGTTGTCGCTTCACTCAGTTTTAGGTCTGCTTGGTGCTGTTCCTGACATGCCCTCCTGCACACTTCATTGAACCACTATTGCTCCCTTGGCTTGATGGTAATGGTATAGTGAGGGATATGCCAGGCCATGAGGTAACATATTGTGTTTAAATACAATTCTGCTGCTGCTGATGACCCACAGTGCCTCATGAATGTCCAGTTTTGAGCTGCCAGATCTGTTCATTTCTTCCCTCAGATATAATTTAAAAAAAAATTCTGAAGAAATGCATGAACTAAATAAAAAGGAGAGAGAAATAAATACTGACAAAATGGATGGCAGAATTTGGAAGGTAAAAAGATTTCAGTTTTATTATTGATGAGTGAGAGGAATATATCACACTTTGGGGCTTCTGGAAGTGGATTTACTGATAATCTGGGGAATTGATAGGAAACTGCTTCATAGTTGGTGGAACAAATTCCCGCCCTTGGGGTGGAGCCAACAGCTGCATCCGTCCAATAACAGACAGAGTAGAAGTACTGTATCAGGCCTTGTTAACTCAGTTGGTAGAGCATGGAACTTTTAATCTCAGGGTCTTGGATTTGAGACCCTTGTTGTGTGGTTGTTCTTCCCTTTTTCAGTCTTCATCAGCAGAGAGTTCAAGGAGTGTTTGAAATTAAATTCAACAACATCACCAGATTTCAACTACTCCCATCCCGCCCCCTACCAGTGTAGTTGACAGGACTCTCAACCTCTGCCTTCCCCCTTCCCCTCCCTCCCAGAACTGCGACAGGGTTCCCCTTGTCCTCACTTTCCACCCCACCTGCCTCCACATCTAAAGGATCATCCTCCACCATTTCCGCCACCTCCAGCGTGATGCCACCACCAAACGCCTCCTCCCCTCCCCTGTCAGCATTCCGAAGGGATTGTTCCCTCCGCGACACCCTGGTCCACTCCTCCATTGCCCCCAATACCTCGTCCCCTTCCCAAGGCACCTTCCCATGCAATCGCAGGAGATATAATACCTGCCCTTTTCCCTCCTCTCTGCTCATTATCTAAAGCCCCAAACACTCCTTTCAGGTGAAGCAGCGATTTACTTGTACTTCTTTCAATTATGTATACTGTATTCACTGCTCACAATGCAGTCTCCTCTAAAATGGGGAGACCAAACGCAGATTAGATGGAACACCTATGCTCAGGCCGAAAGCATGATCCTGAGCTTCGGGTTGCTTGCCATTTCAACACTCTCCCCTGCTCTCATGTCAACATTTCTGTCTTTGGCCTGTTCCAGTGTTCCAGTGAAAATCAACCCAAGCTCGAGGAGCAGCACCTGACCTTTTGATTCGGCACTCTACAGCCTTGTGGATTGAACATTGTGTTCAATAACATCAGAGCATGACTGGTGTCAGACAACCACAAGCATTAACACACTCTTTGCCTTTGTCCCAGGACAGCTTTGTTATTTAATCTCTCCTGCCCTCTGCCCTATCTCTGCCCTGTTCTCTCCCACATGCCCCTCCCCGTCACTTGTTTAAAACCTAATTCTTTTCTAACCTGTGTCAGTTCTGATGAAAGGTCACAGACCAGAAACGTTAACTCTGTTTCTCTCACCACAGATGCTGCCAGAGCTATTGAGTATTTCCAGCACTTTTTGTTTTTATTTCAGATTTCCAGCATCTGCAGTATTTTGCTTTTATTGTGTCAGAAAGTCTTTCCTTGATTCAGGACTCTTACCTCTCTCCAGAATCTCTCTGCTAAAGATTGAACTTTATCTCATTTCACTCACAGCTCAGGGTCAGTGTGGCACAGTGGGACTTCTGGCTGTGTCCCACTTCACAATCCCTCAGTACTGAGAAAACAATGGGGAATATTACTCACATGTTGTGTTCTGTAACTTTTTACAAACACTTTAATGTATATATTGTCTTCCAAAGCAGTGACAGAATGGTGGCTTTAGTGTGTTGTTGAAATAGCTTTGTTGAGTTCGTGCTGTACTAACAGTTAAACAGTTCTTGGTTCAATCCCAGGTTTTGGCACTTTCAACCACTCCTGTGTCTTTTTCTTTGGCTCCAATTGTCACGCTGCATGATTTACTCTGAAATTAGCACCAGAGAACCAAGGCACCAGCGAGCATGAGGAGCTGAAATTAGCACAGATCAAATCCACTTAATATTTCTGACTGAAGATGGTTGCAAATGCTTCAGCTTCATCTTTTGCACTGACGTGCTCAGCACCACCATCATTGAGGATGTGAATGTTTTTGGAGCCTCCTCATCTTGTTAGTTATTTAATTATCCACCACCATTCACGACTGGATGTGGCAGGACTGTGGAGCTGTGATCTGATCCTGAGGGAGATATCCGTATGTGGAGTGGCGGGATGTATGGAGAGTGATCCTGAAGAGGGTGTCCGAGCCTGGAGTGGAAGCTTTCCGTGGAGGTACAGGAGTAGGTCATTCAGCCCCAGTGTTTTATAAAGGTTTAGCATAACTTATTTGCTTTTACTCTATGCCTCTATTAATAAAGCCAAGTGTCCTGTTTGCTCTTAGCAACCTTTTCAAACCTTGATCAAAAAAGATTGGTGTACATTGTCTCATTCTTCCTCCCAAACTGTATCACTTCACAAGTCTCTGTGTAAAATGTTATCTGTTGTGTGAAAGCCCATTTTACCAGTGTGTTGAAGTTCCTCTGAAGTGTGTTACTGTCACTGGCATAGGATGAAATTCACGAGCATTCTTTGATGCTATCTCCGTGGAAAGAGCAATCTTACACACCAGCTCAAATTGGGACTTTGTGTGTTTAGTATCTTTCCTCATCCACCAATATAAGCAGAAATCTGTCTCATAATGCACGGTCTAAGAATGTGCCAATGTTGCAATGTGGTGATAAATTCTTCAGTGTCACAATGTACTCACCAACTGTTTCACTACTTTTCTGATTTCTGGATCCAAGTTTGTAGCTTTCCGCGATCTCTAGTGGCTTAGGGTTGAGCCTCACTTCAACGAAGAAACGGAAAATTATGATTTAAAGATTACACTGTCAATCATTCACATCTCTGTCTTCTCCTGAACTTCGAGTTCAAATTTGTTTGTGAAGTTGATTCACACGTTAAGACAGCACAGTCTTTGTCTTTGTGAAGGAAGTGATTTGGGAATGGCTGGTTGAAACTGTCCCTTCTTGCACAGAAATTCAGTGCAAATACTTGATCACTCACAATTTCCTTTAGAGAAATTTGTTCACAATCGCATTCGACACAGAAACGGCCTCAGCATTAATCTCACTGAAGCAGAATGTGACCGTGTTGTTTGTTTCAGAATGTTGTTGCCGTTATTTGTCGCTTTTAACCAAGACTGGGAGACAGGGCAAGGTTGATCCGAGGTTGGAATATATTATCATTCAGGAGCAAGAAAAATCAAAAGGAACAAAATAAGAAAACCCAGTCTCCGGATTTGAGAATCTGTAGATCCGCTTTGGGAAAGTGAATCAGAGCAGAATGAAGGGTGAACTGTCCAGAAGAGATGAAGACACAGCTCAGTCAACACGTTCCCCTGGTTTATGATGCTGGAACATTCCTCACACAGAAATGATTCAACCCAATGACAAACATTCTTCCAGCTGATAATTTATGCTACTGATTTAAGGACTGTCTCATGTGGTTACCGAATGACGACGAGAAGATATTAAACTTTGTTCTATTCAATCTAGCTGTGATGAAGTTTGAATTTTTCTACCTTTTCTAAACAGTATTTGAAGGGTCTCGGTAACAATGTTCAGTGTTGATGAGAGTGGGGTCTGGGTGAGAAGCTGCTGAGTGTGACAGGGTCAGGACTGGATGCAGGAAGTTCTCTGACAGTCTCCCTCTATCTCTCTAATGGGTTTGAGTTGATTTACGACTGGTAGCTTTTATTTTACTTTTCTTATTTAGAGATATAGCCCCTTCGGCCCACCGAGTCTGTGCCAGCCAGCAACCACCCATTTATACTAATCCTACATTAATCCCATATTCTCTACCACATCGGCACCATTCTCCTACCACGTACCTACACTAGGGACAATTTACAATGGCCAATTTACCTATCAACCTGCAAGTCTTTTGGAGGTGGGAGGAAACCAGAGCACCCGGCGGAAACCCACACAGACATAGGGAGAACTTGCAAACTCCACACAGGCAGTACCCAGAACTGAATCCTGGTCGCTGGAGCTGTGAGGCTGCGGTGCTAACCATTGCGCCACTGTGCTGCTGTTGGTGTTTTGATAAATGAAGGAAGTTCCCTCCACCCAATTTTTTTGGACAGACAGTGTGGTATAAGGATGTAAAGGGTTAATGCTGAAGATAGTGGGATCAACCCCTCCCACTGTCAGAGTGATGATGGAACAGTCACATGAGATGAAGTTTGGGAGAAGAGAGAGCAGCACCAAGGATGCTAGCTTAGCAGGCTTGATGAGTGTGCATAGAGTATTGTGCAAATTAGAAAAGAGTTATCAGTTCTTTCAGCAGGAACTGTGTCCAGAAAATATCGAGAAACTCACAATTTTATTATTCAGGAGTCGGAACACAGATATTAATTCCAAGTGACAGTTCTGGGACCAATTAACAAAAAAAGTAGAGAATAATATTGCTCACTGATTGAAATCCCCCAGTGAGGAGACAGTTAAACAGGTGATCTTTCGGGGCATCCTTCGATCCAAGGTTTCAGCAACATTTAATCTCCCTTTTTGTGAAATTCTCTGTTATTTGCAACTTTTTTTATCAGCTTTGATGGGCGAGTGAAAAAACTGAAAAGATTGAACAGTTCCATCCTTTCTTTTCTTCCTTCTTCTCTTCTTTCCATCAGTTTCTCTTTTCTGTCCCAGATCAATATAATGATGAGAATCCCAATTTAATCTGCTGTTTCTTGTGTTTTATCCATTCCAATCAACATTTCAACATTCCAATCAAATATATTTGTTATTCCACAGTGTCTCTCCATGTGTTTTATTCTGTTGTATTCTCTCACAGTCTGTTTGATGATCAATGTTACATCTCACTCTCTGTTCTGGTGAAGATCAGAAGCAGTGATATCTGTTTACACCACCCGACAAGTCGGCCTGATGCTGTGCCTCGCTGATCATGTGGGGTTAAAGCAATTCTTCCATTCAGTTAGTTCAGTTTTCATTTCATGAGAAATTCGGTCATCATGACTTCATCAGTGACCTAATGGTTCAGGTGTCTGAGTGATGTTAATCATGATGTGATGAAATGATTGTATGTTCCAGTCTTTCCGTGGTGGGTTTTCACACTGAGTAGAAACGTGTTGGACATGGTCTGGAAATGTTTCACACTGCTCCATTCCCAACTTCATTTACTTTCAGAAGATATATTTCCATCATTGCACAGCTGGCTGTACAGCCAGAAGCTGTGCTGAAGGTGACAGCTATGTGTCTGCAACTGACAAGGTGGCGGAGAGATTAAGGCGATGGACTGCTAATCCTTTGTGCTTTGCACACGTGGGTTCGAATCCCATCCTTGTCGCTAGTTTTTGAGCTGTTTCATGTATTTTTTATGTTGGGTGAGCTTATGTGTAAAGTCAGCCTCGAAACCTGTTCTTGTCAATGTCCAGACAGTGATTCCAGAATTTGTTATACTTTATTAAAATTGAGACAGACAATTGGAATTCTTCACCCAAACTGCACTGGAATGAAGATCAAATAGGGATCACGAAACGGAGCAGGATTTTTCCTCCCCTCCTTCCTTCCATCTTTACTTTCTCTCGATTTGCACCAAGTGAAAGACAAATGGGAAAAGCAAATGGCGAGGGAGCAGATGCAGAAAATTATCCTTTGGCAAGAAATTTATTTTCAAATCTTCTTGATAGATTAAGTGAGTGAGCAATGCTTTGGCAGATGGAGTTTAAAATGAGGGGTCATCGACTACCGACGATAGATCAGAGTGTTTTTTTGGAAGAGGTGAGATGTTAGAAACGGTTGAGGAGCAGAGACCCGAATACTGAATTAATAAAAGCTCGTGGACTGGTAGAAAATAATGTGAAAAGTGAACAGAATATGAAGATTGGAACTCATGTTGCAGTGATATAAAGCTCTGTGCTCCTGAAGTAAATGTCCAAGCCCAGATTGTGGGGAATCTGTGGAGAGTGATTTGGTTTTTATTCATTCTTGGGTGTGAGTATCGCTGATAAGGCGAACATTTATTACCCATTCCTATTGCCGTTGAGAAGGTGGTGGAGAGCTGCCTTCTTGAACTGATGCAGTCCATATGGTGCAGGAACACCCACACTGCCGTTGGGGAGGGAGTTCCAGGATTGTGACCCAACAACAGTGAATAAATGGCGATATCGTTCCAAGTCAGGATGGTGAGTGACTTGGAGGGGAACCTGCAGGTAGTGAGTTCCCATGCATCTGCTGCCCTTGTCCTTCGAGGTGGTAGTGGTCACGAGTTTGGAAGGTGCTGTTGAAGGATACTTGGCGAGTTGCTGCAGTGCATATGGAGATGGTACACACTGCAGCCACTGTTTACTGGTTGTGGAGAGATTGAATGTTTAAGGTGGCGGGTTAGGTGCCGATCAAGTGCGCTGCTTTGTCCTGGATGGTGTTGAGCTTCTTGAGTGTTGTTGAGTGGGATGTATTCCATCACACTCCTGACCTGTGCCTTGTAGATGGTGGACAGGATTTGGGGTGTCAGGAGGTGAGATACTTGCTGCAGAATTCGTAATCTCTGACCTGCGCTTATAGCCACAGCATAGATGTGACTGGTCCAGTTACGTTTCTGGTCAAGATATTGATGGTGGGGGATTTAACGATGATAATGCTTCTGAATATCAAAAGGTAGATTTTTTTTCTCTCTCATTGGAGATGTTCACTGCTTGGCACTTGTGTGGCCAAAAGGTGGCTTGCCACTTATCAGCTCAAGCCTGAATGTTGTTCAGGTCTTGCTGCTTGCAGGCACAGACTGCTTCAGTATCTGAAGAGTTGTGAGTCATCATCTAAAATTCCCACTTCTGACTTATGTTGAAGAGAAAGTCGTCAATGAAACAGCTGGGATGTTTGGGTCTAGGACACTACCCTGAGAAACCCCTGAGGCAATGTCCTGGGCTGAGATGATTGGCCTCCACGAACCACAACCATCTTGTTTTGTGCGAGTTGCGACTCCAGCAAGTGGAGAGTTTTCCCCCTGATTCCCAGAGACTTCAATTTTGCTAGAGATCCTTGATGCCACACTCACTCAAGGGTGGTTCAAGAAGGCAGCCCACCCCACCACCTTCTCAAGGGCAATTAAGGATGGGCAGTAAATGCTGGCCTGGCCAGCAACGCCCACATCGCATGAATGAATGAATAAAAAAGTGAAGTATCCCTTGTGTCATTGTTTTGGTAGAAAATATAACCCTGGTGGAATTGCCCCTCCCAATCACACCTCACTTCATAGAACATAGAAAATGGAGAAAAGTTATGGCACAGAATGAGACCATTTAGCAATCGTCTCTGTGCCAGCTGAAAAAGAGCGATCCAGCCCAATCCCACTTTCCAGGTCTTGGGAATGGGATCTGAACAGATCTCAGAGCTCACATTATGTGAATGTTCTGTTGAAGTATTGGTGAGCTGATATACCAGGGGAGATTCACACTGTTAGACACAGTGTGAAATACATTCAAGTATTTATAAAACATTGTAACATGTGAGTAATATTCCCCATTGCTTTCTCAGCACTGATGGATTGTGAAGTGGGAGACAGCCAGAAGTCCCAGTGATCCACACTGACCCTCAGCTGAGAATGAAATGAGATAAAGTTCAATCTTCAGCAGCGAGTTGCTGCAGAGAGGTAAGAGTCCTGAATCAAGGAGAGACTTTCTCATACTGCTGTTGAATCTCATTTCAAACACTCCTTGAACTCTCTGCCGAGGAATTCAGAGCTGGAGAATGCCTGTAAAATCAGCCTAAAAAGGAAATAAAAAACACCCACCGTGGGGCTCAAATTCAAAAACTTGAGATTCAGAGTTTCATGCTTTCATCGACTGAGCTCACTAGGCCTGTGACAGTGTCCCCGTCCTGTCTGCTATTGGACAGTGCAGCTGTTGGCTCCATCCCAGGGGCTGAATTTGTTCTGTAAACCATGAACCAGCTTCCTCTCAAATCCCAGGTTTATCAATAAATCCTCTTACAAAATCCCCAAAGTGTGATATATTCCTCTCACTCATCCAGAATAAAAGTTACATCTTTTGCTCTTTTTACCTTCCAAACATTGACTTCTATTTTGCTCAGCATTTATTTCTCTCTCCTTTTTATGTTGTGCATTTCCTAATAAACATTTCATTTCAATTATTTATGAGGGATGAAATGAACAGAAGAGATTTTCTGCAATGGTACCAGGGGTGTGGGACAGAGCGAGTGGTTCAGATCTGGATTACACTGCCTGAGAGTGCTGGAGGCAGATTCAATCGTGGTTTTCAAAAGGGAATTGGATAAACACCTGAATAGAGAAAATTTGCAGGGTTACAATGAAAGGGCAGAGGAGTGGAATTAGCTGATTTGCTCTTGCAAAGAGCTGTCATGGACATGATGGACTGAATGGTCTCCTTCTGTACTGTAACCATTTGATTCCTTGATTCTAACTCTGTCAAAGTTGTTCTGAACTTGCTCTGCTCCAAGGAGAACAACCCCAGCTTTTCCAGTGTCTGCACATAACTGAAGTTATGAAGAACCATGGGGAACCCACTGTAAACCTTCCTCCAGACAGAAATACAACTGTTCACCACCACACTGTGACCCAGCTGTTCACAATATATATCAATGATTCGGATGTGGGGACCAAATGTACTATTTCCAAGTTCGCAGATGACACAAAACTAGGTGGGAATGTGTGTTGTGAGGAAGATGCAAAGCGGCTTCAAGGGGATTTGGACAGACTTAGTGAGTGGACAAGAAAGTGGCACATGGAATATAATGTGCAAAGATGTGAGGTTGTCCACTTTGGTAGGAGAAACAGATGTGCAGATCATTTCTTAAATGGTAAGAGATTAGAAAGTGTAGATGGACAAAGGGGCCTGGGTGTCCTTGTCAGTAAGTGACTGAAAGCTAACATGCAGGTGCAGCAAGGAATTAGGAAGGCGAATGACATGTTAGACTCTATCACAAGAGGATTTGAGTACAGGAGTAGTGAAGTCTTGCTTCAATTGTATATAACCTTGGTTGGACTGCACTTTGGAATACTGTGTGCAGTTTTGGTCCCCTTACCTTAGGAAGGATATCATTGCCATAGAGGGAGTACAACGAAGGTTCACCAGACTTGTTCCAGGGGTGGCGGGACTGTCCTGTGAAGAGATTTTGGGGAAACTGGGACTGTATTCTCTAGAGTTTCGAAGAATGAGAGGTGATCTCATTGAAACCTCCCATATATTTAAAGGGATAGACAGGTAGATGAAGCTATTTCCTCCATTTGAGGAATCTAGAACCAGGGGACACAATTTCAACATAAGGGGAAAGCCACTGAGGACAGAGACGAGGAGAAATTTCTTTACTCAGAGCTTTGTGAATCTTTGGAATTCTCTACCCCAGAGGGCTGTGGAAGCTCAGTCATTGAGTATGTTGAAAGCAGAGATTGACAGATTTCTAAATGCAAATGACATAGGGGATATGGACATAGTGTGGGAAAAAGGCATTGAAGTGGATGATCAGTCATCATCATATTGAATGGCGTGGTTGGCTCGACGGGCTGAATGGCCCACTCCTGCTCCTATGTTCCTATCAGTCTGCTAATTTCATATCCATGCTGTCATTGTCCCTTTTATTACATGGGCTTCAGTTTTACTGGCAGTCTAGTATGTGACATCATCAAGAAGGTTTTCAATAAGTTAAATAAGGAGAAATTGTTTCCAGTGGCAAAAGGGTCAGTAACCAGAGGATGTATTTATCAGGTGATTGAGAAAAGAACCAGAGGCGAAATGAGGTCGGGATTTATACGGTGATGTGTTGTGATTTGGAATGCACTGTCTGATCAGGACTTGAAAGCAGATTCAGTAGTAACTTTGAAAAGCAATAGGGATAAATACTGGAAGGAAAATGTACAGATTACAGGAAAAAGCTGAGCATCAGAACTAATTGGATAACACAACCAAAGAGACAGCATTGACACAATGGACCAAATGGTCTCCTTCTTTGTGTATCATTCTATGGTTTTATGAACATAATGTTGGTACAATTGCTGAGTTGGAAGTGAAGTGAACCCAGATTCCGGGTATTCTAAACACCAGACCCAAACCAACTGAAACAAAAACAAGAAATGCTGGATTCACTCAGCAGGTCTGGCAGCATCTGTGGAAAGAGAAGCAGAGTTAACGTTTCGGGTCAGTGACCCTTCTTCGGAACTGACTGAACAAGCCTGTTGTTTAATCTCTGTTTTTCACACCAGCTTCTCCTCGCTCTTTCTGTGTTTCCTGCCTGGTCTGTTCCTCTGACCTTCATTCCTGACACTCTATTGAGAATGGCCAACTCACTGCGCCTCTCACTCCCACCGACACTCCACCCCTTCACCCACTTCCAAACCTCTCTGTTGAACAGTACCTCACTTCTGCTCCTCTGCTCCATTAATATAACAGGAAAACATTTACAAACAGACATTTCGACACAGTGAACGTTTCAGTAAGACAAGGTAAAGAGCAGATTCATTCACTTTCAACACAGAGAGAGCAGCTCTCCTTGTTCAGTCTAAGGAGCAGCTGTAGTTTCACTCCCTTTAGTCTTAGAGACATGGGCCAGAATTTTAAGGGACCGTTGGAGATGGGAATGGAGGCTGGGGAGGGGGAGGGGGGTGTATAAAATAGGGATGGAAGACGTCGGACCGGATATTTCTGTCGGCGGCTGACATGGAGGGCAGACTTCGCACATCCACACGGCAAGAAGGCATTTAAAGTATTTATGAGTCCAATTGTCAGCAATTTTATTCACTGGGTCCAATTGAATTAATAGCACACGGGAACCACGGGGCTTCAGAGCCTCGCCTGGTTAAAGGAGGTGACTGTGAGGTGGGAGCTGAGTGTTGGCTTCACTGGGAAGCTGTCGGGTGAGGCAGCGTAACTTGGCAGCAAGGGTGGAGGGGGAAAGGGCATCGGGAAACACTGTCAGGAGTGGGGGCCAATGTGCCAGCTCTGCAGGGTGAGCCACACTAGGGTGTTATTGGGGCAGTGCCACCTCATTGAGGGTGACAAATGAGGTAAATGTGGCTGGGTGTTGTTTACTGTGAAGGCCTTGCATTCAGGGAGGGGCAACCTGTCATGGGCCTCATTCACCCTGGATTCGAGGCTCCCATTGAAGAGGAGGAGGAGTAGAGAGGGAGGGAGGGAGGTGCAGGCACCAGCAGGGACACCACAGCAGCTTGGGGGCCCACAGGAGGGCCAGCCTCGAACAGGAGGCTGGAGAAGGAGGCAGAGGAACACGTCAGCCGAGGTTCAACTACCTGCAGATGTTCGAGTGACAGTGTCTCCCCAGACTGCGCCTCTCCACGGAGGTTGTCACTGATCTCTCTGCCATGATGCAGCTGTGCCCCATGGGACTTGGTGGGCACCTGATGCCAGCGTCACTGATGGTCACCGTGCCACTGAACTTCTCCACCAGCAGATCATTGCGGGGATCCACTGGCGATATGTGTGGAATCTCACAGTCTGTGGTGAATCAGTGCATCAAGGAGGTCACCAATGTCCTGTTCAGGAGGGCTGGTGACTATGTGCACATCGATCCAAACAGTCACGCTGAGAGGGCTATCGGATTCGGGGCCATCGCTGGATTCCCCCAGGTGTAGGGTGTCATCGACTGCACCCATGTGACCATCAAGGCTCCTGCAGACCAGCCAGCAGCCTTCAACAGGAAGGGCTTCCACTTGCTCAGTGTGTAACTGGTCTGTGACCATCACAAATGGATGCTACAGGTGTGTGCACAAATCCCGGGAAGCAGCCACAACGCCTGCATACCAAGGCACTCCCAGGTGCCAGAACCTTTCCGTGGCCCCATGCGCTTTCTGAGATGGATCCTTGGAGACAAGGGCAACCCAGTGAGAACATGAGTACTGACGCCTGTGAGGAACCCACACAACGATTCAGAGGAGAGGTACAACACCTGCTGCGGGTCAACCCGAGCGACCATCAAAGAGGCCATTGGTCTCCTGAAGATGAGATTCAGGCACTTAGATTGTTCCTGTGGAGCCCTTCAGTATGTCCCAGCGAGAGTCTCCCGTATCATGGTGGCTTGCTGTGCTCTGCACAATCTGGAATGACAGAGGGGTGAGGTGTTGACTCGTGTGGATATCATGGAATGTGATGTCTCCTCTGACGATGAGGATGTGGAGGAGGATGCTGCCCAAGCAGTGCCAGATGAAGGACCTCAGGCACAGCAGGAAAGCCTCCATGAGATACACACAAGGGAGACACGAGACACCCTTATACATTCAAGTTTCCTTTGAGCCTCACCACCTTCCGGAACCACAGCAATAAAGTCTTAGCTTTAAACAGCCCTGTTGTCACCTCCTTCCATCTACACTACAGCGCCCAGGTACACATCGCACAGTGACAAGGCCGAAGCTTTGTGAACTCAGGGCTTGGTCCCTCACTTCCAGCCCCTTGGGAGGAAGGGTTGAAATGAAGTCCGAAAGGGCATCAACAATAGGAAGGAGACATAGTGAGAGAACATCATTTCTTTATTCTGTGTGACACCAAACACAACCCTATCCATCTGGAATGTACATTCAACCGTGAACCCCTCAGTGAATCTAGGTGCTCTTCTTAAATCTCTTCCGGGTGTTCCTACCTGCTACTCCCCCTGCTCTGTCAGCTGAGGTGGAGACAGGCTGCTGACCTTGCTGCTCCATGGCTTGGGATGACATTGGCGGCCATCCTCTGCTGCCTGAGTCCTGGAGGGCCCTGGCACACTGAGGGCCTCCTGCACAGGTACAGGGACCCCGTCTGTCATCGAGGATGATGGAGGTGCTGGCATCACTGGTGTCACTGGCAGAGGGACTTTGGAATTACCGTCCACACCAGGAGCACCCTGAGAGGGGCCCCCAGATGTAGCAGCCAGCTGCTCCTCCCCCTTATAAGACACACTTGTACCTCCCTGCTGACCTGAGAGGGACGTGGACCAAGTGGAGAGTTCAGGTGCCTCGTCCCCCCTCTCACCTTGTCACCACTGGATGGAGCTCCTGGACCAAGTGATGGAGTGCAGGTCTGTGCACATCTCCGGCAGCCACTGATTGATCGGCTGGATCTGGTTCTCCATGAGAGTCACCAATCTCTCAATGGAGGAAGCCAGACACACCCCCATCAGAGACAGTGCAGCACCCAAGGCCTGGATGGACTCCTCCATCGTCCGTGCTTGGGTACACATAGCCTCTGGCAACTCTGCCAGATGTTGCCTGACCTCTCACTGCAGCTGCAGCATTTCCCGTGTTGCTGGTGACACAAGAGGCACGTCATCAGCCTAGGGCACAGCATGGGCCTGGCCTCCCACAAACCACCAACTCCCAGTGGCCTCGGCTGTCACAGCCTCCGCCAGCTGCCCGGGCCTGTCTGTGATGTGCTCACCAGTTTGTATGCCAGAATCTAACCGCGAACGGATACCCACCAACGTGAGAGTTTCTGTGCTGGTGAAGGGCGCAGGGGAATGAGGTGATAGTGCACCCTCTGAGGCTCCCTCCTCCTCCTCAGACATGTCCGGCTGTCCCCCAGTCTCTCCAGCTCTTTGCTTTTGTCGTTCATCCGGGCCTTCATGAGAAAACAGGGACATTGAAGGGTTAGGGTCCTCCCATCATGACATTCCAACCACCCCTAACGTGCAGCTCCATTGATGCAGTGGTGAACAGATGAGCAGTGTGGCTCCTTTGCAGCAGATGCTCCCTTGTGCCCCAGGAGATGTTCACTCACTCTCTTGGGCAGGTGTCCCTGTCTCTCCATCAGCTATGGAGCAGCTGCTTTGCTGCCCTGCCTGTTCCATGGCCTCCTCCTCCATCGGGATGAGGACATGGAGATAAGGCATCCACCGCCGGTCTTGACACGCTCTTTCCAATTGTGGGATGTCTTCTCCTGCAGACACAATGATGAACAAAGTTAGTCTCCCAGCGGGGACAAGCCCAACATCTCTGATGGTGATAGTCCAGCAGTCCATGATGGGGACACACGTATTCCTCCTGCATGTGGCCCCTCTCGAGGGACTGTGTGAGTTTATACAATGACTGACGTGCACCTCTCACCGAGATGCAGCCAAGCCTCAGGCAGCATGTCCTGCTGCCCTTCCCCAATACACATGACTGGGTGGTCACTCCCTTTCCACCAAACACTCCCTCTCACTCTGCCACATGCAATGTCCAAAGGGTCCAAAGTGTTTTGAGTTTTCGCCTGAGCAGCCTGGATCCGGTCATTGACCCACTTCCTGTACTGGATCCATGTTCTGGGGGTGACCCCACGTCTGCTGACCTCACCGACTATCTTCAGCCAGCTTTGCTTGGTCAGGTGGGCAGGTCTCCACCTCCCATCCCTGGGGAAGAGGATCTTCCACCTTTCTCTTGCCACCTGGAGGAGAAGCTGCAGGGAGGCATCGCTAAACCGTGGGACCATGGTCACTGCAGGCTCGCATTCAGCTCCTTACTCAGCAGGCAGCAGAGGCAGCAGAACGGATCCTGGGGCATCAGAGGCAGCAGAATGGGTCCTGGGGCATCAGAGGCAGCAGAACGTGTCCTGGGACAGCAGAGGCAGCAGAACGAGTTCTGGGGCAGCAGTGACAGCAGAACGGGTCCTGGGGCAGCAGAGATAGCAGAACGGATCCTGGGGCAGCAGAGGCAGCAGAACGGGTCCTGGGGCATCAGAGGGCTCTCAGGAAGACACTCCTTTAAACCAGGCAGCAGTGAATGCAGGGTTGGCAGCCCTTTAAATATGGTGTCAGCACCTGCCGTTGTGTCAAATGTCGGTGCCATCGGTGCCTTGTTCCCTGCCTCAGGTCCTTGTTTACATGGGCCCCACGCCTCCCCTTCATTAATTGGTCGGCTGCTCCGTGATCGGAGTCAGTCGGCCACATTTCACTCGTGTGGTGACGACACCCGCTTCCGGTGCCTCTGCCGAGAGCCGCACCGTTAGTTTAAAATTCAGCCCATGGGGCCAAGAGTGGAAAATCTCCCCTCTGATTCTCTCTACTTAAACTGATGGAGACACCAAATTAAAACTGATGAAACCAGGGATTGTATCCTGGTTCTTCAATCCAGTGTTCTCCCAACTGAGCTATTCCAGCCTCACTGTGAACTCATCTTCATTGGAGACAAATATAACTCCAGGTGGAATTTCCCACCCGTTCATTCCTCACTTCAGGGGAATGGGACCCGACCAGATCGCGGAACTCAGATTATGTTAATGTTCTGCTCTTGATATCTGAATATTATCTTGCGTTTGAGCCACTTTTAATCAGGTTCACAAACAAATTCTTCCATCATCCCTTCTCCCACATTCTCTCTCTCTCATTCATTCTTTATTCCTCACAATCCAGAAAGGGTTAGGAATCAGAGCTCACCTCCAAACCCTCTGCACACAGACCTCTATCTGTCACCCTGTTTGATCCAAGATCCAAGAGACCAGTCATTAAACTGCACTCTTTATAAACACAGAAAGCTGCCTCACAGTGTTGGACACAGAGTTAAATACACTGAAGTCTTTTGAAAAAAGTTCATCTTATGGGTTGTATAATGATGGAAATATACCTTCTGTAAGTAAATGAAACAGGGAATGGAGCGGTGTGAAACATTTCCAGACCATGTCCAACACGTTTCCACTCAGTGTGAAAACCCACCACGGAAAGAGTGGAACATGCAATCATTTGATCACATCATGATTAACATCACTCAGATGCCTGAATCATTGGGTCACTGCAGCTGGCTGCACAGCCAGGAGCTGTGCTGAAGGTAACAGCCATGACTGTGCATCTGACAAGGTGGCTGCAAGGTTAAGGTGATGGACTGCGAATGCATTGTGTTCTTCATGTATGGGTTCGAATCCCATCCTTGTTGTTAGTTTTTGAGCTGTGTAGTTCCTTTATTTCTAATGGGGGACTTTTTGCATAAAGTCAGACTGGAAACCTGTTCTTGTCAATTTCCAGACGGTGTTTCCAGAATTGTTTATATATTATTAAAATTGAGACAGACAATTGGGATTCTTCACCCAAATTGGACTGGAATGAAGATCAAATTGGGATCACAAAACGGAGCAAGATTTTCCCTCCCTGCCTTCCTTCCATCTTTATATTCTCTGGATTTACACCAAGTGAAAGACTAATGGGAAAAGCAAACGGCGAGGGAGCAGAAGCAGAATATTATCCTTTGGCAAGAAATTTATTTTCAAATCTTCTTGATAGATTAAGTGAGTGAGCAATGCTTTGACAGATGGAGTTTAAAATGTGGGGTCATGTAATACTGAAGAAAGATAGATCAGAGTGTTTTTTTGTAAGAGGTGAGATGTTAGAAACTGTGGAGGAGCCGAGACCCGAATACAGAATTACTAAACGCTAGTGGACTGGGAGAAAATAATGTGAAAAGCGAACGGAATATGAAGTTTGGAACTCATGTTGCAGTTATATAAAGCTCTGTGCTCCTGAAGCGAATGTCCAAGCCCAGATTGTGGGGAATCTGTGGAGAGTGATTTGTTTTTTATTCATTCTTGGATGTGAGTATCGCTGATAAGGTGAGCATTTATTACCCATCCCTAATTGCCCTTGAGAATGTAGTGGTGAGCTGCCGTCTTGAACTGCTGCAGTCCATGTGGTGCAGGAACACCCACACTGCTGTTGGGGAGGGAGTTCCAGGATTGTGACCCAACAACAGTGAAGAAATGGCGATATAGTTCCAAGTCAGGATGGTGAGTGACTTGGAGGGGAACCTGCAGATGGCGAGTTCCCATGCATCTGCTGCCCTTGTCCTTCGAGGTGGTAGAGGTCACGGGTTTGAAAGGTGCTGTTGAAGGTTACATGGCGAGTTCCTGCAGTGCATATCGAGATGGTACACACTGCAGACTCTGTGTACTGGTGGTGGAGAGAGTGAATGTTCAAGGTGGTGGGTTAGGTGGCGATTAAGTGGGCTGCTTTGTCCTGGATGGTATTGAGCTTCTTGAGTGTTGTTGAGTGGGATGTATTCCATCACACTCCTGACTTGTGCCTTGCAGATGGTGGACAGGTTTTGGTGTATCAGGAGGTGAGATACTTAGTTTAGTTTAGAGATATAGCACTGAAACAAGCCCTTCGGCCCACCGAGTCTGTGCCGACCATCAACCATGCATTTATATTAATCCTACACTAATCCCATATTCCTACCACATCCCCACCTGTCCCTATATTTCCCTACCACCTACCTATACTATAGGACAATTTATAATGGCCAATTTACCTACCAACCTGCAAGTCTTTTGGCTTGTGGGAGGAAACCGGAGCACGCGGAGAAAACCCACACAGACACAGGGAGAACTTGCACACTCCACACAGACAGTACCCAGTATTGAACCCGGGTTGCTGGAGCTGTGAGGCTGCGGTGCTAACCACTGCGCCACTGTGACGCCCCCAGAATTCCTAATCTTTCCCACTTGCTGCAGAATTCCTAATCTCTGACCTGCGCTTATAGCTGCAGCATAGATCTGACTGGTCCCGTTTAGTTTCTTGTCAATGGTAACCCCCAACATATTGATGGTGGGGGATTCAGCGATGATAATGCTCTGAATATCAAAAGGTTGATTTTTTTCTCTCTCTCATTGGAGATGTTCACTGCTTGGCACTTGTGTGGCCAGAAGGTTGCTTGTCACTTATCAGCTCAAGCCTGAATATTGTTCAGGTCTTGCTGCTTGTAGGCACAGACTGCTTCAACTGAGGAGTTGTGAATCATCACCTAACATTCCCACTTCTGACTTATTTTGAAGGGAAAGTCGTCAATGAAACAGCTGAGGATGTTTGGGTCTACGACACTACCCTGAGAAACTACTGAAGCAATGTCCTATGCTGAGATGATTGGCCTCCACGAACCACAACCATCTTGTTTTGTGTGAGGTACAACTCCAGCAAGTGGAGAGTTTTCCCCCTGATTCCCATTGACTTCAATTTTGCTAGGGATCCTTGATGCCACACTCACTCAAGGGCAATCACTCTCCCCTCTCCTCTGGAATTCCACTCTTTCATCTCTGTTTGGACCAAGCTGCAATGAGATCATAACAACATAAGATCAGAACAACTAGTAGCAGGAGTAGGCCATTTGGCCCCTCGAGCTTGCTCCGCCATTCAATAGGATCATGGCTGACCTGATCATGACCTCAACCCCACTTTCCTGCCTGCCCACATAACCCTTGGCTCTCTTGTAGATAAAAATCTTGAAGACATTCAATGACCCAGCCTCCACTGCTCTCTGCGGTAGAGAATTCCAAAGATTAATGACGCTCTGAGAGATGAAATTACTTCTTAAATGAAAAACCCCTAAATCTGAAACTGTGTCCCCTAGTTCTAGATTCCACCACGAGGGGAAACTTCCTCTCAGCATCTACCCTGCCAAGTCCCCTCAGAATCTTATATGTCTCAATACGTTCACCTTTCATTTTTCTCAACTCCAATGAGTATCGGTCCAACCTGCTCAACTTTCCTCATAAGACAACCTCTTCATCACTGGAATAAATCTAGTGAACCTTCTCTGAACTGCCTCCAATGCAAGTATATCCCTCCTTAAATAAGGAAACCAAAACTGTACACAGTACTCTAGGTGTGGTTTCACCAGCACCCTGTACATTTGTAGCAACACTTCTCTACTTTTATACTCCATTCCCCTTGCAATCAAGGGTAACATTCCATTTGCCTTCCTAATTATTTGCTGTACCTGCATGGTAACTTTTTGTGATTCATGTACGAAGACACCCAGATCCTTCTACACCGCAGCATTCTGTAATCTCTCACAATTTAAATAATATTTTCCTTTTCTATTCTTCCTACCAAAGTGGATAACCTCACATTTTCCCACATTCCACTCTATCTGCCAAATTATTTCCTGGAGCTGAGAGACCCTAGCAGAACCTAAACTGAGCATCGATGAGCAGATTATTGTTAAGTGTGTGGTGCTTGATAGCACTGTTGGTGACATCTTCCATCACTTTGTTGATGATTGATAGTAGACTGATGGGGCGGCAATTGGTCAGATTGGATTTGTCCTGCTTTTTTACGGACAGGGCACACCTGGGCAATTTTCCACATTGTTGAGTAGATGCCTGTGTTGTCGCTCTACTGGAACAGCTTGGCTGAGGGTGCAGCTAGTTCTGGAGCACAAGTCTTCAGTACTAGAGCCGGGATGTTTTTAGGGCCCATAGTCTTTGATGTACTGAGTGCCTTCAGCTGTTTCTTGCTATCATGTGGAGTGAAGCGAATTGGCTGAAAACTGGAAGCTGTGATGCTGGGGACCTCAAGAGGCCGAGATGAATCATCCACTGAGCAATTTCTGACTGAAGATGGTTTCAAATGCTTCAGCTTCATCTTTTGCACTGACGTGCTCGGCTCCACCAACATTGAGGATAGGGAAGTTTTTGGAGCCTCCTCATCTGGTTCGTTATTTAATTGTCCTCCACCTTTCATGACTGGATCCCTAGTTTCTCAGGGCAGTGCCCTGGGCCCAACCATCCTCAGCTGTTTCATTGATGGCTTTCTCTTCAACATAAGTCAGAAGTGGGCATGTTCGCTGATGATTCACAACTCCTCAGATACTGAAGCAGTCTGTGCCTGCAAGCAGCAAGACCTGAACAACATTCAGGCTTGAGCTGATAAGTGACAAGCAACATTCTTTGATCTGATCCTGAGGGAGATAACCGTGCGTGGAGCGGCGGGATGGATGGAGTGTGTCTCTGAAGAGGGTGTCTGAGCCTGGAGGGAAGAATCTGTGGAGAGTGGTCCTCAAAGGATGTCCGTGTCTGGAGGTTTAGGATCTCTGAAGAGGGTCTCCGAGCCCATAGTGCTGGGATGTATGGAGAGTGATCCTGAAGTGGGTGTCCGAACCTGGAATGGCGGGATCTGTGGAGAGTGATCCTGAAGTGGGTGTCCGAGCCTGGAGTGGCAGGATCTGTGGAGAGTGGTCCTCAAAGGATGTCCGTGTCTGGAGATTTAGGATCTCCGAAGAGGGTCTCCAAGCCTGTAGTGCTGGGATGTATGGAGAGTGATCCTGAAGTGGGTGTCCGAACCTGGAATGGCGGGATCTGTGGAGAGTGATCCTGAAGTTGGTGTCCGAGCCTGGAGTGGCAGGATCTGTGGAGAGTGATCCTGATGAGTGTGTGTAAAACTGGAATGGAAGCTTTCTGTGGAGGTACAGGAAGAGGCCATTCATTCCCAGCATTTTGTAAAGGTTTAGCATAACTTATATGCTTTTACTCTATGCCTATATTAATAAATCCAAGTGTCCTGTTTGCTCTTAGTTACCTTTTCAATCCTTCTAACATTGGTGTACATTGTCTCTCTGCTCCTGCACCCACTTTAGAATTGTCATGTTTCATTTATATGGCCTCTCCTCATACTTCCTTCCAAATTGTATCACTTCACACTTCTCTGTGCAAAATTTCATCTGTTATGTGAAAGCCGATTTTACCAGTTTTTTTTTAAGTTCCCCTGAAGTGTGTTACTATCACTGGCATCGGACAAAATTCCTGAGCATTCTTTGATGCTATCTCCATAGACAGAGCAATCTTCCGCGAGCTCAAATGTAGGATTTTGTGTGTTTAGTATCTTACTTCACCCACCAATAGAAGCACAAATATGTCACGTAAATCTTGTTCACTGCAGTCCCTGCTGCTGTTTGCTGCCTATATTTACAGACTTTTATCTCAACCTCGTCACCATGTTCTCTAATATATTCAGGGGGCATCAGCAGAGAAAATGTTCACGAAGCGTGGCAAGTGCAAGGAAGTGTTTATTTGCATCATAATGTCATGAATATAATATACAAATACATTACATGTGTGAATCATCAAGATGTGTCTGAATAAATGGAACCCCGTTACTATAAACACTGTCACCTTTCAATGTTCAGCAGACAGGTTTGACGGCTTGATGTGTGTGATTCCCTCATTAATGTGTTTGCACAAAGTTCGGGGAAAGACTGAGATATGAATAATTTATAGGGAATTTTTTTAAGCATATCTCCACATCTCTCACTCACAAAGATCTGCAAACACATGGATTCCAAAAGAACCTGAGTACAAAATCACCTAAAATAAACACAGCCAGAGAGTCTTTCAATAACCTGTAGCTCAGGGAAAGTACATGATGTTATGCAAGTGATTCTGTTTCTTCTGTTAAAATATTTTTTGAAGAAGTCATAATCAAACTGAATAAATGTAGGACCAGTTCTTTTTCAAGAGAGCACCAAAAGAGACAATTTGGCAACTATGTTTACTGTTTTTCACATAATTCAAGTTAAAAATAGAACAGAAACCATGGTAACAGGGAGATGTGGTTAGTGAAGTCATTTGCGCCCCTTGATTGGACAAGCTCGCAGCAGCAACGTACACCTAAGACAGCAGAAAACTCACAAGCTTTTGGTTGTAGAGTCAGTGTGTTTTACCTGCTGGAGTGAGCAGCTGATAAAGTTAGCCTGAAGAAGTGTCAAGGAAGGAGAGAAGACCACAACCCAGCTTGTTTTCCAGAAAATCTTTAAAAGATCCTGAGAAGTCCAGTGTGTTAATTCATCTTATCGCATGTCTTTGAAGAAGGCCTGCTAAAATTAATTCTCAGTGCCTTCTGAAAAGAACTGTTCTAAAATACCCTAGTGACCTGTCTACGTATACTCAGAAGTTAGACTGTATTCCAATTTTGGAGCAACGTATCTCATCTGATGTTTTCTTCAAAAATGAGCAAGTAACCAGCCCAAGAGTTTTTTTTTGTGTTTGTAACAAAATTTTAAAAATTTTCAAAAAAACATCCCTTTTATCTTTTTATGTTAACCGGTGTATGTGTGTGTGCGCATGTGGCTCGAAGATTTTTAAAAAAGACTTTAAAAGTAAAGGTGAAAAGGGAACTTTTAAAATTTCCACCTGTGTGTTTATGCTTTACTTCATGACTAGTTAAAACTTGTTCTGCAATAAATGAATCATTTTGTTGTTCATTAAAGAAATCTGGTCAGTGTCTTCTATTCTGGGAAAAATAGAGTATATGATTGACTGTTTCAGTAAGTGGGAAAAGTTGAAATAGATGTTGTGACGGGTGGAGAAGTGGGATGAGAATAAAGAGTGCCCTCCTCTTCCCTTAGTTGTCACAGCATTTGTGATCTGGCTCAGTAGCTTCGTTGGCTCGAGTGTTTGTCCAATAATCAGAAAATCGTGGATTCATATCCTTGCTTCAAAAGTTTAGCTATCAATCGTTTACATCTGTTTTCTTGTGAACTTTAACTTTTCTTATGAATTTTATTCACACAAGAAAACAGCTCAGTGGTTGCCTTTGTGAAGGATGTCAGTTTGGAATGGCTGTTCCTCCTTGTACAAATGTTCAATGCTAATATTTCAACGGCAACTCAATCCCCTACAATTTCTTTGAGAGCAATGTGTTTGCAGTTGCATTGAACTTGGAAAACAGCTCAACATTAATCTCACTGAAGGAAAGTGTGACCGTGTTGTATGTTTCAGACTGTTCGTGCCGTTTTGTGTCTTTTTTAACCAAGACTATAAAACGACGCAAAGGGGAGGGTTGATCCGAGGTTTAGAATATATTATTCAGTCAGGAGCAAGAAAAATCAAAAGGAACAAAATAAGAAAACCCAGTCCACAGATTTGAGAATCTGTAGATCCGCTTTGGGAAAGTGAATCACAGCAGAATGAAGGGTGAACTGTCCGACTGCCCAGAAGAGATGAAGACACAGCTCAGTCAGCATGTTCCTCTGGTTTATGATGCTCGAACATTCCTCACACAGAAATTATTCAATCAATACTCATCTGCCAAGTCGGTCTGAGGCTGTGCCTCTCTGATCATGTGGAATTAAAGCAATTCTTCCAGTCAGTTAGTTCAGTTGTCATTTCATGAGAAATTCGGTCATCATGACTTCGTCAGTGACCTCATGGTTCAGGTGTCTGAGTGATGTTAATCATGATGTGATGAAATGATTGTATGTTCCAGTCTTTCCATGGTGGATTTTCACATTAAGTCGAAACGTGTTGGACATGGTCTGGAAATATTTCACACCGCTCCATTCCCAACAGGCCATGACCTGATGTGATGGAAATTGCATTTACTTACAGAAGCTGCATTTCCATCATTGCACATCTGGCTGCACAGCCAGGATCTGTACTGTCCAAACAGCTGACAAGATGGTCGAGAGGTTAAGACGGTGGCGTGCTAATGCATTTTGCTTTGCATGTGTGGGTTCAGATCCCAATTTTGTCATTAGTTTATGAAGTGTCTAGTACATTGTTGTGGGGGAGCTTTTGTGGAAAGTTGGCCTGGAAACATGTTCTTGTCAATATCTCGCTGGTGATTCCAGAATTGTTTATACTTTATTTAAATTGAGACAGACAATCGGAATTCTTCACCCAAATTGGACTGGAATGAAGATCAAATAGGGATCACGAAAAGGAGGAAGATTTTTCCCTCCCTCCTTCCTTCCATCTTTACTTTCTCTGGATTTACACCAAATGAAAGACTAACGGGAAAAGCAAATGGCGAGGGAGCAGAAGCAGAACATTATCCTTTGGCAAGAAATTTATTTTCAAATCTTCTTGATAGATTAAGTGAGTGAGCAATGCTTTGGCAGATGGAGTTTAAAATGAGGGGTCATCTCGGACCTACGAAAGATAGATCAGAGTGTTTTTTATAAGTGGTGAGATGTTAGAAACTGGAGAAGCAGAGACCCGAGTGCTGAATCACTAAAAGCTAGTGGACTGGGAGAACATAATGTGAAAGGCTAATGGGATCTGAAGATTGGAACTCATGTTGTAGTTATATAAAGCTATGTGCTCCTGAAGTAAATGTCCAAGCCCGGATTGTAGGGAATCTGTGGAGAATAATTTGTTTTTTATTCATTCTTGGGTGTGAGTATCGCTGGCAAGGCTGGCATTTATTGCCCATCCCTAATTGCCCTTGAGAATGTGGTGGGGAGCTGCCTTCTTGAACTGCTGCAGTCAATGTGGTGTAGGAACACCCACAGTGCTATTGCGGAGAGAGTTCCAGGATTTTGACCCAACAACAGTGAAGAAATGGTGATATAGTTCCAAGTCATGATGGTGAGTGACTTGGAGGTGAACCTGCAGGTGGTGGTGTTCCCATGCATCTGCTGCCCTTGTCCTTCGAGGTGGTAGTGATCACGGGTTTGGATGGTGCTGTCGAACGTTACTTAGCGAGTTACTGCAGTGCATCTTGTAGGTGGTACACACTGCTGCCACTGTGCTCTGGTGGTGGTGGGAGTGAATGTTTAAAGTGGTGGGTGAGGTACCGATGAAGAGGACTGCTTTGTCCTGGGTGGTATTGAGCTTTTTATGTGTTGTTGGAGCTGCAGCTATCCAGAAAAGTGGAGAGTATTCCATCACACTCCTGACCTGTGCCTTGCAGACAATGGACAGGCTTTGGCATGTCAGGAGGTGAGATACTTGCTGCAGAATTCCCAATTTCTGACCTACGCTAAAAGCCGCAGCATAGATGTGACTGGTCCAGTTTAGTTTATTATCAATGGTAACCCCCAAGATGTTGCTGGTGAGGGATTCAGTGATGATAATGCTGCTGAGTATTAAAAGGTAGATGGTTTGATTCTCTCTCATTGGAGATGTTCACTGCATGGCACTTTTGTGGCAATCAAGTCGCTTGTCACTTATCAGCTCAAGCCTGAATGTTGTTCAGGTCTCGCTGCTTGCAGACATGGACTGCTTCAGTATCTGAGGAGTTGTGAATCATCACCTAACATTCCCACTTCTGACTTAAGTTGAGGGAAAACTCATTAATGAAACAGCTGAGGATGGTTGAGCCTAGGACACTACCCTGAGAAACTCCTGAGGCAATGTCCTGGGCTGAGATGATCGGCCTCCACCAACCATAATCATCTTGCTTTGTGCTAGGTAGGACTCCAACAAGTGGACAGTTTTCCCCTGATTCCCATTGATTTCAATTTTTCTAGGGATCCTTGATGCCACACTCACTCAAGGGTAATTACTCTCACCTCTCCTCTGGAATTCCACTCTTTTGTCTCTATTTGGAACAAGCTGCAATGAGATCATAAGAACAGAAATAGTAGCAGGAGTAGACCATTTGGCCCCTCGAGCCTTCTCTGCCATTCAATAGGATCATGGCTGATCTGATCATGGCATCAACCCCACTTTCTTGCCTGCCCCCCAGAACCCTTGACTTCCTTGTAGATAAAAATCCAAAGATGAATGACTGTCTGAGTGAAGAAATACATCCTCATTTCCTTCTTAAATGGAAAATCCGTAATTCTGAAACTGTGTCCCCAAGTTCTAGATTCCACCACGAGGGGAAACATCCTCTCAGCATCTACCTTGTCAAGACCCTTCAGAATCTTAGATGTCTCAATACGATCACCTCTCATGTTTCTAAACTCCAATCAGTATAGATACAACCTGCTCAATCCTCCTCAAAAGACAACCCCTTCATCACAGGAATAAATCCAGTGAACCTTCTCTGAACTTTTTTTTTATTTCCAAAATATACTTTATTCGTCAAAAAAACTATAAAAAGATACATTACAAAACAGTTCAAAAACAGCACCAAGTCAAAAATACAAAGATTGCAAAGGAGATCAGTTTCCTTCAGTACAGGAGTGAATTGCCTCACAACCCTTCCATTTCATTTTACCTGCCATGTACTTTTTGCAGCAAACAAATATTTTTTGGAATAAAAACAAGAAATGCTGGAACCACTCAGCAGGTCTGGCAACATCTGTGGTAAGAGAAGCAGAGTTAATGTTTCGGGTCACTGACCCTTCTTCGGAACTGACAAATATTAAAAATGTCACAGGTTATAAGCAAGTGAGGTGTGGGGGGGGGGGGCAAGAGATAACAAAGGAGAAGGTGCAGGTTGGACAAGGCCACATAGCTGACCAAAAGGTCATGGAGCAAAGGCAAACAATATGTTAATGGTGTGTTGAAAGACAAAGCATTAGTACAGAATAGGTGTTAACGGACTGAATATTGAACAGCAGCAAGTGCAAACCTGAAAAAAAACAGTGGGTAAGCAAATTGAATAAACGAAGATGAAATGAAATAAATGCAATATAAAAGGTTGTAAAAAATGTAAAAAAGCAAAAAAGAAGAAAAAAGAAAAAACAACTAATAATGAAAGTAAAATGGGGGGCTGTCATGCTCTGAAATTATTGAACTCAATGTTCAGTCCGGCAGGCTGTAGTGTGCCTAATCGATAGATGAGATGCTGTTCCTCGAGCTTGCGTTGATGTTCACTGGAACACTGCAGCAATCCCAGGACAGAGATGTGAGCATGAGAGCAGGGGGGAGTGTTGAAATGGCAAGAAACCGGAAGCTCAGGGTCCTGCTTGCGGACCGAACGGAGGTGTTCCGCAAAACGGTCACCCAGTCTGCGCTTGGTCTCCCCAATATAGAGGAGACCACATTGTGAGCAGCGAATACAGTCTACTACATCGAAAGAAGTACAAGTAAATCGCTGCTTCACCTGAAAGGAGTACTTGGGGCCTGGGATAGTGAGGAGAGAGGAGGTAAATGGGCAGGTATTACACCTCCTGCGATTGCAGGGGAAGGTGCCATGGGATGGGGACGAGGTGGTGGAGGTAATGGAGGAGTGGACCAGGGTGTCGCAGAGGGAATGATCACTTCGGAATGCTGACAGGGGAAGGGAGGGGAAGATGCGTTTGGTAGTGGCATCACGCTGGAGGTGGCGGAAATGGCACAGGATGATCCTTTGGATATGGAGGCTGATGGGGTGGAAAGTGAGGACAAGGGGAACCCTGTCACCGTTCTGGGAGGGAGGGGAAGGGTTGAGGGCAGAAGTACGGGAAATGGGCCGGACACGGTTGAGGGCCCTGTCAACAACAATGGGGGGGATTCCTCGGTTGAGGAAAAAGGAGGTCAGACCAGAAGCACCGTCATGGAAGGTAGCATCATCAGAGCAGATGCGTCGAAGACGGAGAAACTGGGAGAATGGAATGGAGTCCTTACAGGAGGTAGGGTGTGAAGAAGTGTAGTCGAGGTAGCTGTGCGAGTCGGTGGGCTTATAATGGATATTAGTAGACAACCTATCCCCAGAGATGGAGACAGACAAGTCGAGGAAGGGAAGGGAAGTGTCAGAGATGGACCATGTAAGGGTGAGAGAAGAGTGGAAATTGGAAGCAAAGTTGATAAAGTTTTCCAGTTCGGGGCGGGAGCAGGAAACGGCACCGATACAGTCATCAATGTACCGTAAAAAGAGTTGGGGGAGGGGGCCTGAGTAGGACTGGAACAAAGAATGCTCGACATATCCCCCAAAAAGACAGGCATAACTAGGACCCATGCGGGTACCCATAGCGACACCTTTGACTTGAAGGAAGTGCGTGGAGTTGAAGGAGAAGTTGTTCAATGTGAGAACAATTTCAGCCAGGCGGAGGAGGGTGGTGGTGGATGGGGACTTGTTGGGCCTCTGTTCCAGGAAGAAGCGGAGAGCCCTCAAACCATCCTGGTGGGGGATGGAGGTGTAGAGCGATTGGACGTCCATAGTGAAGAGGAGGCGGTTGGGACCAGGAAACTGGAAATTGTCAAAATAACGTAAGGCGTCAGAAGAGTCACGGATGCAGTTGGGAAGAGACTGGACCAGCGGAGAAAAGATAGAGTCAAGATAGGAAGAAATAAGTTCAGTGGGGCAGGAGCAGGCTGACACAATGCGTCTGCCGGGACGTACCCGTTTGTGGATTGTGGGAAGGAGGTAGAAGCGGGCTGTCCGGGGTTGCGGGACTATGAGGTTGGAAGCTGTGGAGGGAAGATCTCCAGAGGAGATGAGGTCAGTGACAGTCCTTTGGATGGTGGCTTGATTTTCGGCGATGGGGTCATGGTCCAGAGGGAGGAAGGAAGAAGTGTCTGTGAGTTGGCGCTGAGCCTCTGCAAGGTAGAGGTCAGTATGCCATACAACAACAGCACCACCCTTGTCTGCAGGTTTAGTTTAGTTTCGAGATACAGCACTGAAACAGGCCCTTCGGCCCACCGAGTCTGTGCCAACCATCAGCCACCCATTTATACTAATCCTACACTAATCCCATATTCCTACCACATCCCCACCTGTCCCTATATATTTCCCGACCACCTACCTATACTAGGGGCAATTTATAATGGCCAATTAACCTCTCAACCTGCAAGTCTTTGGCATGTGGGAGGAAACCGGAGCACCCGGAGGAAACCCACGCAGACACAGGGAGAACTTGCAAACTCCGCACAGGCAGTACCCAGAATCGAACCCCGGTCCCTGGAGCTATGAGGCTGCAGTGCTAACCACTGCGCCACTGTGCCGCCCATGGTTTGATGACCATGTCGGGGTTAGACCTGAGAGAACGGAGTGCCTCAAGTTCAGAGGGGGACAGGTTAGAGTGAGTGAGGGGGGCAGAGAAATTGAGATGACAAATGTCTGGCCGACAGTTTTCAATGAAGAGATCAAGAGTGGGTAAGTGGCCAGGGGGAGGGGTCCAGGTAGAGGGAGAATGCTGGAGGTGGGTGAATGGGTCTGCTGGTCGGGAGGAAGACTCCTGGTCAAAGAAGTGAGCCTGGAGGCGGAGAAATATTTTCTGGATTCAGCCCGAGGGGATTTCCATGGATGCAGTCCCTCAGTTCACCTTGGTTGGGGTGCCTTGCACAGTGGTCTTCCCCAGTGAACCTTTGCAGCGGCTGCCCCAAGCTGTAGTGCGTCCCTCAGCACGTAGTCTTGGACCTTGGAATGTGCCAGTCTGCAACATTAGGTCGTGGACAACTCTTTGCGCTGGAAGACCAGCAAGTTTCGGGCAGACCAAAGGGCGTCTTTCACCCCATTGATAGTCCTCCTGCAGCAGTTGATGTTTATCTCGGTGTGCATCCCTGAGAACAGCCTGTGGAGCACAGACTCCTGTGTTCCACAGCTGCTTGGGATGAACCGCGATAAAAACCACTGTATCTTTTTCTACACCTGCTTTGCAAAGACAGACAGGGCAGTCCTCTCTCCTCTGTCTTGTTTGTTTGCTGTATTGAACCCTTTGCTGAGTCTCTTAGGAAGGATGCATGCATAAGGGGGTGTTACAATCCGAGGCAGTGGAGTCACTCAGGTTAAAACTTCCCTGTACCTGGATGACGTCGCCGTCTTTTGCTCGGATCCGCTGTCCGTTCGCAGACTGATCAGCATCTGCGACCAGTTCGAACTCGCCTCGGGAGCCAAAGTTAACCACGGCAAGTGCGAGTCCATGTTCTTTGGGAACTGGGCTGACCGATCCTTTGTCCCCTTCACCGTCAGGTCAGACTACCTGAAGGTGCTGTGGATATGGTTTGGAAGGGCTGGGACGTGCACCAAAACCTGGAAGTAGCGAGTAGCCAGGATACACCATAAGCTGAGCATGTGGGAGCAGCGATCTCTCTCCATTGTGGGTAAGAACCTGGTCATCAGGTGCGAGGCGCTCACGTTGCTGTACATGGTGCAGGTCTGGCCCATACGCCACTCCTGCGCTGTGGCGATCACCCGAGCCATTTTCCGCTTCATATGGTGTTCCAAAATGGACCAGGTCTGGAGGAACACGATGTTCAAACCCCTGGATAAGGGCGGGAAAAATGTACCCAACGTCGCCCTCATCCTGATGACTACCTTCGTGTGCGGCTGCATCAAGCTGTGCGCAGATCCCCAGTACACAATCTCCAAGTGTCACTACGTGCTGAGGTTCTATCTGTCCCCAGCGTTGTGAAGGATGGGCCTGGTCACATTGCCGCGGAATGCTCCATCCAGTTGGACCGTGCCGTACCACCTATCCTTCGTGGGAAAGTTTCTGTGGAAAAACATTTTTGACCACCAATCCTTCAGGTAGTGGTCTGCACGGAATGTCCTCAAGGACCTACAGGAAAAGGAGATGGTGGATCCAGTCGGATGGTTCCCCGAGCAAACTGCCAAAGTCATTTTGCGGAATGCCTCATCACCAGAACTTTCACACAAGCACCAAGATGAAACTTGGCTGGTGGTGAGAAGAGCCGTCCCCATCAGATCCTTCCTGCACGCCCGAAGTCTCACCCCCTCCGCACAATGCCCTCGAGGTGGCTGTGGTGGGGAAGAGACAGTTGCCCACCTCTTTCTCTGAATTGCCTCCAGTGCAAGTATATCCCTCCTTAAATAAGGAGACCAAAACTGTACACAGTACTCCAGGTGTGGTTTCACCAACACCCTGTACATTTGTAGCAAGACTTCTCTCCTTTTATACTCCATTCCCCTTGGAATAAAGGGTAACATTCCATTTGCCTTCCTAATTATTTGCTCTACCTGCATGCTAACTTTTTGTGATTCATGTACGAAGACACCCAGATCCTTCTATACCGCAGCATTCTGTTGTCTCTCGCAATTTAAATAATATTTAATTTATCTGTTCTTACTACCAAAGTGAATAACCTCACATTTTCCCACATCATACTCCAGCTTCCAAATGTTTGCCTGGATCCGAGAGGCCCTGGCGGAATCTAAACTGAGCATCGATGAGCAGATTATTGCTAAATGCGTGGTGATTGATAGCACTGTTGATGACATCTTCCATCACTTTGCTGATGATTGATAGTGGACTGATGGGGCGGTAATTGGTCAGATTGGATTTGTCCTGCTTTTTTTTTATGGACAGGGCACACCTGGGCAATTTTCCACATTGTCGAGTAGCTGTTTGCGTTGTAACTCAAAAAAAAATTATCTCAATAAATTATCGGCTGGAAGCACGTTTCTCATCGGGTTGAATAATTTCTGTGTGAGGAATGTTTCAGCATCATAAACCAGGGGAACGTGCTGACTGAGCTGTGTCTTCATCTCTTCTGGGTAGTCGGACAGTTCACCCTTCATTCTGCTCTGATTCACTTTCCCAAAGCGGATCTGCAGATTCCCACATCTGGAGACTGGGTTTTCTTGTTAGGTTCCTTTTGATTTTTCTTGCTCCTGAATGATAATATATGCCAACCTTGGATCAACCTTGCGTTGTGTCCCAGTCTTGGTTCAGAGCGACACACAACGGCACCAACACTCTGAAACAAACAACACAGTCACACTTTTCTTCAGTGAGATTAATGTTGAGGCGGTTTCCATGTCGAATGCAATTGTGAACAAATTTCTCACGAAGAAATTGTGGGTGATTTGAGTATTTGCACTGAATTTCTGTGCAAGGAGGGACAGTTTCAAACAGCCATTCCGAAATCACTTCCTTCACAAAGACAAAGACTGTGCTGTCTTAACGTGTCACTCAACTTCACAAACAAATTTGAACTCGAAGTTCAGGAGAAGACAGAGTGGTGAATGATTGATAGTGTAATCTTTGGATGAGAAAAGATACTAAACATACAAAATCCAACATTTGAGCGAGCGTGTAAGATTGATCTTTCCATGGAGATGTTCACTGGAACACTGGAACAGGCCCAAGACAGAAATGTTGACATGAGAGCAGGGGGGAGTGTTGAAATGGCAAGGAACCAGAAGCTCGGGGTCATGCTTTCGGACTGAGCCGAGGTGTTCCACCTAATCTGCGTTTGGTCTCCCCAGTTTAGAGGAGACCACATTGTGAGCAGTGAATACAGTATACATAATTGAAAGAAGTACAAGTAAATCGCTGCTTCACCTGAAAGGAGTGTTTGGGCTTTAGATAATGAGCAGAGAGGAGGGAAAAGGGCCGGTATTATATCTCCTGCGATTGCATGAGAAGGTGCCTTGGGAAGGGGACGAGGTGTCAGGGATAATGGTGGAGTGGACCAGGGTGTTGTGGAGGGAACGATCCCTTCGGAATGTTGACAGGGGAGGGGAAGATGAGGTAGGTGGTGGCATCACGCTGGAGGTGGCGGAAATGGTGGAGGATGATCCTTTGGATGTGGAGGCAGGTGGGGTGGAAAGTGAGTCGCAGTTCTGGGAGGGAACGGAATGGGGAGGGCAGAGGTTGAGGGACCTGTCAACTACACTGGGAGGGGGGTGGGGCGGCAGGGTTGAAATCTAGTGATGTTGTTGAATTTAATTTCAAACACTCCTTGAACTCTCTGCCGATGAAGTCTGAAAAAGGGAAGAACAACCACACAACAAGGGTCTCAAATCCAAGACCCTGAGATTAAAGGTCTCATGCTCTACCAACTGAGCTAACAAGGCCTGATACAGTACTACTACTCTGTCTGTTATTGGACGGATGCAGCTGTTGGCTCCACCCCAAGGGTGAGAATTTGTTCCCACCAACCATGAAGCAGTTTCCTATCAATTCCCCAGATTCTCAGTAAATCTACTTACAGAAGCCCCAAAGTGTGATATATTCCTCTCACTCATCAATAATAAAACTTTCCTTTCACCTTCCAAATGCTGCCATCTATTTTGTCAATATTTATTTCTCTCTCCTTTTTATTTAATTCATGCATTCCTCAGGAATTTTTTCCCAATTATTTCTGAGGGAAGAAATGAACAGATCTGGCAGCTCAAAACTGGGCATCCATGAGACACTGCGGGTCATCAGCAGCAGCAGAATTGTATTTAAACACAATATGTTACCTCCTGGCCTGGCATATCCCTCACTCTACCATTACCATCAAGCCAAGGGAGCAATAGTGGTTCAATGAAGTGTGCAGGAGGGCATGTCAGGAGCAGCACCAAGCAGACCTAAAAATGAGGTGTCAACCTGGTGAAGCTACAACACAGGATTACTTGCATGTCAAACAGTGGAAGCAGCATGCAATAGACAGAGCTAAGCGATCTCACAACCAACAGATCAGATCAAAGCTCTGCAGTCCTGCCACATCCAGTCCTGAATGGTGGTGGATAATTAAACAATTAACAGGAGTCACAGAGATTCATAGAGTCGTACAGCATAGAACCAGGCCCTTCGGCCCACCGCGTCCATGCCGACCATAATGCCCATCTGTACTAATCCTACCTGCCTGCATTAATTCCATATCCCTCTATGCCTTGCTCATTCAAGTACCTGTCCAGATGCCTCATAAATGTCACTGCTGTTCATGCCTCCACCAGGCAGCTCATTCCAGATACCCACGATTCTTTCTGTGAAAAATTTACCCCTTTGATCCCCTTTAAACCTCCTCCCTCTTACCTTAAATCTATGCCCTCTAGTTTTAGTCACCCCTACATGGGAAACAGACTCTGGCTATCTACACTATCTACGCCCTCATAATTTTATCTACCTCTATCATGTCCCCTCTCAGCCTCCCCCACTCCAGGAAAAACAGACCCAGCCTATCCAATCTCTCTTTATAACTCAGGCCCTCCAAACCAGGCAGCATCCTTGTGAATCTTTTCTGCACCCTCTCTAGCTTAATCACATCTTTCCTGTAGTGCAGCCACCAGAACTGCACACAGTACTCCAAATGCGGCCTAACCAACGTTATGTACAACTGTAACATGACGTCCCAACTCTTGTACTCAATGCCTCAGCCGATGAAGTCAAGCATGCCAGACGCCTTCTTCACCACCCTGTCTACCTGTGTTGCCACTTTCAGGGAACTATGTACTTGCACCCCAAGGTCTCTCTGCTCAACAACACTCCCCAGGCCCTGCCATTCAGTGAAAATGTCCTGCCCTGTTTTAACTTCCCAAAATGCATGACTTCACACTTGTCCGCGTTAAATTCCATTTGCCAATCCCTTGCCCACTTTTCCAGTTGATCTATATCCTGTTGTAAACTTAGACAACCTTCTTCACTGTCCACTATACCACCAATTTTGGTGTCATCTGCAAAATTACTAATCATGCCCCTTACATTCACATCCAAGCCATTAATATATACGACAAACAACAGAGGGCCCAGCACCGATCCCTGCGACACACCACTGGTCACTGGTCTCCAATCTGAAAAACAACCCTCCACTACCACCCTCTGCCTCCTATCACCAAGCCAATTTTGTATCCAATTGGCTCGCTCACCCTGGATTCCATGTGTTTGAACCTTCTGGACCAGCCTACCATGCAGGACCTTGTCAAAGGCCTTGCTAAAGTCCATGTAGACAGCATTCATCGGCCTGCCCTTGTCAATCCTCTTGGTCACCTCCTCGGAAAACTCAATCAAAATCATGAGTCATGATTTCCCATGCACAAAGCCATGCTGACTATCCCTAATCTGACCTTGCCTTTCCAAATGCATATAAATCCTGTCTCTCAGAATCCCTTCCAAGAACTTTCCCACCACTGATGTAAGGCTCACCGGCCTGTAGTTCCCTGGCTTATCCCTGCTGCCCTTCTTAAATAAAAGCATAGCATTAGCTATCCTCCAGTCTTCCGGTACCTCACCTGTGGCTAACGATACAAAAATCTCGGCCAGGGCCCCAGCAATCTCCTAACTTGCTTCCCATAGCATCCTAGGATACACCTGGTCAGACCCTGGGGATTTATCCACCTTAATGCGCTTCAATACCTCCAACACCACTTCCTTTGTAATGTTGATATGCTTCAGGATATTGCTGTTCCCTCCCTTGAACTCACTGGCTTCCATGACCTTCTCCACGGTAAATATGGACGAGGAATATTCATTTAAGACCTCGCCCATTTCCCGTGGCTCCACACATAGATTACCACACTGATCCTTAAGGGGACCTACTGTCTCCCTGGCTACCCTTTTACTCTTAATATACTTATCGAATCTTTTAGGATTCTCCTTTATCTTATCTGCCAGGGAGATCTCATGGCCCCTTTTCGCCCTCCTAATTTCCTTCTTCAGTGTAGTCCTACATCCCCTATACTCCTCGAGGGTCTCGCTCGATCCCAGCTGCCTATACCTGACATATGCCTCCTTCTTTATCCTGACCAGGCCCTCAATACCCCTAGTCAACCAAGGTTCCCTAAACTTGCCAGCCTTGCCCTTCCATCTAACAGGAAATTGCCAGCCCTGAATTCTTCCGATCTCACTTTTAAAAGCCTCCCACTTGCCAGATGTCCCTTTACCTGTAAACAGCCTCTCCCATTCAACTTTTGAGAGTTCCTGTCTGATGCTATCAAAATTAGCCTTCCCCCAATTTAGGACTTCAACCTGAGGACCAGTCCTATCCTGTTCCGTAACGATCTTGAAGCTAATAGAGTTATGGTCACTGGTCCCAAAGTGCTCCCCCACTGACACATCAACCACCTGCCCATCCTCATTTCCTAAGAGGCGGTCAAGTGTAGCCCCTTCTCTAGCAGGGCCATCCACATACTGCTTCAGAAAACTATCCTGGACACACTTAACAAATTTTTCCCCATCTGACCCCTTAGTACTAAGGCAGTCCAGTCAATATTAGGGAAGTTAAAATCACCTACTATTACAACCCTATAATTCCTACACCTATCTGTGATTTCCCTACAAATATGCTCCTTCAATCCCCCCTGACTATTGGGGGGTCTATAGTATAATCCCAACAAAGTGATCACCCCTTTCTTATTTCTAAGTTCTACCCATATGGCCTCGCTTGTCATTCCCCCCGGGATATCCTTTCTAAGTACTGCCGTGATGTCCTCCCTAATCAATAGTGCAACCTCCTCTCTTACCTCCATCTCTGTCACGCTGGAAGGATCGGTACCCCGGAACATTGAGCTGCCAGTCCTGCTCATCCCTCAACCACGTTTCCGTAATAGCTATAATATCACAATCCCATGTACCGATCCATGAGTTCATCTGCCTTACTGTAAGGCATCTTGCATTAAAGTAAATGCAGTTTAGTCTACCAGACCTTCCACGCTCCCCGTCCTGCATCTGCCCAGCCTGCCTACTGGACTTGCTTGCTTTGACTTCGATATTTGCCTCAAATATCTCATCAGAGAGACCACTACTTTGGGTCCCACCCCCCTGCCAGACTAGTTTAAACCCTCCCGAGTAGTACTAGCAAACCTCCCTGCAAGGATATTGGTCCCCCTCCAGTTTAGATGCAACCTGTCCCTCTTGTACAGGTCACCTCTGCACCAGAAGATCCAAGTACCTGAAGCCCTCCCGGCTACACCAGCTCTTCAGCCACGCATTCATTTGCCTAATCCTCCTATTCCTACCATCACTAGCACGTGGCACAGAAAGTAATCCTGAGATTACAACCCTAGAGGTCCTGCTTTTTAACCTTCTGCCTAACTCCCTATATTCACTTTGCAGGACCTCAACTCTCTTCCTGCCTATGTCGTTGGTATCAATATGGACCACGACCTCGAGCTGCTCACCGTCCCTTTTCAGAATGTCCTGCAGCCACTCCGAGACATCCTTGACCCTAGCACCAGGGAGACAAGATACCATCCTGGAGTCTCGTTTGCGGCCGCAGAAATGCCTATCTGCACCCCTTATAATGAATCCCCTATCACTAAAGCTCTTCCAAACCTTTTCCTCCCCTGCAGTGCTGCAGAGCCCTCTGTGATGCCACAAACTCGGCTGTTGCTGCTTTCCCCTGGGAGGTCATCCCCCCAACAGTATCCAAAGCGGTATATCTGTTTGAGAGGGGGATGGCCACAGGGAACCCCTGCACTACCTACCTGCGCCTACTACTCCATCTGGTGGTCACCCATCTCTTTTCTGCCTGTGCAGCCATTACCTGTGGTGCGACCACCTCACTAAACGTGCTGTCCACGACTTCCTCAGCATCGCGGATGCTCCACAGTGAAACCACCCGCAGCTCCAGCTCCCTAATGCGGGTAGCCAGTAGCTGCAGATAGATACACTTGCCGCACACGTGGTCATCAGGGACACTGGAAGCGTTCCTGATTTCCCACATAGCGCAGGAGATGCATATCACGGGGCTGAGCTCTCCTGCCATGACTTACCCTTAGGTTAATGAGTTACTCCCTTAATTAAAACATACTAATTATACTAGAGGCCTTGTTCCACCCACTTCAACCCAAAGTCCTTAAAAAAAAACTTTAGTAGTACTCACCTTAACACCAGAGTTTTTTTTTCCAACAAAAAAAAACAACTTTCCCCTTTTTTCAGAGCTGCTACTCACCAACCAATCAGCATGCAGCTCTCCTCTGACATCACTGTTTGCCTTTTTTTCCAAAAATCCGGCGCGCTGGAAGAGGTTCAACTGCTCTCTGGTCCTGGAAGGTAAGGAGGACAAGGCTCCACAAATGCCCCCATCCTTAATGATAGGGGAGAACACCATATCAGTGCATAAGACAAGGTTGAATCATTTGCAAACTTCTTCAGCCAGAAGTGCCAAGTAGATGATCCATCCCGGCCTCCGCCTGAGGTCCCCAGCATCACAGGTGACAATCTTCAGCTCATCCAATTCACTCCACATGATATCAAGAAATGGCTGAAGGCACTGGATACTGACAACATTGAGGCTGGAGTGCTGATGATTTGTGCTCCAGAACTAGCCGCACCGCTAGCCAAGCTGTTCCAGTACAGTTACAACACTGGCATCTACCCGGCAATGTGGAAAATTGCCCAGGTATGTCCTGTACACAAAAAGCAGGACAAATCCAACCCGGTCAATTCCTGCCCCGTCAGCCTCCTCTTGATCATCAGTAAAGTGATGGAAGGTGTCGTTGACAGTGCTATCAAGCAGCACTGACACAGCAATAACCTACTCACCGATGCTCATTTTGGTTTCTGCCAAGGCCACTCGGTTCCTGACCTCATTATGGCCTTGGCTCAAATCTGGACAAAAGAGCTGAATTCAGGAGGTGAGATGAGGTAACAGTGACTGCTCCTGCCAAGGGCATCAAGGAGCCCTTGCAAAATTGAAGACAATGGCAATCAGGGGGAAACTCTCCACTAGTTGGAGTCATACCTAGCGCAAAGGAATATGGTGATGGTTGTGGATGGCCAATCATCTCAGTCCCAGACATCGTTCAGGAGTTGCTCAGGGTCACGTCCTAGGCCCCAATCAACTTCAGCTGCTTCATCAATGACCTTCCCTCCATCATAAGGTCAGAAGTGGGGATGTTTGCTGATGATTGCAAAATGTTCAGTCACATTAGCAACTCCTCAGATACTGAAGCAGTCCGTGTCCATCTGTAGAGAGACCTGGACAACATTGGGCTTGGGCTGATAAGTGGCAAGTAACATGCACGCCACAAAAATGCCAGGCAATGACCATCTCCAACAAGAGAGAATATAACCATCTCCTCTTGACATTCAATGACATTACCATTTCTGAATCCTTCACTATCAACACCCTGGGGATTACCATTGAGAAGAAACTGAATTGGATCAGCCATATAAATACCGTAGCTGCAAGAGCAGGTCAGAGGATGGGAATTCTGCTGGAAGTAACTCACCTCCTGTCCACCATCGACAAGGCACAAGTCAGGAGTGTGATGCAATACTCACCACTTGCCTGGATGAGTGCAGCTCCAACAACACCAAAGAAACTCAACACCATCCAGGACAAAGCAGCTCACTTGATCAGCACTCCATCCACTACTTTAAATATTCACTCGCTCCACCACGAGTGAACAGTGGCAGCAGTGTGTACCATCTACAAGATGCACTGCAGCAACTCACCAAACCTCCTTCTGCAGCACCTTCCAAACCCCCGATCTCGACCACCTAGAAGGACATTGGATGAATGGGAACACCACCATCTGCAAGCTCCCCTCCAAGTTACACACTGTCCTGACTGGGAACGATATCACCATTCCTTCACTGTCACTGGATCAAAATCTTGGAACTCCCTTCCTAACAGCACTGTGGGTTTACGTACAACACATGGACTGCAGCAGCTCCAAAAAGGCAGCTCACCACCACCTTCTCAAGGGCAATTAAGGATGGACAATAAAGGCTGCGTTTGCTGACAACGCAACCACTAAGTGGCACAACTCGCTTTCTCCCCCTCCTTCGCACTGGCCGCTTCCACCCTCCACAGCCGCTCACTCCAGACCTCACTGCTCTCCCCCACTTCCCTGGCCGATTGTCCTCTGATCGCGCCACCCCATTCTCTGGTCACTCGTTCCCCACCCCACCCCCTCCCCTCCAGCTGCAAGCTCCAGGTCGTGCTGCTTCCCTTCTCTCGGCCTCTTGCTCCCACGTTTGTCCAGTCTCCACGCGCCGCACGAAGAAGCAAGGCGGGCTGTAAAGTGTGACGTAGGAGCGAGTAGTGAGTGGCCGAGAGGAAGGAAGTGGTACGGCCTAGAGCTAATGGCTGGAGCGGGGGTTGGGGGGCTGGGAGCGAGTGGCAGGAGAGCTGGGTGACGCGAGCGGGGAACAATCGGCCAGGGGAGCAGCGCGGTGTAGAGCGAGCGGCTGAGGGGAGGAAGCATCGAGGCCTGGAGCGAGTTGCAGAGGGGGGAGAGCTCCAGCCTCAAAGTCTCCTATTCAGCTGCTTCCTCCAGCTGAGTGAGAGGCTGGAGACCTGATGATGCTGCAGCGTGCATGTGCGAAGATGGACCAGGCGCGGATATGCGATGACGTTGGCGCTGAGCCATGACATCATCCTGCGCATGTGCAACTTAATCCTGGCAAGATGTAGCTGTGCCTATGAGCAGCTTGGCGCTCTCCGATGATGTCAGCGGGCCGCTCCATTGACAGGAATCACATTGTGTCAGCAGTGCCCACATCTCATGAAAGAATAAAAAAGAGATTTACCACAATGGTAGCAGGGGGAAGGATTTCAGTTATGTGAAGAGATTGGAGAAGCTGGGGTTGTTCTCCTTGCAGCAGAGAAAGTTCAGAAGAGATTTGACACATTTGTTCAAAATCATGGAGGTTTTCAATAGTTTAAATAAGGAGAAACTGTTTCCAGTGGTAAAAGGGTCAGTAAGCAGAGGACACAGATATCAGGTGATTGGCAGAAGAACCAGAGATGACATGAGGAACCATTTTTTACACAGCAATGTGTTGTCATAAAGAAAGAAAAGACTTGCATTTATATAGCACCTTTCAAGACCACTGGATATATCAAAGCACTTTGTAGACAATGAAATACTTTTGAAGTGTAATCACTGTTGTAATGTCAGAAATGCAGCAGTTAATACCCACAAACAGCAATGTGATAATGACCAACTGATCTGAGGGGCAAATATTGATCACAACACCAGGGAGAATTGCTCTTCACTTGTTTGAAATTGCAGCATGGGATCTTTTACATTCACCCAAACATGCAGACCAGGTCTTGGTTTAACATCACACCTGAAAGGCAGTACCTTCAACACCCTCAGTGCTGCACTGGAGTGTCAGCTGTGAAATCTGAACCCAGAAGCTTGTGATTTCGAGGTGAGTGTGACCAACTGAGCCACAGCTTTTACCTGAGTCTCAATCCTTCTACCAACAGTTTCTCTCTATCGGGTCTGTCACGGCCCCTCATGATTGTGAACACCTCTATCAAATCTCCTCTCGAAGGAGAACAACCCCAGCTTCTCCAATCTATCCACATAACTGAAATCCTAACCACACGTTGCAGAAAGGAATTTTTCCTCAAGTTCCTTCTGGTTTTGTCAGTCACCTTAAATCTGTAACCTTTGGTTATTGACCATTCAGCAGTTAGAAACAGTTCCTCAGTATTTACTTGACCCCAAACCTTCAAGGAAGCTCTGCAAAGTAACTGAAAATCTAGTTGTCAGAAGTGGGATTTAAACACATGCCTCCAGTGAAAGCTGCAACCTGAACAGAGAAGCTGAAACCACTCAGTCACCTCAACTGTTCAGACCTTTTTGACCTCGTCATCACTTCTGTACTTTGAAAGGTTCACTCAGTTCAGGAACTTGTTCAATGTTACTGGAATGCTCAGTGATTGGGATATTAACTCCTGCGGGTTTTCCTGAGCTTGTTCTCGGTGTATGGGGATGTTTGTCCTGGACCGTGGAATATTGCATCCCTGTAATGGACATTAACCCACTGATTGAATCTGTTTTCACTGCTTTCCGCTGGTGCTGGGTAATTGCAGAGTGTGTGGCTGGAATGTTGCTGCTTGTCCCGGCCTCACACACTCTGGGAAAGAGTGAATAATTGATGCATCTGTTTCCGTATCTGAAATGTGGCTTAGATCTGCTGTTATTAACCGAGGCAGCGCTGCAGAAGGATCTGTTAATAATCTCTCACTAATCAACTGCCAACAGTCAGAATGTGTAACTTTGAGCAGCGCTTTCTGCACCGTAAGGGCTGGAAAGTTGAGGGAGGGAGAGACACTGTCAGTATCTGAGTGTATACAGCACTGTACAGAGAAAGAGCCAATATACCGGGGCTGAGACACAGTGCATCTTTTCACATTTAATCACAATAATATCCACAGTCAGGAACTGAAAAGGATGAAAAACCGAATAGCAAGAGCAAAAGTAAGAAAAGTAAGTAATTATAGATTAGCTGATCAGCTTTCTCTGTGTGACCTGGTAGTCTACAGTTTTATATTCAAAGCTTTCTCAACATTGGCCAGGGAATGATTTCTTCTCAAGGGCTGAAGATTAACAAAACTTCTTGGAATTTAAAATCTTTCAAAAATAATTCCATGGAGCTAATGGGGAAAAATCAAATAACTGCATCAATTATAGGAGAGCTGGTTAGTGATGACCTGGATGTGTCTGCAGTGTGCAGGACCAGACTGTTTCTGTAGATTCACAATGAATGTTCCACCCTTTATTTGTAACAGTAAAGCTGATAGTGGACAATGGCTATTCTGGTTGCAGCAACCTGAAGATTTAACTGACACCCTGCTTTCGGGTAATCTAGAAAGCACAACATGCAGCTCTGTCAGTTAGTGTGCTTGTTTGTTAACCCACAATTTGTTGGTTCAAGCACTTAAAAGGATGAGGCTTTATTAACTTAAACTCTTCTACATCTGCTGTATTACTCTTGCTGTTGGTTCTTCAAAGATAAGGTTAATCAAGACTTTCTTTATGAAATCCATGCTGACTGTGCTTTATTATATTTTCATTTTCATATGTATTTTCTACTTTTGGGGATTACAGGATATTGTCTTTTTATTGATTTTATTGCATTTATTGCCCATCCCTAATTCCCTCGAGAAGGTAGTGATGAGCTGCCTTCTTGAACCACTGCAGTCGATGTGGTGCTGTTAGGAAGGGAGTTCCAGGATTTTGACCCAGCCACAGTGAACGAATGGTGATATAGTTCCAATTCCAGGGTGGTGTGTGGCTCAGAGGGGAACTTGCAGGTGGTGGTGTTCCCATGCATCTGCTGCCCTTGTCCTTCAAGGTGGTAGAAGTCACGGGTTTGGAAGGTGCTGTCTAAGGAGGCTTGCTGCGTTGCTGCAGTGCATCTTGTGGATGGTACACACTGCTACCACTGTGCGTCAGTTATGGAGAGAGTGAATTTTGTGAATGAGGTGCCAATCAAGTGGGCTGCTTTGTCCTGGATGGCGTCGAGCTTCTTGAGTGTTGTTGGAGCTGCAACTATCCAGGCAAGTGGAGAATATTCCATCACACTCCTGACTTGTGCCTTGTAGATAGGGGACAGGCTTTGGGGAGTCAGGAGGTGAGTTACTCGCCGCAGGATTCCTAGTGTCTGACCTGCTCTTGTCGCCATGATATTTATATGCTTATTGCAATTCAGTTTCTGGTCAATGGTAACCCCCAGGATGTTGATAGTGGGGGGATTCAGCAATCGTAACACCGTTGAATGTCAAGGGGAGATGGTTAGATTCTCTCTTGTTTGAGATGGTCATTGCCTGGCACTTGTGTGACTCGAATGTGAAATATACTTATTGTAGGGTAATGTATTGTAATGCAGAGTGACAACACTTGGAAAGTCCTTCATTGGTTGTAAAAGGCTTTACAAAGTCCTGTGGTGATTGAAATGCATGTGTTGCTTTTTCCATTGTTATCAATGTCATTTTGATCAAAAGATAGGATTCGTGAGCACAAAGTTTAAATCAATGTTGATTCAAGTAATGTAAAAGCATCTATATTCTTGCACTATACTTAATAATCACCATCTTCCTATCCTTACAGAGTAAAATGTCTTTGACCCTGAAATTGATTCCACAATCTCAGTCCCTCAGACAATTTCAGCCCAGTTCTGATGAAAGGTCACAGATCTGAAACGTTAACTCTGTTTCTCTCTCCACAGATGCTGCCAGACCTGCTGAGTATTTCCAGCATTTTCTGTTTTTATTTCAGATTTCCAGTCTCTGCAGTATTTTACTTCTGTGTTACTTTGAAAGATAAAACTGACCCACCTGTCTACAATTCACACTTGCGTCTCCCATGAAATGATTCTGTATAATGTTAATGTAATGAATACAGATTCAGAGCACTGAGCTTCCTGTGGGGAATTGGGGATATGAAAACCAGCAGACTCTGCAGGAATTTCCACTGGGAGCACAAATTCACAAAATCTACCTTTTATATATTGATTCATTTTGATTGTCCTTTTGGAAAATTATTTTGCAACAATTTAAACATCAACCCACAGCTCCATGACTGGGTCAATTATGAGGTCATCCTCTGACAGGTCATATGACAGCTGGAGCCACAAGACATCAGAACCAGATTTGTGACTCGATTAAAACCCGGAATCCTGTCACAATGGCTTTTCAAATAAAGCTGTTGCTGTTTGAAAACACAGCAGTTAAACTTTCTGCCTGACCATGAGGGGAGCTAGGGAGAAATTTACAAAACTAAATCCTTCAACAAAATAGTTCATAAACCATTAATATCGAAATCATGTGAGGATTTATATGCAGTAGAGAAACAAGCAGAATACAGAAAGTACAGAGGAGAGCTGAAAAAGGAAAAGAGATCAGCAAGAGAGTGTATGAGAAAAGATTAGCAGGTCACATAACTGGGAACACTGAAGTCTTTTACCAACATATGGACAGTCAATGAAAGGGTGGGTCAATTAGGAGATCCTGTGGAGGCAGAGGGTGTGGCTGAGGCACTAATTAAGTACATTTCATCTGTCATCACAAAACAAACGGATGCTGCATTTTTCACAGTAAAGGAGGAGGAAGTGGAGAATTTGGACGGGATAAAAATAGATAAAGAGGAGACAATTACAAGGTTGGCAGCACTCACAGTAGAAAAGTCACCCGGTCTGGATGGGCTGCATCCTGGGTTGCTGAGGGAAGTAAGGGTGGAAATATCAGAGACTCGAACCACAATCTTTCAATCCTTCTTGAATATGGGACTGTTGCCAGAGGACTGGAGGATGCAGGATAGCTTGGGCAGTTCGATATCAGTTTAACTTGACCATTTTTATAATGTATCCATTGTAATAACTAACAACGTTAAGAAAGCCATTTTATAATGAACACATGACCAAAGGAACCATTTTGTGTTCAGTACTAACGTTTATATCCTGTATAATTAATGAGTAGCTACCCATCATGAAACAGATGATTGTAAAACCAGCCGCGATGCCAGATTGGATTTGGTACTGGGTAATGAACCTGGCCAGGTGTTAGATTTAGATGTAGGTGAGCACTTTGGTGATATTGATCACAATTCGGTTAGGTTTACCTTAGCGATGGGCAGGGACAGGTATATACCACAGGGCCAAAATTATAGCTGGGGGAAAGGAAATTCTGATGCGATTAGGCAAGATTTAGGAAGCGTCGGATGAGGAAGGAAACTGCAGGGGATGGGAACAATCGAAATGTGGAGCTTATTCAAGGTGCAGCTACTGCGTGTCCTTGATAAGTATGTACCTGTCAGGCAGGGAGGAAGTTGTCGAGCGAGGGTGCCGTGGTTTACTAAAGAAGTTGAAGCGCTTGTCAAGAGGAAGAAGAAGGCTTATGTTAGGATGAGACGTGAAGGCTCAGTTAGGGCGCTTGAGAGTTACAAACTAGCCAGGAAGGATCTAAAGGGAGAGCTAAGAAGAGCAAGGAGAGGACACGAGAAGTCATTGGCGGATAGGATTAGGGAAAACCCTAAGGCTTTCTATAGGTATATCAGGAATAAAAGAATGACTAGAGTTAGATTAGGGCCAATCAAGGATAGTAGTGGGAAGTTGTGTGTGGAATCAGAGGAGGTAGGGGAAGTGTTAAACGAATATTTTGGGTCAGTATTTACAGTAGAGAAAGAAAATGTTGTCGAGGAGAATACTGAGATTCAGGCTACTAGGCTAGATGGGATTGAAGTTCACAAGGAGGAGGTGTTATCAATTTTGGAAAGTGTGAAAATAGATAAGTCCCCTGGGCCAGATGGGATTTATCCTAGGATTCTCTGGGAAGCTAGGGAGGAGATTGCAGAGCCTTTGCCCTTGATCTTTATGTCATCATTGTCGACAGGAATAGTGCCGGAAGACTGGAGGATAGCAAATGTTGTCCCCTTGTTCAAGAAGGGGAGCAGAGACAGCCCTGGTAATTATAGACCTGTGAGCCTTACTTCGGTTGTGGGTAAAATATTGGAAAAGGTTATAAGAGACAGGATTTATAATCATCTTGAAAAGAATAAGTTCATTTGCAATAGTCAGCACGGTTTTGTGACGGGTAGGTCGTGCCTCACAAACCTTATTGAGTTTTTCGAGAAGGTGACCAAACAGGTGGATGAGGGTAAAGCAGTGGATGTGGTGTATATGGATTTCAGTAAGGCGTTTGATAAGGTTCCCCATGGTAGGCTATTGCAGAAAATACAGAAGTATGGGGTTGAAGGTGATTTAGAGCTTTGAATCATAAATTGGCTAGCTGAAAGAAGACAGAGGGTGGTGGTTGATGGCAAATGTTCATCCTGGAGTTTAGTTACTAGTGGTGTACCGCAAGGATCTGTTTTGGGGCCACTGCTGTTTGTCATTTTTATAAATGACCTGGAAGAGGGTGTAGAAGGGTGGGTTAGTAAATTTGCGGATGACACTAAGGTCGGTGGAGTTGTGCATAGTGCCGAAGGATGTTGTAGGGTACAGAGGGACATAGATAGGCTGCAGAGCTGGGCTGAGAGATGGCAAATGGAGTTTAATGCAGAAAAGTGCGAGGTGATTCACTTTGCAAGGAGTAACAGGAATGCACAGTACTGGGCGAATGGGAAGATTCTTGGTAGTGTAGATGAACAGAGAGATCTTGGTGTCCAGGTGCATAAATCCCTGAAGGTTGCTACCCAGGTTAATAGAGCTGTTAAGAAGGCATATGGTGTGTTAGCTTTTATTCGTAGGGGGAACGAGTTTCGGAGCCACGAGGTCATGCTGCAGCTGTACAAAACTCTGGTGAGACCGCACCTGGAGTATTGCATTCAGTTCTGGTCACCGCATTATAGGAAGGATGTGGAAGCTATGGAAAGGGTGCAGAGGAGATTTACTAGGATGTTGCCTGGTATGGAGGGAAGGTCTTACGAGGAAAGGCTGAGGGACTTGAGGTTGTTTTTGTTGGAGAGAAGGAGGAGGAGAGGTGACTTAATAGAGACATATAAGATAATCAGAGGGTTAGATAGGGTGGATAGTGAGAGTCTTTTTCCTCGGATGGTGATGGCAAACACGAGGGGACATAGCTTTAAGTTGAGGGGTAATAGATATAGGACAGATGTCAGAGGTAGTTTCTTTACTCAGAGAGTAGTAGGGGCGTGGAACGCCCTGCCTGCAACAGTAGTAGACTCGCCAACTTTAAGGGCATTTAAGTGGTCATTGGATAGACATATGGATGGAAATGGAATAGTGTAGGTCAAATGGTTTCACAGGTCGGCGCAACATCGAGGGCCGAAGGGCCTGTACTGCGCTGTAATGTTCTAATTCTAATTCTAATTCTAAAAGTAATGAGCCTTGATTGAGTTATAATTAATGAATTAATAATCATTTTAGAGAGAATGGGTTTTCATTTAAAGTTAGTTCAATCTAATTACTGTGAGTTTCTGTGTCTTTGTGGGAAAGGGCAGTTTCAGCTAAATGTATTCAGACAATGGACCTTTCTCGGACCCCTGATAAAACCCATGGTATGTTCCATCGTGACCTTCAAAAGTCTAGATTCAATGAAGAGGAAACTTGTTTCAGATCAGATTGGGAGACAGTGTGAAACCACTCCATTGTACTCATGTCTCAGATTCTGAGGACAGTTGGCTGTTAGTGGAAGACATCATTAAGAACTAATTAAATGTACCTAGCAAATGCTCGGACCAATTATTATTTTACAAGGTGGTGTGATGGCAATCCAGGGGTTAAAAGTAGGGATCTTGAAAGCTTTCAATGTGCAGGAACACTAGAAGAGCTCAAGGGTAAAGGCTCAGATCATCAACCAAGTTCTCCACCTGATGAGGGATCTAGGCTGGACAAAGAGGACCGTGACACTCTGAGACCAAGCTCTACCATTCCGCACACCTGCTGGAGTTGTAAAGTTATATTCCCCAAGTTTGTTAAGTATAATTTTACTTTCAATTATTGAGTACTATTTTACTCTCAATAAAAGTTCTGGACTTATTAATCAAGTATCCTGTTGCCTTAATTGGTTAAAGTCATGCCCAAAGAGATTGTCCACAATAGACTTTCCAGAATTAAAAGATAAGTCTGCAAGGGTTGCTAATTTTACAGCCCTGATTAAAAAGAGAGATAAACCCAGGAACTACAGACCAGTTAGTCTAAAGTCGGTGGTGGGGAAACTTTTCGAGACAATTATCCTGGAGAAAACTAACTGTCACATGGTGGAACATGGGCTAATAAATGACAGCCAGTACAGATTGGTTAACAGAAGATTGTGTCTGAATTAATGAATTAATTTATTGGATGAAGTTTCAGAGAGAGAGTTGATCAGGGTAGTGGGGTTGATGGTGTGTGTCTGGAGTTCAAAAATATGTTTGAAAATGTACCATAAAATAGACTTGTTAACAAAATTGGAGCAGATGGTATTAAAGGGGCGGTGGCAGCGTGGATAAGGGGCAGAAAGCATAAAGTAGGGTGAATGCTTGTTTTTCAGAATGGAGGGACTAATACAGTAATGTCACTGTTGTTGCAGTGTCTGACCCTGAGCTGTCCTAGGGAGGGGGCTGTTTGTGATGTTCCTGTGGGGTGCATTATCATCAGGGTCTCTCTCTGAGCTGTCCCAGGGATGGGGCAGTGTGTGATATCCTTGTGCATGTCATACAGGCCCACTGGCGTGTGATTCCATCCTGAAGCCAAGAAACAGAGCCCCAGATATGGGCAAAAAGTCTCACTTCTCTATCGGTCTCTTGAAAAGACACAGTGGCGCAGTGGTGAGCACCGCAGCCTCACACCTCCAGTGACCTGCGTTCGATTCCGGGTACTGCCTGTGCAGAGTTTGCAAGTTCTCCCTGTGACTGCGTGGGTTTCTGCCGGGTGCTCCGGTTTTCTCCCACAGCCAAAGACTTGCAGATTGATAGGTAAATTAGCCATTGTAAATTGCCCCCAGTGTATGTAGGTGGGAGGGGAATTGAGGGGATGTGGTAGGAATATGGGATTAATGTAGGATTAGTTTAAATGGGTGGTTGATGGTTGGCACAGACTCGGTGGGCTGGAAGGGCCTGTTTCCGTACTGTGTCTCGAAATAAATAAATAAGAAGGCTGAGGGAGTAAACCTGGACAGTAAATCCGGAGTGGAGTCCTGGAGGCGGATACCTGTGACTTATCAGGCAGTTTTACAGCAACTCCTACAGCAGATCTGGTAACAAACAGTACTGGTATTGTCCTTTCCTCTGGACAATACCAGCAATGCTGACAGGGGTTCCTGATGCTCAGGGTCTCCATACTATTTGCCCAGGCCTGTGCACTGGAGAGGACACTCCAGCTTCATGGTTAAACATTCGCACAACCCGGGAATAAACAGTTACTGATTGTGAGCTCTCATTCAATTGGTGCAGAGTATGAGCGCCAGGGGTTACTTCGGACAGTGGGAGAGCTCTTAGTGTCTCATTGGATAGCTACCATTCACTCCAAGCTGGGCAGCCCCCAGTCAGTTAGGTGCTGTCCTGCCACGTCCTGCTTACTTCAATGGGTGCTTGGAGCTTAGAGAGTCATCTCTGAACAGACGGATTGATAATTAATGCACCAAGAAAAACAAACTCAACAAAGAAGACACCAGTCCTTCGCATCACAAGCTGGAATGTAAGGACCATGTGTCCTGGCCTTACCGACAATCTTCTGCAGGTTGATGACACACACAAGACAGCTGTGATCGACAAGGAACCCACAAGGCTCAATGTGGACGTTGCTGTGCTGCAAGAAACTAGACTCGTTCAAAGTGGATCCCTCAAAGAGAAACACTACACCTTCTTCTGGCAGGGGAAAGCCCAAGAGGCAAGTCGTGAGCATGGAGTGGGTTTCACAGTAAAATACACGCTACTTGAGATGAGTGAACCACCCACAGTAGGCTCAGACAGACTTCTTACTCTTCACTTGTCAACACGTGTGGGCCCAGTTAATCTCATGTGCATCTATGTCCCGACACTCACCTCCACCCCAGATGTCAAGGATCAACTCTATGTGACACTTGACACTGCCATCAGTAGAATTCCCAGCACTGAGGGACTGTACCTTCTAGGAGACTTCAACACAAGCTTGGATACTGACTACACAGCTTTGCCAATGTGCATAGAGAACCAGGGGATTGGCAAGATGAACGTAAATGGACAGAGATTGCTGGAGCTATGCTGTCACCATGGATTCTGTGTGATGAACAGCTACTTCCAGGTCAAGCTGTGCTACAAGGTGTCCTGGAGACATCCGAGATCATGCCATTGGCACCAGCTAGACCTTATCATCACCAGACATACCACCCTCAGCAGTGTCCTCATCACTCACAGCTATCACAGCGCTGACTGTGACACTGACCACTCCCTGGTGTGTAACAAGGTCAGGCTTCAGCCAAGGAAGCTTCATCCATCCAAGAAGTAAGGTCGTCTTCTGATCAACACTTGCCGAACCACTGAACCAGAAAGGACCCAGGAGTTCCTCAACATCCTCGATCAGGCTCTTTCAGACAACAATGCTCAAGGCCTCAGTGCAGTGTCAAAGTGGAATCATCTGCACACCACCATCTATAACTCTGCACCCACTGTGTATAGGAAAAGAGATGGGAGGAATGCTGACTGGTTTGAGGCTTATCGGACTGAAATGGAGTCAGTTACTGCAACTAAGAGGAGAGCTCTCATGAACTACAAACAAGTCTCCAGCAAACAACATCTAGATGCCCTCAGAGCTGCCAGAAACAAGTCTCTGCAGACTGCTCGGCACTGCACCAATCAATACTGGTTAAAACTCTGCTGCTGAATCCGGGGATGCTGGAGGGATGTATGAAGGAATTAAGAAAGCAATGGGCCCAGTAGTAACTAAATCAGCACCTTTTGAAGACAAAGAGAGGGGTGATCATCACTGAACCTAACAAGCAGATGGAAAGGTGAGTGGAGCATTACCTTGAACTCTACATAACGGAGAACATTGTGATTGAAGTAGCTCTCAGTGCCATTCCAGACTTCCCTGTCATGGAGGAACTGGACAGTGAGCCCACCATAGTCGAGCTCAACAAGGGCTCAAAACATGCGTGATACAAAAATTGTCACCTTGTACAAAATTAAGGGGGATCGCAGTGACTGCAGCAATTATCAGAGCCAGCTACTCAGTTCCACTCACCTGCTCGATCCCTTTCCTCCTGCAAGTTCCTTTGCTTCAGGTATCCATCCAATTTCCTTTTCAAATCATTGATTGTCTCTACTTCTACCACACTCGTGGGTCAGGACATTACCACTCACAGCATAAAAAAATTCCACCTCACCCAAGGATGGGAAATATTTATATCTTCTATATTTAGCTTATTCCCTATCTCTACGAGAATAGAATGGCAGTCAACATGAAAGGGGACCCAAAAATCTTCGAGCAGTATATAAATAATAAGCAGGTAGTAAGCGGTGAAGTGGGCCCCATTAGGGACCAAGAGGGTAATATATACTGTGAGCTGCAGGGCAATGTTAATCTAGTTAATGAGTACCTTGTATCAATGATCACTAAGGAAGTGGAATTTGACAAAATATCAGCAGAAGTGGAGAGTGTAGAGGCAATGGAGAGGGTACAAATTGAGAGAGGGAGGTACTGAAAAGGCTGGTTATGCTTCAGGAAGATAAATTACCTGGTCCGGATGGCTTTCATCCCAGATTGCGAAAGGAAATGTGGATGCAGATAACAGAAAGGCTTGCTATAATCTTCCAATCTTCCCTGGATACGGGGGAGGTGTCAGAGGATTAAACAGTTGCAAATGTGACACCCTTATTCAAGAAAGGGTGGAAGGACAGCCCGGCTAACTACAGGCCAGTTAGATTAACAGCAGTGGTGGGTAAGGTTTTAGAAAGAACAATCAGGGAAAAAATCAACAGTCACTTGGAGAGGTTTGAGTTAATTAAGGAGAGTGAGCATGGATTTATACATGGGAGTTCATGCTTGACTAATCTAACTGCATTTTTTGATGAACTAACAGAGAAGGTTTATGAAGGGCATGCAGTGGATGTTGTTTATATGGATTTTAAGAAACGACACATAAAAGGGTGATTAACAACATTGAGGTTCATGGAATAGGAGGGTCAGTGTCCAATTGGATAGAAAATTGGCTTAAGGACAGAAAACAGCAAGTCGTAATAAATGATTCATTCTCAGACTGGAAGGTTGTCGACAGTGCTGTTCCCCAAGGGTCACTGCTGGAACCACTGCTTTTTATTTGCGACAGATAAATGACTTGGATCTTGGAATAAAGAGTAGAATCTCAAAATATGCCGATAGCACTAAACTTGGAGAAGTGGCAAACAGTGAGGATGAAATGAACCACCTGCAACAAGACAGTGATAGGCTAGCAGAATGGGCAGACAGGTGCAGATGGATTTTAGTAGTGACGAGTGTGAGGTGATGCATTTTAGCAGAAGGAATAGGGAGAGGCAATATATACTTAATGGCACAGTTCTAAAGAGTGTGCAGGAATAGAGGGACCTGTTCACTGAACAATGAACAACGTGAACAATTACTTCTTGTTGCGTGCTCTCAGATTTGTCACCTTCACTGTACTGGAGTGAGGTGACATCTACTGGCAGGAAGCAAGCACTGCAATCAAGCAGCAGAAATTCCATCGTCTGTCAGGGTGAAAGAAACATTGCAATGTGAGGAAATAGTGAATGGGTTTGATTGGGTTGGTGGAGACATGATTCCACTTGTGGTGGAGTCCAAAGCAAAGGCCAGAAATATAAAATTGTCATTAATAAAAGAAATGAGGAATTCATGAAAAATGTAGTAACGGAGTGAATGGTTAGAATGTGGATAGAATAGAAAGTGAGATTGGATGGGCAGAAGCAGTCTGAACGGATGGCTGAAACAAAAGGTGAGTGCCCTGAAATGTTAACTGTGTTTCTCTCAGCACAGATGCTGCCAGAGTTTCTGAACATTTCCAACACTTTCTGTTTTAATTTTAGAATTTGCAAGATGTTGCTTTGCTCTGAAAAAAAATGGATGATCGGCTTTGGCTGCCAGTGAAATTCCACAGGAGCTAAAAGGAAGTTCTGATATCAGTGGCATGTTGATCTAGGGGTATGATTCTTGCTTAGGGTGAGTGATTAATTAATGTGTGAGAGATCCTGGGTTTAAATCCTGGACAAGCCCTTCTTCTTTGGCATTTTTAGTTTAAGGTCATTGATTGGTTTCTGCCTTGCAGAAGGCGGAATTGATTTCCATATGGAGCCTGCTTGAGGACCAGAGGGCTGGATTCAAAGAGCTTGTCGACAAAATTGGAATGAATGAAATGTACAGAGAGCCAAGTGGGAATATAAAGTTGTAACTTTAAGTGAAGCCTGGCTCCAAAAAACAACAGAACTGGGTTCTGGTATGGAAAGGAAACCTTTCCAATTTCTGTTGTTTGGCTTGCATTGACTCATCGATTTTCTTGTTTTTCACTTTGTTGATGCCTTTGAATAATTGTGGATACTTCTTCAGGGTGTTTTCTTTCACCAGGTAGTTCTGACCTCTGATGATGATGATCGTAATGAGCTTCAACTCACTGATAGTTTTGGAACTGAGCAGATTTCCTTTACTTGAGTCTGCAACATGGAACTCAGTCTGACATGTGGACTCATGGGAGGTTTTGAATGCCACCCCTGCGTTGAAGAATACAGTTGCATCCATCCAATAAGAGACCGAGTAGAAGTGACAGTTCAGTCAGTCGAACATGAAACTTTTAATTTCAGGGTGGTGAGTTGGAGTGCCATTTTGTTTTCCCCTTTTTTACGGCATCATGAGCAGAGAGTACAAGGAGTGTTTGAAATGAAATTCAGCAAAAGTATGAGAAAGTCTCACGTTGATTCGGGACTCTTATCTCTCTGCATCATCTCGCTGTGAAAGATTGAACTTCATCTCATTTCATTCCCAGCTCGGGATCAGTGCGGCTCAGTGGGACTTCTGGCTGTCTTCTGCTTCACAATCCATCAGTGCTGAGAAAGCAATGGGGAATATTATTCACGGCTCTGTAACCAGAGGACACCGATTTAAGGTGAATGGCAAAGGAACCAAAGGCAACATGAGGAAAAACTTCTTTTGCACAGCGAGTGGTTAAGATCTGATATGCACTGCTTGAGAGTGTGATGGAGGCTGATTCAACCATGGCTTTCAAAATGGTATAAGATAATTATCTGAATTGAAAAAAATTGCATGTTTTCATGGAATACATGAGTCTGTGGCATGAGCTGAGTTGCTCGTGCAGAGAAGCAGCACAAGCACAATGAGCTGAATGGCTTCCTTTTGTTCTGTAACTATTCTATGATCTATGATTCTTTTCAGAGTGAAATCAACACTCACATACAAGAAACTGACAGGTACAATGTAAACCCCACACTAACAGACCAGCGAAAGCTAGGGACAGAGTAAAATCAATCAGTCCTAGACTAGACACTGACAGGTGCACAGTAAACTTCGCATTACCAGACAAGAAATTGACAGATACAGTGTGAAACCCACAGTCACTTTGCAGCAGTTGGCAGGTAATGTGTAAAAATCTTTCTTTCATATCCCAGCTGCAAGGTACAAAGAAAATTAGGTGCAAACCCAGGCTCACACTTCAAAGACTGAGAGATACAAAGCAAAACACATACTCACCTACAAGTACAGAGAAGAAGACACACTCAGAGGAGGTGCAGATTAAAGACACATGCATGTAACAGAAACTGATAGGGATAGAATCAAACCCTTTCTCACTTCTCAGAAACTGATAGATATAGACAAAAGCTGATGCTCACATACAAGTTGTTGAAATATATGTGGTGAAACTCACAGAGCAATAGCAGAAACAAACAAGTACTGAATAATACCCACAGTCACAGACCAAAAACTGAAATATACTGAGTTAAACACCACTTTCTCACACCAGAAACTCATGGCTACAAAGTGAAGCTGACTCTATCCTCCCAGGCATTGACAGGTACAAACGAAAACACTCACGACGATTCCAGGTCATGAAATGTATGGAATAAAACCGATCAGCTGAAAGAATAGCATTAATGACAGGTGTGGTACACAGAATGCTCAGCGGCCTAGAATCCGCCAGATCTGTGACAGGAGCGGGGAGCGCAGGCGCAGTAGAGACAGCTCTGTCAGCATCTGGAGCTGCGGGTTCGGAGTTGGAGCGGGATATTCACAAAGTGCGAGAAGACCGCGGCCTTTGCGGCTCACACAGCTGGAGCAGGGCCTCAGGGCCACAATAAGATGGAACAATCCCATCTGTATCCCTGCGGATGGTGGCGGTGAAGCTTTTCCCGGTGAGGCTTCCCGAAACCGCGTCTATAAATGGATAAGAATTGGGGACTGGGCAGGGAGCGTCTCTAAATGAATAAGATTTGGGTACTGGTCTGGGAGCGTCTGTAAATGGATAAGAATTGGGGGACTGGTTAGGGAGCGTTTTTTAATTCTTTCGTGGGATGTGGGCGTCGCTGGCTCCATCTCAGCTCGAGTAATGTGTCCAGTTCTGGGCACCAGGCTTTAGAAAGGACATCAAAGCTTCTGAGACAATTCAGAGGAGATTTACTAGAATGATCCCAGAGATGCGGGGTGTCAGTTCTCTGGACAGGCTGGTGAAGCTGGGATTGTTCTCTTCAGAGCAGAGAAGGTGAAGGGAAGATTTAATGGAGGTGTTCAGAATCATGAAGGATTTTCATAGGGTAGAGAGGGAGAAACTGTTTCCAGTTTCCTGGGGGTCAGTAACCAGAGGACACAGATTTAAAATAATTTGCCAAAAATGTCAAGGGGAGGTGTGGAGAGATCTTTTTACCCAGTAACTGATTTGGATTTGGAATGAATTGTCTGACAGGGTGGTGGAAACAGATTCAATTATAACTTTCATAAAGGAATTGGACAAATATTTCAAAGTGAAATTCTCCAGGATTATGGGGAAATAGGCAGGGGGTTGGACTAATTGCATCTTTTTGCGAGAGAGTCAGCAGAGGCACAATGGGGCTGAATGGCCTCCTTCTGTGCTGTATGATTCTATGAACATAAGAACTAGGAGCAGGAGTCGGCAATTCAGCCACTCGAGCCTGCTCTGCCATTCAATACAATCATGGCTGATCTCATCATGGCAGTTCTTGGTTCTTGCCAGTAGATGTCACTTCACTCCAATACAGTGAAGTTTACAAATCTGAGAGAGACACAACAGGAAATAATTGTTCACATTATAGTGAATGTGTGGGATTTAGAAATACTAGGAGTGGAGACGAGTTATTACTTGTCTGCTCGATCTCCATAGCCCTGTAAAATTATTTCCTTCAAGTGCCCATCCAAATTCCTTTTGTAATCCTCGATTGTCTCCAATTCCACCGCCCTCGTGGGCAGCGAGTTACAGATCATCACCAGTCACTGTGTAAAAAAGTTCTTGCACACATTCCCCCTGTACCTCCTGTCCAAAACCTTCAATCTGTGTCCCCTAGTCCTTGTACCAATAGTTAACGGGAACAATGTTTCCTTGCCAACTTATTTAAAACTGTCACAGCCGAAAACACATCTATCAATTCTCCCCTCACTCTCCTTTGATACAGGTAGAAAAGCCCTAGCTTTTCCAACCTAACCTTGTAACTAAAATCCTCCATCCCTGGATCCATTCTGGTGAATTTCCTCTGCATCCTCTCAAGGACCCTCACATTCTTTCTGAAGTGTGGTAAGCAAAACTGGAAGCAACACGCCAACTGGGGCCTAACCAGAGTTTTATAATGGTTCAGCATAACTTCCCTGCTTTGTACTCAATGCCTCTATTTATAAAGCTCAAGATCCCATATGCTTTGCTAACCACTCTCGCAATATGTCTTGCCACCTTCAAAGATTGATGCACATGAACCCCAAGTCCCTCTATTCCAACACACACTTTAGAACTGTGCCATTAAGTAAATATTGCCTCTCCCTATTCCTTATGCCAAAATACATCACCTCACAATTGTCACTATTAAATTCCATCTGCCACCTGCCTGCCCATTCTGCTAGCCTATCATTGTCCTGTTGCAGGCAGTTCATATCATCCTCACTGTTTGCCACTCCTCCAAGTTTGTTGTCATCGGGATATTTTGAGATTCTACTCAATATTCCAAGATCCAAGTCATTTATATTTCGCAAAAAAAGCAGTGGTTCTAGCACTGACCCTTGGGGAACACCACTGTCGACTATCCTCCAGGCTGACAATGAATCATTTCATAAGACTCGCTGTTTTCTGTCCTTCAACCAATTTTCTATCCAATTGGACACTGACCCTCCTATACCACGAACCTCAATTTTGTAAACCACCCTTTTATGTGGTACCTTGTCAAACGCTTCCTTAAAATCCATATAAACAACATCCACTGCATTCCCTTCATCAAGCTGCTCTGTTGGTTCATCGAAAAATGCAGTCAGATTAGTCAAGCATGAACTCCCATTTATAAATCCATGCTCACTCTCCTTAATTAACTCAAACCTCTCCAAGTGACTGTTGATTTTTTACCCTGATTATTCTTTCTAAAACCTTACCCACCACTGCTGTTAATCTAACTGGCCTGTAGTTAGCCGGACTGTCCTTACACCCTTTCTTGAATAAGGGCGTCGCATTTGCCACTGTTTACTCCTAGCACCTCCCCCGTATCCAGGGAAGATTGGAAGATTATAGCAAACTCTTCCATTATCTGCATCTGCATTTCCTTTCGCAACCTGGGATGCAAGCCATCCAGACCAGGTGATTTATCTACCCTAAGCAGAGCCTGCCTTTTTAGTACCTCCCTCTCTCAATTTGTACCCTCTCCATTGCCTCTACTCTCTTCACTTCGACTGATATTTTGTCAAATTCCACTTCCTTAGTGATCACTGATACAAAGTACTCATTAAATAGATTAACATTGCCCTGCACCTCTAAGCATATATTATCCTCTTTGTCCCGAATAGGCCCGACTCAACCTCTTACTACCCACTTATCATTTACATGCTGCTCGAAGATTTTTGGGTCTCCTTTCATGTTGACTGCCAGTCTATTCTCATAGAAATAGAGAATAAGCAAATATAGAAGATGTAAGTATTTCCCATCCTTGATGAGGTGGAATTTTTTATGTTGTGGGTGGTAATGTCTTGGCCCACGAGTGTGGTGGAAGCAGAGACAATCAATGATTTGAAAAGGAAATTGGATGGATACTTGAAGGAAAGAAACTTGCAGGAGGAAAGGGATCGAACTGGTGAGTGGAACTGACTAGATTGCTCCGGGGAGAGCCAGCATGGACGTGATAGGCCAAATGACCATCTTCTATGCTGTAAATGACTCTGTGTTGTTTCTCAAATTCAATCCACTGGTGCTTGGGAAATAATCTCAAAGTAAATTGTGCAACTGGAAAATCAGAACCAAGGCAAGGGACGCATAAGGAAGCAAAATTGCTGAAACCCGGGATTGAACCAGGGACTTTCAGACTCACACTCTCCCAACTGAGCTATTTCAGCCCGACATTAACAATAGCTTGGTGTCCTTGTTTTGGAAGAAAATACATACATTCAAGTTTTCCAAAAAATTAAAGAACACAACATGTGAGTAATATTCCCCATTGCTTTCTCAGTACTGATGAATTGTGAAGCGGGAGAGAGCCAGAGGTCCCAGTGATCCACACTGACCCCGAGCTGAGAATGAAATTAGATCAAATTCAATCTTTCATAGTGAGATGCTGCTGAGAGGTAAGAGTCCTGAATCAAAGCGAGACTTGCTCATTTCAAACCCTCGCTGTACTCTCTGCTCATGAAGCCTTAAAAAAGGGGAAAACGGAATGGCACTCAAACTCACAACCCTGCCATTAAAAGTCTCATGTTCGACTGACAGAACTGTCACTTCCACTCGGTCTCTTATTGGATGGATACAACTTCAACGCAGGGGTGGCATTCAAATCCTCCCATGGGTCCACATGTCAGACTGAGTTCCATGTTGTAGACTCAAGCAAAGGAAATCTGCTCACTTCCAAAACTATCAGCGAATTGAAGCTGATTACAATCAACATCATCAGAAGTCAGAACTACCTGGTGAAAGAAGACACTCTGAAGAAGGATCCACAATTATTCAAAGGCATCGACAAAGTGAAAAACAAGAAAATCGATGAGTCAATGCAAGCCAAACAACAGAAACACTGAAGAATTCCATTCCATTCCATTCCAGAACCCAGTCCTGTTGTTTTTGGAGTCAGGTCTCAATTACTGCAACAGCTTTCTATTCCCAGTTGGTTTTCTGTACATTTAGTTAATTACAATTTTGTCGACAAGCTCTTTGAATCCAGTTGTCTGGTCCTCAAGCCAGCTCTGCATGGAAGTCAATTCCACTTTCTGCAAGGCTGAAACCAATAGATAACCTTAATCTAAAAATGCCAGCAGACCAGGGCTCATCCGGGACTTGAACCCGGGATCTCTCACATGTTAATTAACCATACTCCCGAAGCGAGAATCATACCCCTAGACCAACAAGCCACTGGCAGGTCAGGTTTTATTAGCTGCTGTGGAATTTCACTGGAATCCCCCAGTCAATCATCCATTTTTTTTCAGATCAAAGCAACATCCTGCAAATGCTGAAATAAAAACAGAAAGTGCTGGAAATGTTCAGCAGCTCTGGCAGCATCTGTGCTGAGAGAAACACAGTTAACGTTTTAGGGCACTCACCTTTTGTTTCAGCCATCCTTTCAGACTGCTTCTGTCCATCCAATCTCACTTTCTATTCTATCCACATTCTAACCATTCACTACGTTACTACATTTTTCATGAATTCCTCATTTCTTTTATTAATGACAACTTTGTATTTCTGGCCTTTGCTTCAGACACCACTACAAGTGGAATCATGTCTCCATCTACCCAATCAAACCACTTCGCTGCATCCTCACATTGCAATGTTTCTTTCACCCTGACAGACTGTGGAGTTTCTGCTGCTTGATTGCAGTTCTTGCTTCCCGCCAGTAGATGTCACCTCACTCCAATACAGTGAAGTTTACAAATCTGAGAGAGACACAACAGGAAATAATTGTTCACATTCTAGTGAATGTGTGGGATTTAGAAATACTAGGAGTGGAGACGAGTTATTATTGCACTCTGCTATTACATCTTTTATAATGGACTCCAGTATTTTCCCCACGACTGATGTCAGGCTAACCGGTATATAATTCGCTGTTTTCTTTCTGCCTCTTTTTTTAAATAATGGAGTTACATTAACTACCGTCCAATCCATTGGAACTGTTCCAGAGTCGATAGAATTTTGAAAAAAGACCAGAAATGCATATGATATTTCAAGGGCCACTTCCTTAAGTACTCTGGGATGTAGAGTATCAGTCCCTGGGGATTTATCGGCCTTCAATCCCATCAATTTCCCAAACATTCCCTACTAATACTGATTTCATACAGTTCCGCCTTCTCACTAGACCCTATGTTCCCCAACATTTCTGAGAGGTAATTTGTATCCTCCTTTGTGAAGACAGATCCAAAGTATGTATTTAATTGGTCTGCCATTTCTTTGTTCCCCATGATAAATTCCCCCGTTTCTGACTGTAAGGGGCCCACATTTGTCTTCACTAATCTTTTTCTCTACACATATCTATAGAAGCTTTTACAGTCAGTTTTTATGTTCTCTGCTAGCTTACTCTCATACTCTATTTCCCCCTTCTTAATCAATCCTTTTGTCCTCCTCTGCTAAATTCCAAACTGCTCACAATCTTCAGGTTTGCTGCTTGTTCTGGCCATTTTATATTTCTCCTCCTTGGATCTAATACTTTCCTTAATTTCTTTTGTAAGCCACAGTTGAGCCACCCTTCCTGTTTTACTTTTGCACAGACAGGAATGAACAATTGTTGTAATTAATCCATGCGCTCTTTAAATGCTAGCCATTGCCTATCCACTGTCAACCCTTTAAGTAACGTTCCCCAATCTATCATAGCCAACTCCCGCCTCATACCTTCATAGTTTCCTTTGTTTAGATTCAGGACCCCAGTTTCGGAATCAACTCTCTCACTCTCCATCTTAATGAAGAATTTTATCATATTATGGGCGCACTTCCCCAAGGGACCCCACACAACAAGATTGTTAACTAATCCTTTCTCATTACACAATACCCAGTCCAGGATGGCCTGTTCTCTGGAGGTGTTATACACCTCTATCAATTCTCCACTCAATCTCCTTTGAGAATGGCAGAATAATCCTAGCTTTTCCAACCTAACCTTGTAACTAAAATCCCCCATCCCTTGATCCATTCTGGTAACTCGCCCCTGCGTCCTCTCAAGGACCCCCAAATTCTTTCTAAAGTCTGCTGTGCAGAACTGGAAGCAACACTGCAATTGGGGCCTAACCAGAGTTTTATAATGGTTCAGCATAACTTCCCTGCTTTTGTATTCAATGCCTCTATTTATAAAGCCCAAGATCCCATATGCTTTGCGAACCACTCTCGCAATATGTCTTGCCACCTTCAAAGATTGATGCACATGAACCCCAAGTCCCTCTATTCCAGTACACTCTTTAGAACTGTGCCATTAAGCATATATTGCCTCTCCCTATTCCTTCTGCCAAAATACATCACCTCACACTTGTCACTATTAAATTCCATCTGCCACCTGTCTGCCCATTCTGCTAGCCCATCACTGTCCTGTTGCAGGCAGTTCATATCATCCTCACTGTTTGCCGCTCCTCCAAGTTTGGTGTCATCGGCATATTTTGAGATTCTACTCTGTATTCCAAGATCCAAGTCACTTACCTTGAGCAGAAAAAGCAGTGGTTCTAGCACTGACCCTCGGGGAACACCACTGTCGACTATCCTCCAGTCTGACAAAGAACCATTTAATAAGACTCGCTGTTTTCTGTCCTTAAACCAATTTTCTATCCAATTGGACACTGACCCTCCTATACCACGAAGCTCAATTTTGTTAACCGCCCTTTTGTGTGGTACCTTGTCAAACGCTTCCTTAAAATCCATATAAACAACATCCACTGCATTCCCTTCATCAACCTGCTCTGTTAGTTCATCCAAAAATGCAGTTAGATTAGTCAAGCATGAACTCCCATTTATAAATCCATGCTCACTCTCCTTAATTAACTCGAACCTCTCCAAGTGACTGTTGATTTTTTACCCTGATTATTCTTTCTAAAACCTTACCCACCGCTGCTGTTAATCTAACTAGCCTGTAGTTACCTGGACTGTCCTTACACCCTTTCTTGAATAAGGGTGTCGCATTTGCCACTGTTTAATCCTCTGGCACCTCCCCCGTATCCAGGTAAGATTGGAAGATTATAGCAAGCCCTTCCGTTATCTGCATCCGCATTTCCTTTCGCAACCTGGGATGTGAGCCATCCGGACCAGGTGATTTATCTTCCCTAAGCACAGCCAGCCTTTTTAGTACCTCCCTCTCCTAATTTGTACTCTCTCCATTGCCTCTACTTTCTTCACTTCGACTGATATTTTGTCAAATTCCACTTCCTCAGTGATCACTGGTGCAAAGTACTCATTAGGTAGATTAAGATTGCCCTGCACCTCTAAGCTTATATTATCCTTTTTGTTCCTAATAGGCCCGACTCAACCTCTTACTACCCACTTATCATTTACATGCAGCTCGAAGATATTTGGGTTTCCTTTCATGTTGACTGCCAGTCTATTCTCATAGAAATAGAGAATAAGCAAATATAGAAGATGTAAGTATTTCCCATCCTTGATGAGGTGGAATTTTTTATGTTGTGGGTGGTAATGACTTGGCCCACGAGTGTGGTGGAAGCAGAGACAATCAATGATTTGAAAAGGAAATTGGATGGATACTTGAAGGAAAGAAACTTGCAGGAGGAAAGGGATCGAGCTGGTGAGTGGAGCTGACCAGATTGATCCGGGGAGAGCCAGCATGGACGTGATAGGCCAAACGACCACCTTCTGTGCTGTAAATGACTCTGTGTTGTTTCTCAAATTCAATCCACTGGTGCTTGGTAAATAATTTCAAAGTAAATTGTGCAACTGGAAAATCAGAACCAAGGCAAGGGACGCATAAGGAAGTGAAATTGCTGAAACCCGGGATTGAACCAGGGACTTTTAGATCTTCAGTCTAACGCTCTCCCAACTGAGCTATTTCAGCCCTACATTGACAGTGGCTTGGTGTCCTTGTTTTGGAAGAAAATACATACATTCAAGTTTTCCAAAAAATTAAAGAACACAACATGTGAGTAATATTCCCCATTGCTTTCTCAGTACTGATGGATTGTGAAGCAGGAGACAGCCAGAAGTGCCACTGAGCCGCACAGACCCCGAGCTGAGAATGAAATGAGATCAAATTCAATCTTTCATAGTGAGATGCTGCTGAGAGGTAAGAGTCCTGAATCAAAGCGAGACTTGCTCATTTCAAACACTCCCTGAACTCTCTGCTCATGAAGCCTTAAAAAAGGGAAAAACAGAATGGCACTCAAACTCACAACCCTGCCATTAAAAGTCTCATGTTCGACTGACAGAACTGTCACTTCTACTCGGTCTCTTATTGGATGGATGCAACTCCAACGCAGGGGTGGCATTCAAATCCTCCCATGGGTCCGCATGTCAGATTGAGTTCCATGTTGTAGACTCAAGCAAAGCAAATCTGCTCAGTTCCAGAACTATCAGCGAATTGAAGCTGATTACGATCAACATCATCAGAGGTCAGAACTACCTGGTGAAAGAAGACACCCTGAAGAAGGATTCACAATTATTCAAAGGCATCGACAAAGTGAAAAACAAGAAAAACAAGAAAATCAGTAAGCAAGATGCTGGAGAGAGTTAAGAATCACAGAATCGTAGAAAGTTGAGCGCACAGAAAGAGGCCACTTGGCCCATCATGTCTGTGGCGGTTGAAAAACGATCCACCTGTTCTAATCCCACCTTCCAGCATTTGGTCCGTAGCCCTGCAGATTACGGCACTTTGAGGTGATTATCCAGACTCCTTTTGGATGAGTTGAGGGTTTCTGTCTCAACCACCCTTTCAGGCAGTGAGTTCCACACCCACACCATCCTCTGGGTGAAAAGGTTTTTCCTCGTCTCCCCTCTAATTTTTCTACCAATCACTTTAAATCTATGCCCCCTCGTCACTAACCTCTCTGCCAAGGTGAATAGACCTTGCACTTCCACTCTATTTAGACCGCTCAAAATTTTGTACATTTCAATCAGATCTCCTCTCAGCCTTCTCTGTTCCAAGGAGAACAGCCCCAGCCTATCCAGTCTTTCCTCATAGCTGCATTTTTCCAGTCCTGGCAACATCCTTGTAAATCTCCTCTGTACCTTCTCTCGTGCAATTGCATCCTTTCTGTCTTGAGGTTTCCAGAATTGCACACAGAACTCAAGTTGTAGCCTAACCAATGAGTTATACAGTTGCAGCATAATCTCGCTGCTCTTGTATTCTATACCTCGGCTAACAAAGGAAAGGATTCCATCTGCCTTCTTAACCACCTTATCGACCTGTCCTGCCATCTTCAGGGATCTGTGGACATTCAATCCAAGGTCTCTCACTTCCTCTATACTTCTCAGTATCGTGCATTCTGTTGCCTTGTTTGACCTCCCCAAATGCATCACTTCACACTTCTCCAGGTTGAATTCCATTTGCCACTTTTCTGCCCACCTGACCAAACCATCAATATCTTCCTGCAGCCTACAGCTATCCTCCTCATTATCTACCTCATGGCCAATCTTTGTGTCGTCTGCAAAGGTCTTGATCATGCCCCCTACATTGACTTCCAAATCGCTAATATGTACCACAAAAAGCAGGGGACCTGGTACTGAGCCCTGCAGAACACCACTGGAAACAGCCCTCCAGTCGCTAAAACACCCGTCAACAATGACCCTTTGTTTCCTGCCACTGAGCTAATTTTGTATCCACCTTACTGCATTTCCCTGGATCCCATGGGTTTATATTTTTTTAACCAGTCTGCCATGTGGGACCTTGCCAAATGCCTTGCTAACATCCATGTAGGACATGTCAGCTGCACTACCCTCATTTATCTTCCTTGTTACTTCTTCAAAAAATTCCATCAAGTTGGTCAAACAAGATCTTCGCTTAAAAATCCATGCTGACTATCCTTGATTAACCTGTGCTTTTCGAACTGACAGTTTATTCTGTCTCTCAGAATAGGTTCCAGTTATTGGGCCATGACTGAGGTTAGTCTGACTGGCCTGTAATCACTCGGTCTTTCCTTCGCTCCCTTTTTCAACAGAGGTTCAACCTCTTTTGTAGCAGACTATTGTAAATTTCACAATTCGCATGGGAAAAAGTATTAAATACTTCACTTACAAGTTCTAATGTTACTGGCGAAATGAGAGCTTATGTATGATTTGAACCGAGGACCTCACACAAATACACAGCAGGAATTCTGCTCCTTTACCAAAAAGCCATCTCCTTTATGGAGATGTAAATATGTAATATTGGAAGAGTGGAGGACTTGGGACCAGGACAGTGACTTTGACTTTTCTGCCTGTCTTCCAAATTCTGCAAGGTTCCATACAGACAATTAATGAACTGTCAGGGTGTTACTTTATTCCATTCTTCTTCTTCTTCTTCTTCTTGGGCAGTCTCTCGAGAACGAGAATGATTTTCTTCCACTTCAGGGTTCTGGGTCCAGTGACTAGATGTCTACTTAAATCGCAGAGAAATTAAACACTTTTCAATTTGTCTCACGACATAAATAGCAACATTTGCAGATATTTCACAGCTGTATGATTGGATGCTGCTAACGTTGTTACACTCAGTACACATGGTACCTTAATGTTGCAATAAATATTATAATATCTATTCAGGTAACTGTCATCCCACCGCTGCAAAATTTCACTGGTTCAACATTCTCATCAAATACTAAAGCATTCCACAAAGCAAGCCTCACAAATTCAACACCAGTTTCTCTTTTGGAGTTTCTCTGGTGTAATCTGATCTCTGATAGATTACTGGTGATCATCCTCCACATGAGCAGTCGTCCTAATCCCATGTACCTGTCCTGTTCCCACCTCCCTTTCCTGTATACACAACAGAATTCCATACTGCTGATATATGCTGGTAAACACTTTCCTTGTTGAATGAAACTGTGATTACAGTGGAAATCCGCAAGAGAGGAAGCTATTGTTGGCACCTTTAACTCTGCAGCCAGTGACCAGAAGCATTCTCACTCCTGAACGAGGACTGTTTCAATTTCCTTTTGGAAGATCACATCATCACATGAAGGAAGTGAAGTGTTTTTGTATCACAGTGACCACAGAGGAGTTTTAAAACAAACTATTAAATTATGAATTCATATTTTATTTTGAATGCTACATTGGAGGTTAATTTCACAGACAGTCCTGCAGTTTATGATTTGTGTGAAATCAGTTAGATTGTGAGTTGGGTCGACCCCTCCCTATCAGAGTCACCAGGACAAAGGGAGTGTTTAGTCATCGACATCTTGCTCAGTTCAGCATTTTGGTGGCTGGCTCTTGAACTCACACTGTCTCCTGACAGTGACAGGAGTAAACATGTCATTGCTGAGGATTTCAAGTGCTATTTAAAGATTAATCACCTTTTACTGTTCACTTACTGCTGGAGGTTTGAAGAGGACATTTGAAACACGTTGGGAGACTTTCTGGGAAACTTTGTCAAGACTTCACCAACACTCTGTCAGCATTTACTCTGGAAATACTCTGAGGATTTCACCTATAAAGAGTAAGTGCTGTGTTACTCCACCTTATTGGAAACTTTATAGGAATCAGCAGGAGAAAGGGAGCGTTTAGTCATTGACATCTTGCTCGGTCTGCGGGAGGAATGGGAGGAGGACACGAGGCCAGGCTGAGCAGCACCAGCTGCGGCAGGAGAGAAGGACAGGAGAGACAGGAGAGGGAGGTGGACTCCTTCTCCTCTGTAAGTACAGGACATTCCTCCTCCTTTGGACCTCCTCCATCAAGACCTCCAGTACTGTATCTGTGAACCTGTGCCTTCGTTCCCTCAGTCCCTGAGTGATCCTGAAACATGCTGCTGTGTGTCAGACAGTACACTTCACACCTTCAGTGGAAATGTGTGTGTGGGACCCACTTATACTGCACCAAGAACATTGCTTCGAATCAGCACTCGAGTGATGAACTGCAGCTTTCTGTTTTCATGCCTCCAGGCAATTTCAAATTATGGTCATCAGAATGATGTGTGAAAACCAGATTTCAAACAGGCGAGTCTTATTATCACAGCACCCGTATCCCAAAATCACCAGCTGGAATTTCCTTCTGAAAACCACCCACTTCTGGGAGCTGGTCTGGCAAGTGAAGTGGGACACGGCCCCTCAGCAAAACTCCACACCAGAAGTGACCACTGGGATTTCTGCCATGATTTCCCTCTCTGAGCCTCTGTAACTCTGATCATTTTGTGACAGTGCACCCACCAGAATCAAATGACTGGGGCGACGGGGGAGAAATGGCTAAATGTGAACACACAGTGGGCTGTTTCTGGATCACGGATTTACCAGGAGTTATGGCAATGATGATAAAACTGCAGCTTCTGAGCAGTCAAGGCTACGTTGTCAGAATGCCAGCTATGGAAGCAGTAACTGTTGTCACTGTATAAGTGACCAGAGCTCTTCTACCCTCCTCCTAATGTCTGGTTGGCAGCTACATTGATCTCCCGGACGGCCAGTGCCCAGGGTCTTCCTCACCTTATGTGTTGCCTCCCTCATTGTGTTGTCGGTGTGAGTTCTGGACTCCTCCAATTGTCCCGTCATCTGCACCAGGAGAGAAGAGACTGTCTCCACAGCCTGTGTGTGAGACCAATGCTCATCAATCATTGATCTTGACCAGCCGAGGCCTCGGAGATATTGCTCTTGGAATCCTCAGCTGAGACCTCCTGCTTCTGTCACCCCCGGGGGAGAGACAGATTTCTCCTCAATGTTATCCACATTTCCTCCTGCTCACTGCTGCTCTGTGTCAGGAATACTGCCTCCCTGAATGGGTTTGAAGATTCACCAATAGTTACAATAACACAACAGAATATTTATTTAATTACAATACATACATTTACAAATGTGTAGGTCATGTTGAAAGAATGATCAGTTTGTTGTTCTGAAGAGGAGGAGGTGGAGGAGGATTGGGGTCTGTGTCTTTAGGTTTCATTCTGGTGGGGGACAGCAGCAGTTCATTACACAGCTCGTCCACCAGGTAACCCACCGGGCGGGTCAGACACGTTCCAGCTGCTGCAGGAGTAAAGTTGAAAAGGTCACTGCGTGTTCTCGGAGCTGCTCCTGCTCATTATTGAAGAATAACTCACAATCCATGGTATAGGAATTGATCTTTCTCTGATCAATGGTTTTGTTTCTGAGAGTGAATCACAGCAGAGAGAATTCACAGCTAAATGTCAAACATCTATAAGTAGGGATTTGTGTGTCAATAGTGTGGAGACACTAAAGATCCCTTTGAATCAGACAATTATAGAGACGGAGCTGAATACATGGAAAGAAATGGAGGATGGGAACAGATGATGAACCTCTGCAAATTCAACAAGGGTGTTGTTCTGCTGCCAGAGCAATGGTGGAATATGCTGGTCCCAGTCTTCCTGGTATTGTGGAGCAGCTGGCTTCTCACATCCTTAAGATCCAACACTGTCAGGCAGTCACTGTGACTGTCTTCCTTGGAGAACTGATAAAAGCTCCACAGGTTTCGAAGCATCTTAAACTAACTGCTGTGATAGGTATCTGAGGAAGTCCATGTAACTCCCATTGGGCTCCTCTAGATATCAATGAGGAAGCCACAGCAGATCCAGTAAGTGGCAAGATCATCCACAGTGTTGACCTACAAGATCTGATGATCTCCTCACTCTTTCCATCCAAGTGCAACAATAAGTGAACCAGTTTGGAATGGACCTGTTGGTAGAAGAAAGATCTTCACCCTCAGGTTCCACTTGGTCAAGTTTCCCAACACATTGGAACATTTCCACCAGTACTTTCTCACACCTTCCCTCAAAGAGTGACTGAATTCTGCTGAGGATTGTATCGACAAAGGGTGGATTAGTGTTTGCTCTCAACTGAATCATGTTCTTCGACAGGTATGACAGCACCTCAAGCGTTAGCATCTCTTTGTTGTGCTTATTCCTCAACAGGATAATGATTGAGTCCAGCACCCTCCAAAACCATCCAGCATCTCCAAAGGTCATGTTCTCCAGGCCCCTGACACACTGCAATGAGAGAAGCAAACAGCAAATACCTCAACAATCTGCTCACCAGAGTGATTGTGAATGGTTGCGAAGAGGATGGAAGGACAGCAAGTGACAATATTAGCTTGCCCAGCGGAGACAGAAATTGATGAAACCTGGTGGTGTTTGGAGGATCCCCCAGCTCCAAAACTTGAAAAGAGACAGGGAATGAGGCCACCGTTCCCTTTCTCACCCCCTTTATCATCTCCGACTTCGGAGCACCAAACCTACATGGTTCAAGTGGTGACTGAGGTAACTGCAGCAGCCCCGACAGTGTCTCCAGTTGAAATTAGCTAACTCAGCCAAGAGTGGGAATCAAACCTGAGATCCTCTGGTTCATATGGTTGAATGTCAGGTGAACAGCAGTGCCTTTACCACGAGACCATTGGGGAACTCGAGAAACTGTGTTTCTAAATTAAAACGTGCAATTTGTTTTCAGCAGCTTAAAAAACACAGATTTAGTATATTTTCACAATTCCCTGTCTGGTTTTTACACAAATGCACTGAGTTCCCATTGAGCCTTGAGGATAGAGTGTAATTAGTCTACAAATGCAGACAGGTCAAATGGCTCCTGATTGGGACAATCCTATTAATGTCATTTGAGAATTATAATAACTTAAATCTCTGGGAAGGAGAGGAACTTATTACACTGGGTTTTAAAAAATCTACAATATATGTGATTATGTTTGTAAACGGTTTCAAAGCAGATGTTTACAGAAGTTAAAGGAACTCGGTTATGAATTATAGTCATCTTTTTGATGAGGCATTATTAGAGGTCATGCAAGATTAACGCTGGTGTTTTGTAGAACCACGGTTTCTCTGGCCTCAAAATTCCTCGCGTTCTACCACAATGTTGCTCATCAACACACTTCGCCTTTAGATCCTTAACTATTTACAACCATCTCCCACACCTCCAAAAAATTATATTCCCTGTGCTTGAATGGATCAGATTGTCAGACGGCTCTAATCTTGATTATCTCATGTTTTTTCATGTTTGTAGAGAAAGGGAACACATTTACAAAAGGTCAGGGATGAGTTTTGTTTAACCTGTGGGTTCTGGATTTCTTCGGTAAGTTGTATGGTCTGTTTAGTAGTGCAGTCTTCGGAAGGCAAGCCTGCTTTTGCTGCAGAGCCTCTGCTGGAAGTACAGCAGCTCAGTGAAGTGCTTGAAGACTCAATATCATCTGTCAAGCTGCTGTCTTCTAGATCTGGGGAGTAAAAAACACAATCACATGAATAAAAAGTTACTGTGCTGAGAATGTTTCAGGTTATTGAAGTGTTGTGGCTCAGTCTGGGTTCATCAAACTCCATAAGAGAAACAAGCAGTTTGCAAGAACCGGTTTCTCAATTGTATAAAAACCGTCATTCTTCAACTCAACCGAAAGCGAAACAAATGTTACATTCTGTTGAAAAAAAATATTCCCTTATTGCTCGGGCTGTCAACACAGGCCAAACCCATGCATACGAGGGAGTCAGTGTGACTGCATGGTGTCACAAGTGTTTCCACCCGGACCATTGAGGCCAGACTCCTTTTCTTAAAGATGGTCTTTTTGCATCTTCCCCATGCCCTGCACCATAATTCACTCCTCGCCAAGTGCACAAGTGACCTTACACACTACAAATTAGCAGCACTAGAACAGAACCGTGTGGGGCACTGCTACCCACTTTCATCCCCTCGGAGAAACTGCCCTTAACTCCTACTCTCCCCTCCCTCAGAACCAGTTTTTAATCCCATTTCATCCCATTCCCCTAATTCCAAAAGTGTTAATCTTCTCCAATGGTCTCCGCTCTACTAACTTTTCCAAGGCATTCCGAATGTCCCTGTACACACGGCCACCATTATCTGTCACTTCAAAAGAACTCTATTGGGTTTTGTCGAGCACGATTTTCCTTTATGAAACCAGTGTTTCTACTTCTAATAATTTTCTCACTTGGATATTTAGTAATTTTATCTTTAAAGATTCTAAACATTGACCTAGAAAATAAGAAATAGGAGCGGGTGTAGATTGTACGGCCCCTCGAGCCTCTCCACCATCCAATAAGATCATGGTTGATCTTCTACCTCAATCCATTTCCCACCCTATCCCCATTTCCCTTGTTTCCATTCGTGTCCAACACTCTACCAATCTCAGTCTTGAACATACTCACTCAACTAACATCGATGTTAAATTAACTGGGCTGCAATTATTCGGCTTAGTTCTGTCACCCTTTTCGAAGATGGATATTACATTACCTCTGAATGAACATAATAAAAGTGTCAGTGCTAAGTTGAAACCCCTTCACACTGATCGAAAATGCAGTTTAAATACACCCAAAATGTAAGAGGGAACTTCAGGATTTTGACCACAAAGACTTAATAATGGATCCAGTTGATGTGAGGATTAGTGAAATAGATTCAGAAACACATTTGTGAATAAGATCTAGGGTTTTACAAAGAGGTGATGTAAAATACATACAGGTTTGACAAATCTATTTTGAAGATCTGTTAGCTGTACCTTGAGCTCGCAGTTCTGTGTCCTCACCATGCTTATCATAACCCTGTCACTGCATGAGAGGGAGTCTCATGTAGGTGAGTTATCTCTTTTCCATTGGTTGTTTTGCCCATGCGAGACACTTCACTCAGACTACGAAGCAAACAGATAACCTATCCCCAGACATATAGCAATTTAGCCTTACAGGTTATAAACATTGGGATTCTGAGGAATGCCATCTGGCCTATTCAAGCTCATTGATGCAGAAAGAACTGCATCCCTCACTCCCACACTCTCCAACTGTTTCTTCAGTGTTGACAAGCTTTTTTATCTTCACTGCCCTATCTGGAAGCCTTTTCCACATGGCGATCACTATTTGTGGACGGAACGTCCTGACATCAGTCCTAACTTTGCTTTCTACCAGTTGAACCTGTGTGTCTTAGTTTGCTAAAATAACTGGCACTTGCTTTCATGTCCTAGGCTGACACTCCAATTTCACTTTCACTGAGGAGCCTCCTAGTCTGTAGATGGAGAATATTACTGCTGGGCACTTACGGGTTCAAACCCACATCATGTTGTTTTGTTGCAGCATGAACTATTGCATTATATATAACTTTACAAATAGCATTTCAATTATTTTATCCAATCATTGTTTTTTTTTCTACTTTTTCTCCTCCTCTGGTTGTTGAGTCCTCACCGGGATTATGATCCATGGGTTCAGTCAGCCTTCCAGAACATTCTTCATGTGTGAGCTGAGAGAGCCATTGTTGACAGGCTACTTGACTGTGGAGCACATCACAAGTTGAGCTTAATCTCTCCCTTGCCTCAGGTCCATACCTGTGTAATTGACATCAAGTCACTGAATTGCTATTAGGAGGAGGAATCCTGGCTACGTTTTCCCATTCTTAAACTAAGGACACTGAGACTAAATGTGGTGCGTCAGCTCTGCACAAATCTGGGCAAATCTACCTTGGGGTTTCCGAGTTTCCATCATTCCATTGCCACGCCACATACACCCATTAAACCTTTAGGGGAGGTGGAACAACAAACAGCGGCAAAGAATTTTGATCCCGTTTCTCCAGTTGAATGTGTCCAGTGCATTTCTTTCTTTGTTTTAAAGAACATTTTTTCCTCAAGCCCCAAGAGAGTGGGAAAAGGAACTGGATTGTTATCTCACAACATTCTGTGCAGTTCAGTTCAGTCAAAACTCTGAATGGATGTGTTCTTTGAGATTTATGTCTTCTGGGAAAGCCATTCCTCCTCCCCCTGCCCTAAATGAAGAGGGAGCCCCTCTTATCTGTGCAGGGATAGGCACTGACATGTTAATGTTGCACCATGGACATTTGACAAAATTATTGACTCAGCCATGGACATGGGGGCAATTAATCTGTATATAAATTGTATAGCCAATCTGATGCCTTCAAAACACAGTCTGATTTAAAACATATTTTCTCCCTATAAATAAAGTAGCATACAAACATCAATGGAGAGCAGCAAAATGCATTAGCTAGCAAGCAAGCAATATAGTATGGAATGCCAATGCGAATTACTTTCATTGAAAGAATAGAGCTAGCTACACCATGTCACGGGGCAGTAGATAGACCTTATCGATGACTTCTGTGGATTCACACTGTGTCAGGACTGCAAATTCATTCAATAAACCAAGAAACCCAAGGAGATGATTGTTATTGTGGTTATTGAGGTGAGGCAATAGAAAAATCAGCAGGAAAATGGACCATTTCTCATACTACTGATGTTCTTGTGTTCTTGTGTCTGGACAGAGTAGATAGGGAGAAACTGTTCCCATTGCTGGAAGGATCTACAACCAGAGGACACCAATTTAAGATGATTGGCTAAAGAATCAATGGCAACATGAGGAAAAACTATTTTAAGCAGCGAGTGGTTAGGATCTGGAATGCACTGCCTGAGAGTGCGGCGGAGGCAGGTTCAATCGAGGCCTTCAAAAGAGAATTGGATAATTATCTGAGGAGAAAAACTTGCAGGGCAATGGAGAAAAGGCAGGGGAGTGGGACTGGGTGAGTTGCTGTTGCAGAGAGCTAGCATTGACACGATAGGCTGAATGGCCTCCTTCTGTGCTGTAACCAGTCACTGATTCTATGAGTTTATCACCTTAAAGCCCTGTTACATTTGCTCTTCCTTTCATCCATGTTAAACACGAACATTTTTGATTTCTTGTGTTAAATACTGCTTACATGCTTATTTGCACAAATCTATTATTTATTCAGGTTGAACTGTCTTATTCAAAAAAAATTATCTGTTTATTTATTTCTGTTTTATTTATTAATAACACCTAAGTACATTTATACACAAAGATACACACAAATATATTCCAAAACCACACACACAGACATACACATTTATTCATAATGAGCCCATTGATGCACTCCCGGCTACAGTAAAATAGTGGTAATATTTACTGCACTAGTAATCCAGAGGCCTGGACTAATAATCTGGTGACAGTGATTTCAAATCCCAGCAATAATCTGATGACAGTGATTTCAAATCCCATCGCTAATCTGGTGACAGTGATTTCAAATCCCAGCAATAATCTGCTGACAGTGATTTCAAATCCCATCAGTAATCTGGTGACAGTGATTTCAAATCCCATCAGTAATCTGGTGACAGCGATTTCAAATCCCAGCAATAATCTGGTGACAGTGATTTCAAATCGCATCAGTAATCTGGTGACAGTGATTTCAAATCCCAGCAATAATCTGGTGACAGTGATTTCAAATCCCATCAGTAATCTGGTGACAGTGATTTCAAATCCCAGCAATAACCTGGTGACAGTGATTTCAAATCCCATCAGTAATCTGGTGACAGTGATTTCAAATCCCAGCAATAATCTGTTGACAGTGATTTCAAATCCCATCAGTACTCTGGTGACAGTGATTTCAAATCCCAGCAATAATCTGGTGACAGTGATTTCAAATCCCATCAGTAATCTGGTGACAGTGATTTCAAATCCCATCAATAATCTGGTGACAGTGATTTCAAATCCCATCACCACAGTTGCAGAATTTAAGTTCAGTTAATGAAATAAATCAACAATTAATAGCTTGTATCAGTAATGATGACAATGAAACAACTGGAGTATTGGTTCACTAATGTTCTTAGGACAGGAAATCTGTTCTCCTCACCTGGTCTGGCCCATGTGTGACTTCAAACTCACAGCAATGTAGTTAACTCTTTACTGCTCTCTGAAATGCCCGAACATACCGTTCATCTGTTTCAAATGAATAACTACAAGAAAAACTGCAAATCCACACGGGCTGCAGCTGTTCAGGAAGCCGGTTCAGCACCAGCATCTCAAGGGCAAGTCAGGATGGGCAGTAAATGTTGGCCTTGTAAACGATGTCCACATCCAATGAATGATTAATAAAACTCACCATTTACAGGAGCACAGTTTCAATCATAGATATGTATAACATATTACAGATTAGAAACATAATGAAAATACATTTACAACTGATACCATCATAACTTCAGCACTCATTTTGTATATAAATGTGACACCCACATTCACACACTGACAGTTTATATTGTCACAAGGTACTATTTGCAGCTCTGGGAAAAGTCTACACACCAGACCTTTACAAAGCCAAATGCTGCAGTTGTAGAAAATGCGAAATTAGGATGGGAAATGTTCTTCGAGTCATAGAATAGTGAACAAAGACCATTTGGCCCATCATGCCAGTGCTGTATCTTTGGCTGTGTTCTCCAATTAGTCCAACTGCTCTGCTTCTTCATAAAAACATTTCAAGGTGATAATCCCCGTTCTGGCAATATATCCACGTTACATTCATTTTACAGAAACTTTGCATGCATGTCAGCCAATGACCAGGAGAGGGCAGCATGAACCGCCATTGCAGCTGAACATATCGGGCTGAATTTGACCAGCCTTTCGATGTCATGGGTCACGGCAGGAGGGGGCCATAAAATTCCGCGGGAAGAGACCCGCCGCGACCCCCGACTTCGGGAAAGGCCCGCCGCTCCCCCACCCCTCACCCTCACCTCCCCACCGCCCCCACCGACCGCTTGGCAGTGGGACCAAGTGTGAGATTCTGAAACCAGTTTTCAGTCTTCAAAATATGTTCAATGGGGAAGAAGAACAGTCAGAAGTCGTGGTCTATTTTGGAACCAATGACATGGGTATGAAAAGGTTGAGATCCTACAATCAGAGTTTTAGGAGCTGGGAAGGAAGTTAAAGAGCAAGACCACAAAGGTTATAATATTTGGATTACTCCCATGTGTATTAGTGAGTATAGGAATAGTAGGATAATACAGGTTAATGCATGGCTGGAGAAATGGTGGATGAGGCAGGGCTACAGCTTCCAGGAACATTGTCACCACTTCTGGTGTTGATGTGACCTGCACAAGATAGACAGGACAAATGACCTCGCTGTCACTTTAACTAATGCTTTGTGAAAGTATTTATACTAATTTGGCTGGGGGAGGGGCACAAGGATGAAGCATTAGAGAATAGATACAAGGTGCACCGAGGACTGAGAGAAACAAACAGCATTAGAATAAAGAATAGTTCAGAAACACAAGACTCAAACAAGAGACAAATGCAAGGCAGACTGAGATAGGTTTAGAGTGCATGTTTGTAAATACTTGCAGCATGGTAAATAGGATTGGTGAGCTGCAGGCACAAGTAGCCACATGGGATTGTGATCCAGTGGCAATAACGGAGACATGGATCAAACAAGGGGAGGAATGGGAACTTAATATTCCTCACTGCGATGTATTCAAGAAAGATAGAGAAGAAAAATAGGCAGAGGATTGTGTGGGTGCAGCTGTATTGATCAAAGATACTGTTACAGCACTAGGAAGAGAAAATGTACTTGAGGGTTGAAAGGTAGAATCTATTTGTTTAGAATAATGCATCGACAGAGGAGTTATTCCACTGCTCAGTGTATATCCAGGCCACTAAATAGTAGGAAGTGGATAGAGGAGCAAATTTGCAGGCAAATTGTCGAAAGATGCAAGAACCTCTGAGTAATGCTAATGGGGATTTCAATTATCCGAATACAGGCTGGGAAAATAACTGTGTGAATGGCAAAGAGGGAGAAGAATTCCTGGAATGTGTGTAAGAGAACTTTCTGAATCAGTATATTTCCATCCAATGGGGAAGGAGATGGTACTGGATCTAGATTTGGAGAATGAAGTCAGGTGAATGAAGTATGTTTCAGTCGGAGAGGATTGTGTGCAAGAGTCATTAAAATATCATTCGTTTTAGAGTAGCTGTGAAAAAGGACTGTCTGTGTAGGTATAAGAACATAAGAATTAGGAACAGCAGTAGGCCATTCAGCCCCTTGATCCTACTCCGCCATTCAATAAAATCATGGCTGATCTGATCGTGGTCTTAACTTCACTTTCCTGCCCGCTCATAACCCTTGGCTCCCTTGTCAATCAAACATCTGTCTAACTCAGCCTTGAATATATTTATTGACCCAGCCTCCACTGCTCGCTGGGGAAGAGAATTCCAAACGCTAATGACCTTCTGAGAGAAGAAATTCCTCCTCATCACCATCTTCAATTGCAATCACCTTAATTTGAAACTGTGTGCCCTATTTCTACATTCCCCCATGAGAGGAAACATCCTCTCAGCATCTAGCCTGTCGAGCCCCCTCAGGATCTGATATGTTTCAATAAGATCACCTCTCATTCTTCTAAACTCCAATGAGTACAGGCCCAACCTGCTCAACCTTTCCTCATAAGACAAACCCCTCATCCGAGGAATCAGCCTAGTGAACCTTTTCTGAACTTTTTCTCCCCCCAAAAATATGCTTTATTCATAAAAATCTGTTAAAAAAAATGCATGACAAAACAGTTCAAAACAGCACCAAGTTGACATTCCAGAGATGTAGAGGAAAGGATAGCAAAGATGATTCTCGACAGGGGCGAGAGTAACAGGGTAGTTGTTATGGGGGACTTTAACTTTCCAAATATTGACTGGAAATACTATAGTTCGAGTACTTTAGATGGGTCAGTTTTTGTCCAGTGTGTGCAGGAGGGTTTTCTGACACAGTATGTAGACAGGCCAACCAGGGTCGATGCCACATTGGATTTGGTACTGGGTAATGAACCCGGCCAGGTGTTAGATTTAGATGTAGGTGAGCACTTTGGTGATAGTGATCACAATTCGGTTAGGTTTACCTTAGCGATGGGCAGGGACAGGTATATACCGCAGGGCAAGAATTATAGCTGGGGGAAAGGAAATTATGATGCGATTAGGCAAGATTTAGGATGCGTAGGATGGGGAAGGAAACTGCAGGGGATGGGAACAATCGAAATGTGGAGCTTATTCAAGGAGCAGCTACTGCGTGTCCTTAATAAGTATGCACCTGTCAGGGAAGGAGGAAGTTGTCGAGCGAGGGAGCCGTGGTTTACTAAAGAAGTTGAAGCGCTTGTCAAAAGGAAGAAGAAGGCTTATGTTAGGATGAGACGTGAAGGCTCAGTTAGGGCGCTTGAGAGTTAAAAGCTAGCCAGGAAGGATCTAAAGGGAGAGCTAAGAAGAGCAAGGAGAGGACACGAGAAGTCATTGGCGGATAGGATCAAGGAAAACCCTAAGGCTTTCTATAGGTATATAAGGAATAAAAGAATGACTAGAGTTAGTTTAGAGATACAGCACTGAAACAGGCCCTTCAGCCCACCGAGTCTGTGCCGACCATCAACCGCCCATTTATACTAATCCTACACTAATCCCATATTCCTACCACATCCCCACCTGTCCCTATATTTTCCCTACCACCTACCGATACGAGGGGCAATTTCGAATGGCCAATTTACCTGTCAACCTGCAAGTCTATGGCATGTGGGAGAAACCCAGAGCACCCGGAAGAAACCCACACAGACACAAGGAGAACTTGCAAACTCCACACAGGCAGTACCCGGAATTGAACCCGGGTCGCTGGAGCTGTGAGACTGCGGTGCTAACCACTGCGCCACTGTTCCGCCCCAAACTAGGGACAATCAAGGATAGTAGTGGGAAGTTGTGTGTGGAATCAGAGGAGATAGGGGAAGCGTTAAATTAATATTTGTCGTCAGTATTTACAGTAGAGAAAGAAAATGTTGTCGAGGAGAATACTGAGATTCAGACGACTAGGCTAGATGGGATTGAGGTTCACAAGGAGGAGGTGTTATTTTGGAATTTTGGAAAGTGTGAAAATAGATAAGTCCCCTGGGCCAGATGGGATTTATCCGAGGATTCTCTGGGAAGCTTGGGAGGAGATTGCAGAGCCTTTGTCCTTGATCTTTATGTCGTCATTGTCGACAGGAATAGTGCTGGAAGGTGGAGGATAGCAAATGTTGTCCCCTTGTTCAAGAAGGGGAGTAGAGACAGCCCTGGTAATTATAGACCTGTGAGCCTTACTTCGGTTGTGGGTAAAATGTTGGAAAAGGTTATAAGAGACAGGATTTAGAATCATCTTGAAAAGAATAAGTTCATTAGCGATAGTCAGCACGGTTTTGTGAAGGTTAGGTCGTGCCTCACAAACCTTATTGAGTTTTTCGAGAAGGTGACCAAACAGGTGGATGAGGGTAAAGCAGTGGATGTGGTGTATATGGATTTCAGTAAGGCGTTTGATAAGGTTCCCCACGGTAGGCTATTGCAGAAAATACGGAAGTATGGGGTTGAAGGTGATTTAGAGCTTTGGATCAGAAATTGGCTAGCTGAAAGAAGACAGAGGGTGGTGGTTGATGGCAAATGTTCATCCTGGAGTTCAGTTACTAGTGGTGTACCGCAAGGATCTGTTTTGGGGCCACTGCTGTTTGTCATTTTTATAAATGACCTGGAAGAGGGTGTAGAAGGGTGGGTTAGTAAATTTGCGAGTGACACGAAGGTTGGTGGAGTTGTGGATAGTGCCGAAGGATGTTGTAGGGTACAGAGGGACATAGATAGGCTGCAGAGCTGGGCTGAGAGATGGCAAATGGAGTTTAATGTGGAAAAGTGTGAGGTGATTCACTTTGGAAGGAGTAACAGGAATGCAGAGTACTGGGCTAATGGGAAGATTCTTGGTAGTGTAGATGAACAGAGAGATCTTGGTGTCCAGGTACATAAATCCCTGAAAATTGCTACCCAGGTTAATAGGGCTGTTAAGAAGGCATATGGTGTGTTAGCTTTTATTAGTCGGGGGATCGGGTTTCGGATCCACGAGGTCATGCTGCAGCTGTACAAAACTCTGGTGAGACCGCACCTGGAGTATTGCGTGCAGTTCTGGTCACCGCATTATAGGAAGGATGTGGAAGCTTTGGAAAGGGTGCAGAGGAGATTTACTAGGATGTTGCCTGGTATGGAGGGAAGTTCTTACGAGGAAAGGCTGAGGGACTTGAATTTGTTTTCGTTGGAGAGAAGGAGGAGGAGAGGTGACTTATTAGAGACAGATAAGATAATCAGAGGGTTAGAAAGGGTGGATAGTGAGAGTCTTTTTCCTCGGATGGTGATGGCAAACACGAGGGGACATAGCTTTAAGTTGAGGGGTGATAGATATAGGACAGATGTTCGAGGTAGTTTCTTTACTCAGAGAGTAGTAGGGGCGTGGAACGCCCTGCCTGCAACAGTAGTAGACTCGCCAACTTTAAGGGCATTTAAGTGGTCATTGGATAGACATATGGATGAAAATGGAATAGTGCAGGTCAGATGGTTTCACAGGTCGGCGCAACATCGAGGGCCGAAGGGCCTGTATTGTGCTGTAATGTTCTAATTCTAATTCTAAAAAAAAGGTGTAAAAGAAATCAGTTTTCTTCAAAGCAGGAGTGAGTTGCCACACAACCCTTCCATTCCTTTTTTCATGTCGTGTACATTTTACAGCAAACCCACATTTGGTGTATACAGCCCGAGGGGTTTCCCATGGGTCCAGCCCCTCAGTTCACTATGGTGGGAGGACTTTACACTGTGGTCTTTCCCCATTGAGCCTTTGTGACGGCAGCCCCAAGCTTGAGTGCATCCCTCAGCCTGTCGTCCTGGACCTTGGAATGTGCCAGTTTGCAACACTCGGTGGTGGACAACTCTTTGCGCTGGAAGACCAGCAAGTTTCGTACAGACCAAAGAGCGTCTTTCACCAAATTGATAGTCCTTCAGCAGCAGTTGATGTTTATCTCAGTGTGTGTCCCTGGGATGAGCCCACAGAGCACAGACTCCCGTGTTACAGAGCTGCTTGGGATGAACCTCGACAAATGCTTTTCCACACATGCTTTGCAAAGACACATTCCAGAAGGAGTCTCTTCCCCACTGCAGCCACCTCAAGGGCAGCGTGTGGAGGGGGATAGACTCCGGGTGTGTAAGAGGGATCTGACGGGGAGGGCCCTTCTCACCAGCAGCCAAGCTACATCCTGGTGCTTGTTTGATAGTTCTGGTGATGAGGCATTCCGCCAAATGACTTTGACGGTCTGCTTGGGGAACCATCCGACCGGATCCACCATCTCCTTTTCCCATAGGGCCTTGAGGACATTCTGTGCAGACCACTGCCTGATGGATTGGTGGTCAAAGGTGTTTTCCCGCAGAAACATTCCCACATAGGATAGTTGGTACGACATGGTCCAACTGGATGGAGCGTTCCGCGGCAATGTGACCAGGCCCATCCTTCACAACAACGGGGACAGATAGAACCTCAGCACGTAGTGACACTTGGAGTTTGCGTACTGGGGGTCTACACACAGCTTGATGCAGCCGCACAAGAAGGTGGTCATCAGGATGAGGGCGATGTTGGGTACATTCTTCCCGCCCTTATCCAGAGGTTAGAACATCGTGTCCCTCCGGACCTGGTCCATTTTAGACCTCCAGATAAAGCGGAAAATGGCTCGGGTGACCGCCACAGTGCAGGAGTGGGGTATGGGCCAGACCTGCACCACATACAGCAACAAAGTGAGCGCCTCGCACCTGATGACCAGGTTCTTACCCACAATGGAGAGAGATCGCTGCCCCTCTCTTCCGAACCATATCCCCAGCACCTTCAGGTAGTCTGACCTGACGGTGAAGGGGACAAAGGATCGGTCAGCCCAGTTCCCAAAGAACATGGCCTTGCTCTTGCCATGGTTAACTTTGGCTCCCGAGGCCAGTTCGAACTGGTCGCAGATACTCATCAGTCTGCGCACGGACAGCGGATCCGAGCAGAAGACGGCGACGTCATCCATGTACAGGGAGGTTTTCACCTGAGTGCCTCCACTGCCTGGGATTGTCACCCCTCTTATGCTCGCATCCTTCCTATTAGACTCAGCAAAGGGTGCAATACAGCAAACAAACAAGACCGGGGAGAGAGGACAGCCCTGTCTGACTCCAGATTGGATCGGGAAACTTTCCGATTCCCACCCGTTGATTGAGACTGCGCTACTGATGTTTGTGTAGAGCAGTTGGATCCAATTGCAGATTCCCTCCCCAAACCCCATTTTGGAAAGCACGTCCATCATGTCGGTGTGCGATATCCTGTCAAAAGCCTTCTCCTGGTCCAGGCTGATGAGGCAGGTGTCCACCCTCCTGTCCATACATAGGCGATCGTATCCCTGGGTAGTGCGAGACTATCAGAGATCTTCCTGTCGGGTACAGTACAGGTCTGATCAGGGTGAATCACCAACTCCAGAGCAGACCTGACTCGACTGGCTATGACTTTTGACAGTATCTTGTAGTCTACATTAAGCAGTGAGATGGGCCGCCAATTTCTGATTTTTGCCCTCTCCCCCTTCCGCTTGTAAATGAGGGTGATGATGCCTTTCCTCATGGATTCTGACATGCTGCCGGCCAGGAGCATACTCTCGTATACTTCCAGCAGGTCCGGGCCGACCCAGTCCCACAGGGCCGAGTACAACTCAACCGGTGAGCCGTCGCTCCCGGGAGTTTTACTCGTCTCGAAGGACTCAACGGCCTTTGTCAGCTCGTCCAGAGTTAGCGGCTTGTCCAGTCTCTCCCTCCTGCTGTTATCTAAGACCTCTGTGAATGATGATTGGAAGGACTGGGAGGCTCTGCTGTCTGTGGGCTTCGCGTCATACAGCCCAGCATTAAAGTATTTGCTAATCCTTAGTATGTCGGACTGTGAAGACGTGACTGAGCCATCCTCTTCCTTCAGGCTGCTGATAACAGAGCTCTCTGTGTATACCTTTTGGAAGAAGTAATGCGAGCACATCTCATCCTGCTCAATGGAGCGAAATCTGGACCGGAAGATGATCTTGGAGGCCTCCGTGGCAAAGAACGAGGCCTGCTGGCTCTTCACCTCTTGGAGGTCCTCCTTGACCTCGACCCCCATTGATTGCAGCCGGAGCAGATTTTGCATACTTTTCTGGAGTCGGGACATTTCCCTCTGTCTCTCTCTCGCCCTCTGAACACCTTTGTGGATGAACAACCTCTTGATGTTCTCCTTGATCGCTTCCCACCACTGAACTGGAGACTCAACGAGAGGTTTCACGGTCCTCCAACCTTTGTTATCCCTTTTGAGTTCCTCAACGTTCTCTGGGGTCAGCAGTGTAGCATTGAGCTTCTACCTCCCTCTGCCAACCCGCTGGACGTCCTGAAAGTGACAGTTGGCCAGTAAGAGGCAGTGGTCGGAGAAGAACACCGGCTTGACATCGGTGGATCTGACCGTGACAGCACGGGACACAAACAGGAAGTCAATCCTGGAACGGGCAGACCCGTTCGATCTTGACCATGTGTATCTGCGCTGCGCTCCGTCTGCAGGTTTGCTGAAGACGTCGTGCAGTTTGGCATCTTTAACTGTTTCTATTAGGAATCTGGACGTAGTGTCCAGTTTGCTGTCGTCACTGCTGGATCGTCCAGCCGCATTGATGATGCAGTTGAAGTCACCGCCTAGGATGACTGGCCTGGACGTCGCCAGCAGCAGTGGGAGCTGCTGGAAGACGGTCAGCCGCTCGCTGCGTTGTACCGGGGCGTCCACGTTGATCAACCGGAGCGGAGCGTTGTTGTCCATTACGTCTGCTACGAGGAGGCGACCGCCCACCACCTCCTTAACTTCGGAGATGGTGAAGTTACCTCCCCGCAGCAGAATACCCAGGCCGGAGGAACGGCAGTCATTACCCCCCGACCAGATCGATGGCCCATGTGACCACCATCGTGACCACTGCCTGTAGGTGCTGAGATGTGGTATTCCACACTCCTGCAGAAACAGGAGGTCGGCTTTGACCTTGGCAAGGTAATCCAAGGTTGAAACATATCGCGTAGTGGATTTAATGCTACGCACATTTATGGAAGCAATCCTTATACCCATTTTTTAAAAGTTGGTTGTTGCTTCCCATACCATTTGTCCTTGCTAGTCCCAGTCCTTCGGGATGTTCCTGCATACCCATAGTGTACGCAAGCTGTTTCACATTCGTTGGGCTCAGAAACCCCTCCTGGTTTTTCATGCAGGGTTTGTTCCGCTGGGTTGACATCGTGGGGGTCTTGTAGGCAGTAAGGATAGGGTTGTCCTCTGCTGTTCCCCTCTGTTCCTCCTCGAAAACATCACTGCTCCCTGCTTCCCGGAGCTGAGGTGCACCAGACGTGTCTTTGCTCTCAGTGTCCCGGAGCTGGGATGCGGTGGCCATTTCGTTAGGTGTGGCACTTTGGGGTTGGGGCTCGCCAGGCCCATCACATCTTCCTGTGTCCGGGGGCTGGGGGGCGTTATCTTCCAGCTCCTTGGAGTTCTGCCGCTTCTTTTGAAGGGGCCGTCGTTCCAGCACTTCCTCATCCAGTGAAGAGTAGCTGTTGTAGTCTGTCTCAGAAGGTCGTCTCCTCTTGCCACTGGTTTGGGTGGTGACCTGTTCTGCTTTTGGAGGTCTTTTCTTTGTGTTTTCCTTTGTGCCACTTTCCACTGACCGGTTTGTCCATCTGCTGCCTCCTCCTCCATTGATTCTGTCTGTGGAGGAGGGGTTTCCGGGTGCAGGGGAGGTGCTGGGTCGCTGGTTTCAGCTGCCTCCCCTTTGTTCTCTTTCTCAGGTAGAAGTTCCTCACTGCGGAGAAGGTTGCTTGTCTTCCTTCCAGCACCGGACGCCTTCGTCGAACCTTCTCCCGGCCTTTCCTTGGACCTTGCCGCCTGAGCATAACTGAGGCAGCGTTTGGGGCAGGTTTTGTAGAGATGGCCTGCCGCACCGCACAAGTTGCAACACTTAGTCTGCTTACAGTCCTTGGTCTGATGGCCTTCCTCCTTGCAGTTCTTGCAAACAACCATGCTGCAGTTAGCTGCCGCGTGACCAGATTTGCCACAGGTGCAGCAAAATCTGGGCTGTCCAGCGTAGCCCAAGAAGCCTCGACTTCCCCCGATAGCGAAGCTGGAGGGAGGGTGGATAATGGTTCCACTGGCATCGACCTTCAAGGTCACCTTGACCTGCCGCTTGCTGGTCCAAATCTCAAAGGGGTTCTTGACATCAGTGCTGCTGCCGGCCACATCGACGTACTTGGCGAGAAAGGTGAGTACATCCACCACCGGAACATGGGGGTTGTAGAGGTGAATCGTCACCACCTGGTCACGTTGTGAAGAGTGCCTTCACTGTGAGGATCGACAACGGCGCCTGGTCCCCTTTCTCCTTGAACGCCTTCAGGAACTTGATGCATCCTGCCACATTCTTGAACATCATGTCGAAATACCCACTGCTGGGGAAATCCTGCAGGCAGAAGATGTCCGAAGCTCGAAATCCACAGCAATTGATGAGGATTTTCTTGATGAAGAAGGTGCGATCGACCAGTGCATCTCCTTCCTTGTCCTTCACCACCACCCGAACGGTGTTCCGCACTCCCTGGCCTGAAGCGCGAAGATTGGTTATAGCCATTTTACTCAAAGCCTACCCAGGATCAAACGCCAATGATCATGCTTTCTTCTCTTCCAAATAAGCACCGATAAGAACAGATACTACACTTGATCTTAGCCAAAAGGCCCTTATTTTTGTTTAAAATACTAGTCTGGGACCTACTCTTCTCTCCCTCAAACTGAATGTAAAATTCAATCATATTATGATTGCTACTACCTCGGGGCACCTGAACTATGAGGTCATTAATTAATCATATCTAATTGCACAATGCCAGGTCTAGTATAGCCTGCTCTCTGGTTGGCTCCAGAATGTATTGTTCCAAGAAGTTATCCCAAAATCTTTCTATGTATTCCTCATCTAGGCAACCTCTGCCCATCTGAATTTTCCAGTCTATATGTAGATTAAAACCCCCCATAATTATCACTGTACCTTTCTGACAAGCTGCCATTATTTCTTCCTTTATACCCCATCCTACAGTGTGGTTAACGTTAGGTGGCCTATACACTGCTCCCACAAGTGACTTCTTGCCTTCATGATTTCTCATCTCTACCCAAACTGCTTCTACATCCTGATCTCCTAAACTTAGGTCATCCCTCTCTATTGTGCTAATACCATCATTAATTAACAGAGCTACCCCATCACCTTTTCCAAGCTTCCTGTCTTTCCTAAATGCCATGTCACCTCCAATATTCACATCCCAATCTATGTCGCCCTGCAGCCATGTCTCTGTAATGACTATCAGATCGAGATCGTACTTATTTATGCTATTTGTGCTCTCAGTTCATTTGTTTGTTTCGAATGCTCCATGCATTCAGATACAGATCATTTAGTTTTGTCCTTTTATTATTTTTGTCACCTCTAGCCTTATTTGTTGATTTACTCTTTGATTTGTATGCTTTGTCTCTTCCTGTCTCGGTCTCTTTATCATTTCCCCTATTTATACCTTTCTCTCTTGCCTTGTCTCTCCTCCTTGATTCACCATATCTTCCCAAATTTGATCCCTTGCCCCCACTATTCAGTTTAAAACCGTCTCTACTTCCCTAGTTATGTGGCTCGCTAGAACACCGGCCCCAGCATGGTTCAGGTGCAGACTGTCCCAACGGTACAGCCACCTCTTTCCCCAGTACTGGTGCCAATGCCCCACGAACCAGAACCCACTACTACCACACCAGACTTTGAGCTGTGCATAAGTTTCTCTAATCTTATTTGTCCTATGCCAATTTGCACGTGGCTCAGGTAATAATCCAGAGATGATTACCTTTGAGGTTCTTCTTCTTAATTTGCTGCCTAGTTCCTCATACTGACGATGCAGAACCTCTATCCTTGTCCTGCCTATGTCGTTGGTACCGACATGTACCACGACAACTGGATCCTCCCCCTCCCATTGTATGTTTCACTCCAGCCCTGAGCAGATGTCCTTAATCCTAACACCGGCAGGCAACACAGCCATCTGGACTCTTGCTCTTTGCTGCAGAGAACAGAGTCAATCCACCTTACTATACTGTCCCCTACTACCACTACGTTCCTTTTTGCTCCCTCTTTGAGCCGCAAACACTTACTGCAGACGTGTTTGCCCTGGATCACACTGGCATCAAGGAGCTCCCACATGCTGCAGCTGTGACACATCACCTGTCCTGTCATCCTTAAAGTGTTCTAATTAACTACTTAATTATTTTATTCAATTATTTATTTTATTGTATATTTTATTAAGCTTACCACGAGTTTGTTTACTATTTTAAACGTTAGGACTAAAATGGACCTTAATCACTTCCCAGATAGTCATCAAACATGCAGCTTTTTCCAAATCAATGAACTACCTGCTTGCCTGTGATGTCACAGCTTACCATATCCTCACCAGACAGCTCCTTCCAATGCACCGAAGCAAGAACCATTCCTGTGCACTCACCCCAGCGGCTCTCTGTTTCCCTGCTCTCACTCTCCATTGTGATGTCACTCCTGCCTTGCTCTGTCTCCAAGTCTGTGCTTTTGACGCACTTTTTATCTCTCTGTTCCGTCGTGCTCCTGTGTCTCTGGTCCAAAATTAGACTTTGGTGAGACTCGAACCCACACCTTTAAATATTTTCTCCATCATTATTTACAAGGTCCAACACGCTATCCATTGCACCACAGAGCCACATATGTTTTAAATAACATCACCAGGGATGTCAGCAGAGATGGTCTCTTCTTCTATCCACAAGAACATGCACAGTTCCATCAGTTACAATGGAGCAACATCAGACACTTTCAAGATCAGCAGTGGGGTAAAGCAGGGCTGCGCGCTGGCGCCAACTCTCTTAGGAACAGAGGAACATAGGACTAGGCCATTCAGCCCGTCGAGCCTGCTCGACCATTCAATTTGATCATGGCTGATTATCTACCTCAAAGCCCCTTTCCCCTGCTATCCCCATATCCCTTGATATCATGAGTATCAAGATTTCTATCAATTTCTGTCTTGAACATGCTCAATGATTGAGCTGCCACAGCCCTCTGGGGTACAGAATTCCAATGATTCACCACCATCTGAGTGAAGAAATTCAACCCATCTCAGTTTTAAATGGCCTACTCCTTATTCTGAGACTATGTCCCCTGGTTTTAGACTCACCAACCAGGGCAAACATCCTGTCGACACCCACATTATCACGCCCTGTAAGAATTCTGTCAGTTTCAATGAGATCACCTCTCATTCTTCGAAACTTTATGGAATACAGGCCCAGTTTCCTCATCAGACAATCCCACCATCCCAGGGATTAGTCTGGTGACCCTCTGTTTCACTCCCTCTATGGCTAGTATATCCAACCTTAGATGAGGAGACCAAACTGTACACAATACTCCAGTGCGGATTCAACAAGGCTCTATACAATTGCAGCAAGACATCTTTACTCCTGTACTCAAGACCCCTCGTGTGAAGGCCAACATACCATTTGCCTTCCTAATTGATTGCTGCACCTGCACAAGAGCTTTTAGTGTCTCATGAACAAGGACACCCAGGTCCCTTTGGACATCAACACTTCCCAACCTCTCACCATTTAAGAAATACTCTGTCTTTCTGTTTATTCTACCAAAGTGGATAACTTCACACTTACTCACATTATATTCCATGTTCTTGCCCATTCACTTAGCCTGTCCAGGTCCCCTGGAAGCCTCTCTGCATCCTCCTCACAACTCACACTTCACCGAGCTTTGTGTCATCTGCAAACTTGGAAATATTACATTTAATCCCCACATCCAAATCATTTATATAGGTTGTTAACAGCTGTGGCTCCAACACTGATCCTTGCAGCACCCCAATAGTAACAGCCTGCCATCCTGAGGAGGACCCGTTATTCCTGCTCTCTGTTTTCGGTCTGTTAACCAATTCTCAATCCATACCAGTATATTATCCCCAATCCTATGTGCTCTAATATTGTTTACTCACCTCCTGTGTGGGATCTTACCAAAGGAAAATGCAAATACCACACATCCACTGGTTCTCCTTTATCTGTTCTACAGGTAACATCCTCAAAAAACTCAACAGGTTTTTCAAACCTGTTTTCCTTTTCATAAATCTATGTTGACTCTGCCCAATCATATCATTATTTTCTAACTGTCTAGTTATCACATCCTTTACAATTGGTGTATTCTTCTCCATGCTGCTATTGTACACTTTCAGTGACTCAGATGGGGGTGTTCACCTGCACATCAGAGCTGACGACAAGCTGTTCAACTTGGCAAGACTGTGCGCCAAGACCAAAGTGGGTAAATTCCTAGTCTGTGAGTTGCTGTTTGCTGATGATGCTGCGCTGACATCCCATAATGAAGTTCACTTACAGCAGCTTGTATATCGGTTCTCCCTGGCCTGCAAAGAGTTTGGACTGACGATCAGCCTCAGGAAGATCAAAGTTATGGGCCAGGACGTAGAGACTCCACTTTCCATCAACATCGACAACCTCACTTTGGAGGTTGTCAACAGCTTCACATACCTTGGATCAACAATCACCAGCAATCTGTCCCTTGATACTGAAATCAGCACCAGGATTGTCAATGCTGCAGCTGTCATGTCAAAGTTGAGAAGACGAGTGTGAACCGACAGCAAATTGAACGACACAAAGCTCCGCGTGTACTCGGCTTGTGTTCTCAGCACCCTCCTTTCTAGTCAAGAAGCATCAAGAACTTATATAAGACAAGGAAAGCAGCTGAACAGCTTCCACCTCCGCTGTCTCAGATGGATATTGGACATCTCCTGGCAGGACAGAGTGCCGAATGCGGAAGTACACCAGCGTGCAGGGATCCACAGCATGTTTGCCCTCTTGAGTCAGCGGTGACTCTGTTGACTGGGCCAAATGAATGATGGTCACATTGCCAAATACATGCTCTATGGTGAGCTTGCTATCAGCATGAGACCAACAGGTCAGGAAAAAAATTCAAGTCATTTGGAGAGGTTTGAGTTAACTAAGGAGAGTGAGCATGGATTTATAAATGGGAGTTCATGCTTGACAAATCTAACTGCATTTTTTAATAAACTATCTGAGAAAGTTGATGAAGGGAATGCAGTGGATGTTGTTTATTTGGATTTTACGAATGCGTTTGAAAAAGTACCACTTGAAAATTCCACACAAGCAGTACTCAGAACTAAACCTGGGTCATTGGAGTTGTGAGATTGCAGTGCTCACCACTGTATCACCTTTAGAATGTGGATAGAATAAAAAGTGAGATTGGATGGACAGAAGCAGTCTGAAAAGATGGCTCAAACAAAAGGTGAAAACCCTGAAATGTTAATTCTGTTTCTCTCTCCACAGATGCTGCCCGAGGTGCTGAGCATTTCCTGCACTTTCTGTTTTTATTTCAGCTTTGCAGGATGTTGCTTTGATCAGAAAAAAATGGATGATCGGCTGTGGGCGCCAGTGAAATTCCACAGGAGCAAATAAAAAAATCACCAATAGCGGCTCGTTGGTCCAGGGGCATGATTCTCACTTTGGGTGTATAAATGATTAACATGCGAGAGGTCCTGCATTCAAATCCCAGACGAGCCCTTCTCTGTTGCTATTTTTAGTTTAAGGTCATCGATTGGTTTCAGCCTTCCAGAAGGTGGAATCGATTTCCATACTGAGCCTGCTTGAGGACCGGGGAACTGGATTCAAAGAGCTTGTCGACAAAATTGAAATGAACAAAATATACAGGTTGTCAAGTGGGAATATAAAGTTGCAGCAGTAACTGAAGGCCTGCTCAGGTCTGCAAATGTAACCCGACCCAAGACTGACAGCACCACATCCGACCTGGTCCGAGTCCTTTCATTTTTTCCCGTGCCCGAACCGACCACCAGAATGTTCAGTTAAACTTGCTTCCGTTTTTCACTTTTTGAGCTTGTGCAGATAAGGCAACAAAAACTGTAACTGGACTTGAAAGGTTGTTTAAATGTACATTAAGATTAGAGCTACGTACCGGAGGTGATGAGCTGAAGATTGTTACCATAGAAGTTAGTGATTGTTAGGTCACTAGTTAAAGAGAAAGTCATGGAGTTGTGCCCAGACAGGTTGTCCCACACTGTATTGATTAAAATATTGCCCGAAGGCTAGAAAATATCATTATACATTCCCTAGACTCCTGCTTTCCAGGTTGAAATACTTTCTGCAAGTTTATCCAGAGAGCAGCTGAGATGCAGAGACCAGGAAGGTCTTGAGTGATTAATTATTATAAAATATACATTCTTATATTAAAGAGATTGTGCACTACCTTCAATAGGGTCGCTCACTGCAGACTAGTGCAGAGTGTTTCCCACTTTGACGTCCTGGCTGTCACTGGATCTTGAGTCCAGGCCTCTGGATTACTGGTCAAGTAATCTTTGAAATGTCTCCTTTGATTTAATATTTTAGTCTGGTAAGTCAGATTTTACAAAAAAAAATAACTTATTTAAGACTGCTTCGTATTTAGCAGTGTCAAATGAATAAAGAAATTAAAATATATTCAAAATTATATATCAACTATTAAATACTATTGCCCAGCTTTGTGTATAAAAAATGCCTCTTAATTTCATTAATTATCCATAAACACTGAGGCCACATTAAACTAAAAGCATCGAGTTATCAAGTCTGACACTTAATTGATTAAATATATTCCAAATTTAGAGCATAATTCATTGTCTTTCCCCTTTAAATCTCTTAATTTGCATTACAAGCCTCCTTTACTTTACAATCTTTATTCAATACAATATGTTTTGAGGCAGGCACAAGAAGTCTTGTCAACCCCTAACGGGATGTAGTCAATTCATTTGCAAACTGTGCAATTAAAGAAAAGGGTGAAGTTGCTATTAATGCAGATTGTAGCTGTTCAACTGCTTTTGTCACCAAGAATACAAAGCACGAAGGAAAACCAAGAGATAAACCAAAACACAAAAAGGTTAAATTTGTGTCAATGAAAAATAGAACTCATTAAAAACATCATATTACACAACAGTGCAGCAACTGATTACATTGTACATATTTCATTATGATTAAGATGGCAAAGAGCTTCAACACCCCTAGAATCAGGAAAGGGCAAGAAAGGGCTAACTGGATAATTATGTGCCTGGGGCTGAGTTCTGCTACAATGTACGCCAAAAACTGTTTATTGATTAGTACACAGTAAGTTGAAATACCAAGCAGACTAGGAAGTACACTTCAAAAGATCTGCGGTTTCCAGTGTTTCACTAACACAATTTGAACACAAGGCATTTAGAGTATTCGAGTGTGTCTGACCCAGCCTGGCCTGACCTGAGCCCGAATGCCGAACCCAAATGCTGAACCAGGAGGAGGACCCAAACCCGACACATGTCATCGGGACCCGTCGGGTTAGGGTCAGGCAGGTAGCCATGTTCTAGCATTAACTGAGACCTGGCTCCAAAAGCAACAATACTGTGTTCTGGTCTGGAATGGAATTCTTCAATTGTTTCTGTTTGGCTTGGATTGACTCATCGATTTTCTTGTTTTTCACTTTGTCGATGCCTTTGAATAATTGTGGCTCCTTCTTCAGGGTGTCTTCTTTCACCAGGTAGTTCTGACCTCTGATGATGTTGATCGTAATCAGCTTCAATTTGCTGATAATTTTGGAACTGAGCAGATTTCCTTTGCTTGAGTCTACAACATGTAACTCAGTCTGACATGTGGACTCATTGGAGGATTTGAAAGCTGCCCTTGCATTGGAGCATACAGTTGCATCCATCCAAACAGAGGTAGAGTAGAAGTGACAGTTCAGTCTGTCAATCATGGGACGTTTAATCTCAGGGTTGTGAGTTTGTGCGCCATTTAGTTTTTCCCTATTTTTCGGCTTCAGTAGCAGAGATGACAAGGAGTGTTTGAAATGAAATTCAACAACAGTATGAGAAAGTCTCACTTTCATTCGGGACCCTTAACACTCTGCAGCATCTCGCTGTGAAAGATTGAACTTTATCTCATTTCATTCTCAGCTGGGGGTCAGTGCGGCTCAGTGGGACTTCTAGCTGTCTCCCACCTCACAATCCATCAGTGCTGAGAAAGCAATGGGAAATATTACTCATGGCTGAGTAAGCAGAGGACACCGATTTAAGGTGATTGGGAAAAAAAACAAAGGCAACATGAGGAAAAACCTTTTTTTAAGCAGCGAGTGGTTAAGATCTGATATGTACCGCATGCGAGTGTGACGGAGGAAGATTCAACCATAGCTTTCAAAAGGATATATGATAATTATCTGAAGGGAAAAAAAAAATCAGGTTTTCATGGAATACATGAGGATGTGGCATGAGCTGAGTTGCTTGAGCAGAGAGGCAGCACAAGCACGATGAGCTGAATCCCTCCTTTTGTGCTGCAAGTATTCTGGGATCTATGATTCTATAGGACTTACCGCACGCCGTGGCTGCAGACACTCTGGACTGTGAAGACAGCAGGATCGGAGATTGAAGTATCGGCAGCTGTGCTCGTCAGTTTCATCCGGATCAATTTCATTGAGAAAACAAAGAGCAGGTGTGGCTGGGGGAGGGCAGTGGGCCCAGGTAACATACACTAAACTAACTGTTAACTTTTAGATAGGGCTAAAATGAACTGATTTAAAGAGCCAGGGGAATTGAAACAGTTTAAGAGGGCAGATTGGGGGAGAAAACGTTAGGGATGGGAGCAGATGGCCATAGAACATAGAACATAGAACATAGAACATACAGCACAGAACAGGCCCTTCGGCCCACAATGTTGTGCCGATCCTTTGTCCTCTGTCAAGGACAATTTAATCTATACCCCATCATTCTCCTTTATCCATATACCTATCCAAAAGCCTTTTGAAAGTCCCTAAAGTTTCTGACTCAACAACTTCCCCGGGCAAGGCATTCCATGCCTCGACCACTCTCTGGGTAAAGAACCTTCCCCTGACATCCCCCTTATATCTCCCACCCTTCACCTTAAATTTATGACCCCTTGTAACGCTTTGCTCCACCCGGGGAAAAAGTTTCTGACTGTCTACCCTATCTATTCCCCTGATCATCTTATAAACCTCTATCATGTCACCCCTCATCCTTCTCCTTTCTAATGAGAAGAGGCCTAGAATGTTCAGCCTTTCCTCGTAAGACTTATTCTCCATTCCAGGCAACATCCTGGTAAATCTCCTCTGCACCCTCTCCAAGGCTTCCACATCCTTCCTAAAATGAGGCGACCAGAACTGCACACAGTACTCCAAATGAGGCCTTACCAAGGTCCTGTACAGCTGCATCATCACCTCACGGCTCTTAAATTCAATCCCTCTGCTAATGAACGCTAACACCCCATATGCCTTCTTCACAGCCCTATCCACTTGAGTTGCAACTTTCAATGATCTATGCACATAGACCCCAAGGTCTCTCTGCTCCTCCACATGCCCAAGAACCCTACCGTTAACCCAGTATTTTGCATTCATGTTTGTCCTTCCAAAATGGACGACCTCACACTTTTCAGGGTTAAACTCCATCTGCCACTTTTCAGCCCAGCACTGCAACCTATCCAAGTCCCTTTGCAGACGACAATAGCCCTCCTCGGTATCCACAACTCCACCAACCTTTGTATCATCTGCAAATTTACTGACCCACCCTTCGACTTCCTCATCCAAGTCGTTAATAAAAATCACAAACAGGAGAGGACCCAGAACTGATCCCTGCGGCACGCCACCGGTAACTGGGCTCCAGGCTGAGTATTTACCATCTAAGACCACTCTCTGCCTTCTATCAGTTAGCCAATTCTTAATCCAACTGGCCACATTCCCCACTATCCCATGCCTCCTGACTTTCTCCATAAGTCTACCATGGGGGACCTTATCAAATGCCTTACTAAAATCCATGTACACCACATCCACTGGTTTACCCTCATCCACTTGCTTGGTCACCTGCTCAAAGAATTCAATCAGGCTTGTGAGGCAAGACCTACCCCTCACAAAACCGTGCTGACTGTCCCGAATCAAGCAGTGTCTTTCCAGATGCTCAGAAATCCTATCCCTCAGCACCTTTTCCATCAACTTGCCTACCACCGAAGTAAGACTAACTGGCCTGTAATTCCCAGGGTTGTTCCTATTCCCTTTCTTGAACAGGGGCACAACATTTGCCACCCTCCAATCACCTGGTACCACCCCCGTCAACAGAGAAGATGAAAAGATCATTGCCAGCGGCTCTGCAATTTCATCCCTTGCTTCCCATAACATCCTTGGATATACCCCGTCAGGCCCGGGAGACTTGTCTATCTTCAAGTTATTCAAAAACCCCAACACATCTTCCCTCCTAACGAGCACTTCCTCGAGCTTACCAGTCTGTTTCACACCGTCCTCTTCAGTAATACACCCCTTCTCATTCGTAAATACCGAAGAGAAGTACTCATTCAAAACCTCACTTATCTCTTCCGGCTCAACACACAGTCTCCCGCTATTGTCCTTGACCGGACCTATGGTCCCCCTAGTCATCCTCATATTTCTGACATACGCGTAAAAGGCCTTGGGGTTTTCTTTTATCCTACCCGCCAAGCATTTTTCATGCCCTCTCTTAGCTCTCCTAATCCCTTTCTTCAGATCCTTCCTGGCCATCTTGTATCCCTCCAGAGCTATGCCTGTGCCCTTTTTCCTCAACTTTATATACGCATCCTTCTTCTTCCTAACAAGACTCTCAACCTCTCTTGTCAACCACGGTTCCCTCACATGCCCATCCCTTCCCTGTCTGACAGGGACATGCTTATCAATGGCCCCTACTATCTGCTCCTTGAAAAAGTTCCACATTTCGACCGTGCCCTTCCCTGCCAGCATATGCTCCCAACTTATGCTCCTCAGTTCCTGCCTGACAGCATCATATCTACCCTTCCCCCAATTGTAAACCTTGCCCTGTTGCACATACCTATCCCTCTCCATTACCACAGTGAATGCTACAGAATTGTGATCACTATCTCCAAAGTGCTCGCCCACCAACAGCTCTATCACTTGCCCTGGTTCATTACCTAGTACCAAATCCAATATTGCCTCCCCTCTGGTCGGGCAGTCTACATACTGAGTCAGAAAAGCTTCCTGGACATACTGCACAAACACTACCCCATCCAAACTATTCGATCTAAAGAGTTGCCAATCAATATTTGGGAAGTTGAAATCCCCCATAATTACTACCCTGTGACTTCTGCTCCTTTCCAAAATCTGTTTCCCAATCTGCTCTTCCACCTCCCTGCTGCTATTGGGGGGCCTATAGAAAACTCCCATCAAGGTGACTGCTCCTTTCCTGTTCCTGACCTCAACCCACAGTGCCTCAGTCGGCAGATCCTCCTCGAAAATTCTTTCAGCAGTTGTTACACTATTTCTAACTAACAATGCCACCCCCCCACCTCTTTTACCACCATTCCTAATCTTATGAAAACATCTATAACCAGGTACCTCCAAAAACCATTCCTCCCCCTCACCTATCCACGTTTCAGTGATGGCCACAACATCGTAGTCCCAAGTGCCCATCCACGCCTTCAATTCACTCACCTTATTCCTGATGCCATGGATAGAGTTGAACAGCAAGGGAGCTTCCTAGGGAGCTTCCAGCCCAGGAGCCATCTTGAAGTTGCTACGGCGTGCGGTAAGTCCATTGAGGTGAAGAAGGAGCTGCGGGACCCGAGAGAAGTCCTGTGAAAAGGTGCCCCGAACACCCAAAACATCCACGAACGGCACCCCCGGCCGCAACTTCAAAGCGCCCGCGGGAGATGGCTCGGAGAGCATCTGCAGCGCACTGTCGGCAATGCTGCATGCCTTTATTTAAACCACTGCAAAAAAAAAAAACCCTTAGCAAATGTAATCACCTCTAAGTCTGCCAAATGATGCTTCACCTCCCGAAGGACGTGGATGAGCTTTCCGGACGTCGATGGTGGGCACTGAGGAAATGGCTTATTACCTGCACCAGATTCCACCCCCCCTCCCCCCCCTTTACCCCCCTTCCACACCCCCCCACCCCCGTCCCCTTCCCTGCTCCACCCTCTCAGCTCACCCCCTCACAACCCCGTCCCAGCCCGCCCCCCCTCGCACCATCTTCACCCCGCAACCCCTTCCCCTGCACCCCCCCCACCCCCTCCCTCTACCCCTCCCCCTTGCATCCCCTCCTCCCACCGGCACCATCCTACACCTGTGTAGGGGCCCCAACAACCCCACTGCCTTGTGGGCGTCTCGGGAGAGACCATGGCTAAGGGAGTAAACCCTAACAGAAAATCCGGAGCGGAACCCCGTAGGCGGTCATGTGTCACCTTTGGCATGTTTCCGGCAGTTCCTGCAGCCATACTGGTGCCAAACGTCGTGTCCTGCACTCCTTTGGACCCCACCAGAAAGGCCGAGAGGGGGGTTTTGACGACTGGGCAACTCTCAACCTCCATAAATTTGCCCAGGCATGCGCCATGGAGAGGTCACTCCATAGTTGCCTCACAGCGACTGAAACAACACGGAAGGCAGCAGTTACGGGTTATAAGTCCAGATAAATTGGCGTAGAAACTGGGCGCCACGGGTTGCCTTTGTCGGTGGGAGAGGTCATTGCACCTCACTGGACAGCTACCGCCCGCCTCAAACCGGGCAGCCCCCGGTCAATAAGGTTCTGTCCCGCCACAGTCTGCCTGCTTCAATGGGTGCTTGGAGCTCAGGGTCATTGCCCGAAAGGTGGACTGATACACCGCACCAAACAACATGAAAAAAGGAAAGAAGGTACCAGCCCTTCGCTTTGCAAGCTGGAACGTCAGAGCTATGTGTCCTGGCCTGTCGGAAGACCTTACACAAATCAACGATTCTCGGAAGACCGCCATCATTAACAACGAGCTCAGTAGACTCAATGTGGACATTGCAGCACTTCAGGAGACTCGCCTCCCCGCGAGTGGCTCTCTAGCAGAGCAAGACTACACCTTCTTCTGGCAGGGCAGGGATCCTGAAGAACCAAGACAGCATGGAGTGGGCTTCGCCATCAGAAACTCCTTGCTCAGCATGATAGAGCCTCCCTCAAATGGCTCGGAACGCATACTGTCCATCCGACTGCTCACCACCTCTGGTCCAGTACACCTACTCAGCATCTATGCTCCAACACTCTGTTCCGCACCTGAAGCTAAAGACCAGTTCTATGAACAACTCCATAACATCATTAGCAGCATCCCCAACACCGAACACCTATTCCTGCTGGGGGACTTTAATGCCAGGGTTGGGGCCGACCATGACTCATGGCCCTCCTGCCTTGGGCGCTATGGCGTTGGAAGGATGAATGAGAACGGACAGAGACTGCTTGAGTTGTGTACCTATCATAACCTCTGCATCACCAACTCGTTCTTTCACACTAAACCCTGTCACCAGGTTTCATGGAGGCACCCAAGATCACGTCGTTGGCACCAGCAAGACCTCATTGTCACAAGGCGAGCCGCCTTAAACAGTGTTCAATTCACACGCAGCTTCCACAGTGCGGACTGCGACACCGACCACTCCCTGGTGTGCAGCAAGGTTAGACTCAGACCAAAGAAGTTGCATCATTCCAAGCAGAAGGGCCACTCGCGCATCAACACGAGCAGAATTTCTCACCCACAGCTGTTACAAAAATTTCTAAATTCACTTGTAACAGCCCTTCAAAACACTCCCACAGGGGATGCTGAGACCAAGTGGGCCCACATCAGAGACGCCATCTATGAGTCAGCTTTGACCACCTACGGCAAAAGTGCGAAGAGAAATGCAGACTGGTTTCAATCTCATAATGAAGAGCTGGAACCTGTCATAGCCGCTAAGCGCATTGCACTTTTGAACTACAAGAAAGCCCCCAGCGATTTAACATCCGCAGCACTTAAAGCAGCCAGAAGTACTGCACAAAGAACAGCTAGGCGTTGCGCAAACGACTACTGGCAACACCTATGCAGTCATATTCAGCTGGCCTCAGACACCGGAAACATCAGAGGAATGTATGATGGCATGAAGAGAGCTCTTGGGCCAACCATCAAGAAGATCACCCCCCTCAAATCTAAATCGGGGGACATAATCACTGACCAACGCAAACAGATGGACCGCTGGGTTGAGCACTACCTAGAACTGTACTCCAGGGAGAATGCTGTCACTGAGACTGCCCTCAATGCAGCCCAGCCTCTACCAGTCATGGATGAGCTGGACATACAGCCAACCAAATCGGAACTCAGTGATGCCATTGATTCCCTAGCCAGCGGAAAAGCCCCTGGGAAGGACAGCATTACCCCTGAAATAATCAAGAGTGCCAAGCCTGCTATACTCTCAGCACTACATGAACTGCTATGCCTGTGCTGGGACGAGGGAGCAGTACCCCAGGACATGCGCGATGCCAATATCATCACCCTCTATAAAAACAAAGGTGACCGCGGTGACTGCAACAACTACCGTGGAATCTCCCTGCTCAGCATAGTGGGGAAAGTCTTTGCTCGAGTCGCTCTGAACAGGCTCCAGAAGCTGGCCGAGCGCATCTACCCTGAGGCACAGTGTGGCTTTCGTGCAGAGAGATCGACTATTGACATGCTGTTCTCCCTTCGTCAGATACAGGAGAAATGCCGTGAACAACAGATGCCCCTCGACATTGCTTTCATTGATCTCACCAAAGCCTTTGACCTCGTCAGCAGACGTGGTCTCTTCAGACTACTAGAAAAGATCGGATGTCCACCAAAGCTACTAAGTATCATCACCTCATTCCATGACAATATGAAAGGCACAATTCAACATGGTGGCTCCTCATCAGAGCCCTTTCCTATCCTGAGTGGTGTGAAACAGGGCTGTGTTCTCGCACCCACACTTTTTGGGATTTTCTTCTCCCTGCTGCTTTCACATGCGTTCAAATCCTCTGAAGAAGGAATTTTCCTCCACACAAGATCAGGGGGCAGGTTGTTCAACCTTGCCCGTCTAAGAGCGAAGTCCAAAGTACGGAAAGTCCTCATCAGAGAACTCCTCTTTGCTGACGATGCTGCTTTAACATCTCACACTGAAGAATGCCTGCAGAGTCTCATCGACAGGTTTTGGCCTAACCATCAGCCTCAAGAAAACGAACATCATGGGGCAGGATGTCAGAAATGCTCCATCCATCAATATTGGCGACCACGCTCTGGAAGTGGTTCAAGAGTTCACCTACCTAGGCTCAACTATCACCAGTAACCTGTCTCTAGATGCAGAAATCAACAAGCGCATGGGTAAGGCTTCCACTGCTATGTCCAGACTGGCCAAGAGAGTGTGGGGAAAATGGCGCACTGACACGGAACACAAAAGTCCGAGTGTATCAGGCCTGTGTCCTCAGTACCTTGCTCTACGGCAGCGAGGCCTGGACAACGTATGCCAGCCAAGAGCGACGTCTCAATTCATTCCATCTTCGCTGCCCTTCGGAGAATACTTGGCATCAGGTGGCAGGACTATATCTCCAACACAGAAGTCCTTGAAGCGGCCAACACCCCCAGCTTATACACACTACTGAGTCAGCGGCGCTTGAGATGGCTTGGCCATGTGAGCCGCATGGAAGATGGCAGGATCCCCAAAGACACATTGTACAGCGAGCTCGCCACTGGTATCAGACCCACCGGCCGTCCATGTCTCCGTTATAAAGACGTCTGCAAATGCGACATGAAATGGTGTGACATTGATCACAAGTCGTGGGAGTCAGTTGCCAGCATTCGCCAGAGCTGGCGGGCAGCCATAAAGACAGGGCTAAATTGTGGCGAGTCGAAGAGACTTAGTAGTTGGCAGAAAAAAAGACAGAGGCGCAAGGGGAGAGCCAACTGTGCAACAGCCCCAACAAACAAATTTCGCTGCAGCACCTGTGGAAGAGCCTGTCACTCCAGAATTGGCCTTTATAGCCACTCCAGGCGCTGCTTCACAAACCACTGACCACCTCCAGGCGCGTATCCATTGTCTCTCGAGATAAGGAGGCCCAAAAGAATGATTCTATACAAAGTGAAACCAACATTCACATATGAGAAACTGACAGGTACAGTGTAAACCCCCACACTAACAAACCAGCAAATGCCAGGGACAGAGTAAACCATCAGTCCTAGACAAGAACCTGCAGATACTGTGTGAAACCCAAAAATCATTTAGCAGGATTTGGCAGGTAATGTATAAAAACCTCTCTTCAATATCCATACTGCAAGGTACAAAGAAAATTAGGTACAAAACCAGGCTCATACTTCGAAGACTGAGAGAGAAGAAGCAAAACACAGACTCACCTACAAGAGACTGACCATTACAGAGAATAAAACACCTCACCTAGAGGAGGTGCAGATTAAAAACACATGCATGTAACAGAAACTGATAGGGACAGAATCAAATCCTTTCTCACACATGACACAAAAATTGGTGGTGTCGTAAATAGTGAGGAGGAAAGCATTAGATTACAGGACGATATAGATCGTCTGAGGCATAGAATATAAGAGCAGGGTGTTATGATGGAGCTGTATAAAATGCTAGTTAGGCCACAGCTGGAGTACTGTGTACAGTTCTGGGCACCACACTATAGGAAGGATGTGATTGCACTGGAGAGGGTGCAGAGGAGATTCACCAGGATGTTGCCTGGACTGGAGCATTTCAGCTATGAAGAGAGACTGAAAAGGTGAGGGGTTGTTTTCCTTGGAGCAGAGAAGGCTGAGGGGAGAGCTATACAAAATTATGAAGGGCATTGATAGTTTAGATAGGAAGAAAGTATTTCCATTAGCAGAGGGGTTAATAACGAGGGGGCGTAGATTTAAGGTGAGGGGAAGGAGGTTTAGAGGGGATTTGAGGAAAAAATTTTACCCAGAGGGTGGTTGGAATCTGGAATGCACTGCCTGAAGGGGTGGTAGAGGCAGGAACCCTCACAACATTTAAGAAGTATTTCGATGAGCACTTGAAATGCCATAGCATACAAGGCTACAGGCCAAGTACTGGAAAATGGGATTAGAATAGTTAGGTGCTTGATGGCCGGCACAGACACGATGGGCCGAAGGGCCTGTTTCTGTGCTGTATAACTCTATGACTCTATATCAGAAACTGATAGATCTGGACAAAAGCTGATGCTCACAGACAAGTTGTTGAAAGATATGTGGTGAAACTCACATAGCAATAGCAGAAACAAACAGTCACAGACCAAAAACTGAAACATACAAAGTAAAAACCCACATTCTCGCACTCGAAATTCACAGTTACGAAGTGAAGTTTGACTCTCTCCTCCAGGCACTGACAGGTCCAAAAGAAAACACACACTAACATATCAGGAAATGAAAGGCTGCATTTGCTGACAATGCCATCACTAGGTGGCGCTGCATCAGCACATGTGCAAAAGCAGCCTGTTCAAATTAGACTGCAATTGTTGACAACGCGATCGGTAGGTGGCGCTGTTTTGGCACATGCGCAGATACAGCATGTGCCACGAAAACGTCACAGCCTGCGACTGCAGCAGCTGCCAAGGACTAAAGATGGCGCTGGTCAAAAAAATCACAGAGATGAAACCTAACAAACACGTTGGCAGAATACAGTGGCCGGAGTGAGAGAGTGGAGCGCGCCGGGAAGAGCAGCGCGGGGAGTCCAGCGGTGGTAGCGGTGCCCGGGGTGGGGGGGCGGGGTGTGGAAAGGGGGAGACAAGCGGTAGCGGTGCCGGGGCAGGGGGGGGGTGGGGGTGGAGAAAGGGGGAGACCAGCGGTAGCAGTGCCCGGGGTGGGGGGGGAATGAAAGAGGGTGAGGGAGGGGGGGAGATGGGAGAGGGAGGGGGGGATGAAAGAGGGAGAGGGAGGGGGGGGATGAAAGAGGGAGGGGGGGGGGTGATGAAAGAGGGAGAGGGAGGGGGGAGATGAAAAAGGGAGGGGGAGAAAGAGGGAGAGGAGGGGGGGAGAAAGAGGGAGAGGGAGGGGGAGAAGGGGGGGAGGGAGGGGGGAGAAGGGGGGAGGGAGAGGGAGAGGGAGGGGGGAGAAAGAAGGAGAGGGAGGGGGGGAGAAGAGGGAGAGGGAGGGGGTAGAAGGGGGAGATGGAGTGGGGGAGAAGGGGGAGAAAGGGGGAGGAGAGGGAGGGGGAGAAAGAGGGAGCGAGTGGGGGGGGGAGAAGGGGAGAGCGCGGCGGGGGGAGAAGGGGAGAGAGTGAGGGGGGAGCAGCGGAACAGAAGAGGAGTGTCTTTTTCTGTGTATGCGCTATGAACACAACAGCAAAAGACTTACTGGCCAGTCCCTGGACCCGGTGACACCAAGGTCTTCGCACGCTCGCTCCCCGCGGCTGTCCTACGGCCTCTCGCTTCCGGCCCTCTCCATTCAGCCCTTCCCTCCAGCTGTGGATGCCCAATCCAGTTGCTTTCTCCCCTACCCAGTTGCTTTCTCTACTTCTCCACAGTACTTCAGGCATTGCAACTGTTTGGTCCCTGCATTTTGCATGCTCCCTCTCCCCACCCCTCCCCGCTCTCCCCAACCCCCTCCCCCTCTTCACCCACCCCTCCCCTCTACCCCCCCCCCCCCCCACCATAGTTGAATATCTGAAGTGCAGTTGCAAAGTCGGGGAAAATAGCATGCAAAACAAAACCTCAACAATTCTGGGTTTAATTATTGAAAAGTTTTATTAAGTTCATTAAGTATCCGAGGAACTGCTGTGCATGGATACATGAGTGTTGTGTCCAGCATTCCCGTTAGACAGACAGGCCGAGTCTCTGCTATGCACAGCAAAAGAGATTGTTCCTGGAGAGCCTTCTGGTGAATGAACGCTTGGCTCTCTATTCCACTACTGTATTATTCATGTGAAGAAGGCAAAGTCACAAGAGTCTGAGCTCAGTCTATTCTTGGTGAATGTTCCCCAAGCGCATCACAATGTGCATTCCCAATTCATCCATAAATGTAATGTTCCTTTCCACATCGTGATGAGCTCCGCAGCATGATCCAGTTGCCTTCGTTGCTTGAATGCTGACCGTAAGTCTCGAGGATTGTTTTCTCGACGGCATGTTTTACATGAAAAGAAGAAAAGCAAATCAGAGTCAGAGCTTCCCTCCCTCCAATGAAATTACTGTTGCGCATGCTTTATGCTCTGCAGTATAGGCCAATGAATCACTTCGTACCCACCTCAGCTGTAGGAGGCAGGATGATGTAACTGCCCTTATCTCGTGATGGTTCAATGCTGCTCTCAGGGAAAACATGAATGATGTGAGGGTGCTGGAAAAAGAAGCACATTTCTTTTGGACTATGAACATAAAGCAGGCCATTTAGCCCAGCTGTTCCCTGCTAGTGGTTATGCTACTCGTGCGTCTTCCCATCCATTCCCATTTAATCCTGCCTATACTATCAGCATCATCTTCCATTTCTTTCACTCTTATCTACCTTTGCCTTAAAGCAACACTGAGGATGGAGAATGGTGTGGCTGCACTCCCACCTCACCAGTTGTGTCCGCAGCAAGAGCATTCACATTTGTGCTACCACTGGACACGGCATGCTTGTTTCTTTTAGTGCTCAGTCTCTTCTTGCTGAATGTTCCCCAAGTGTTTGACCCCTTTGGACGCCTTCTCTGCTTGACAGGCAGCAGCTGGCAATTGCGGATCTCACAAGGCTCTGCATGGTTGTTTCAAGGGCGGATGGGGAAACATGTGGCAGTGTGTCCACGTGCACTGCTTGGATGGGTGCAGGAACAGGTGACTGTGTAACTGAACAGCAAGGAGAGGGTACCGCAGGTGGGGGAAGTGGAGCTTTGAACAGGCAGGCGTATGTATGGTCCATCAGATCATTAGGCCAGGGGGTGAAATGCTCAGGATCCATGGATTGTGGCACGCGACTGATGTCCAGCACGTGGCCACCTCCATCCGAAGGTGCTTCCGGGCAATTGTTAGGCAAATTAATTGGCTCCATCTCATCAGCCAGTCCTTGTGTCCTCCCACCATCCCCCCCCCGTCCCTCCCTTCCCTTCCCTCCTTTCCCCCCCTCCCTTCCCCCCTACCTTCCCTCCTTCCTTCTTCCCCCCTTCCCTCCTCCCTTCCCCCCTTCTCTCCTCCCTTCCCTCCCCCTCCCTTCCCTCCTCCCTACCCCCCTTCCCTCCCCCTTCCCTTCCCTCCCCTCCCCTCCCCTCCCCTCCCTTCCCTTCCCTCCCCTCCCCTCCCTTCCCTCCCCTCCCCCTCTCCTCCCTTCCCTTCCCTCCCTTGAAATGTATTTTCAGAGCAACTTACCTTGGAACAATCTCCTCTGTCTAATAAAAATGAAGCAAATGTCCAAAATGACTAAATAATTGAGATAAAATGCCCGACGAAACCTCTCCTCCTTCCATTTTCAAAAACTCGCGCCGAAGCTTTCGGAAGATTGACGCACATGCGCAAACGGGCTCCGGTCATCTGCGCATGCGCTGCAGTCCGGATTGCCAGGACCAGTTTGCGCATGCGCAAATGCCAACCTGACGTGTTCCCCGAGGAAAATGACGTTACCCGATGACGTCATCTGCGCATGCGTAAACTGGCCCTGACAATCCGGACCGCAGCGCATGCGCAGAGGGCCCGAGACCGTGTGCGCATGTGCGCACCGCGGCGCATTCTGATGACGTAGCGTTGTCATCAATCACTTTGTTCAAATAAAACGTCCCAGTCAGCGACGTTCTGGCAGCTGCCAGGACTAAAGATGGCGCTGCTCAAATAATCACACAAAGGCAATGTAAAGCAAAACAAAGGCCATGTGTTTATATGGCAGCAGGGAATGGCTGGTGAGATCGGGCGGAGGGGGTTAGGGTGGAGGGAGGGGGGTTGGAATGGCCGGAGAGATCAGGCGGGGGAGAAAGACCGGTGAGATCAGGTGGGAGAGAATGTCCGTAGAGAGCGGGGAGGAGGAGGAGAGCACACCCACCGCCACCAATGTCTTCGGCCGCTCCCTCCCCACTTCCCCCATGCTCTCTAGTTGCTTCCCCCCCACACTCTCTCCCCCGCTTCCCCCACGCTCTCTCCCCACTTCCCCCACACTCTCTCCCCGCTTCCCCCACACTCTCTACTTGCTTCCCCCACACTCTCTCCCCGCTTTCCCCACGCTCTCTACTCGCTTCCCACCCCTCTCCCCGCCCTCTCCCCTCACTTCCCCCGCCATGTCCCCCCCACCCTCTCCAACCCCCACTACACCCGCCCTCTCCTTCTGTTAAGCTATTCCGTGACCTTGTCCTATCAATACCTTCTCCTTTGTTATCTCTTGCCCCATCCCCGCTTTACTTGCTTAAAATCTTTTACATTTCTTATATCTGCCAGTTCTGAAGAAAGGTCACTGACCTGAAATGTTAACTCTGTTTCTCTCTCCACAGATGCTGCCATACCCGCTCAGTTTTTCCAGCACTTTCTGTTTTTATCATCGATTTTCTTCTTTTTTACTTTGCCGATGTCTTTGAATATATTGTGGATCCTTCTTCAGGGTGTCTTCTTTCACCAGGTAGTTCTGACCTCTGTTGATGTTGATCGTAATCAGCTTCAATTTGCTGATAGTTTTGGAACTGAGCAGATTTCCTTTGCTTGATTCTACAACATGGAACTCAGTCTGACATGTGGACCCATGGGAGGATTTAAAAGTAACTTGGATGATCCCTAGTGGATCCCTAGTGGAGGAGTATCTGATCCATGGGAACCCAGGTTCAATCCCGGGTTTCAGCAATTCTGCTTCCTTATGCGTCCCTTGCCTTGGTTCTGATTTTCCAGTTGCACAATTTACTTTCAAATTTTTTACCAAGCACCAGTGGATTGGATTTGAGAAACAACACAGAGTCATTTACAGCACAGAAGGTGGTCGTTCGGCCTATCACATCCATGCTGGCTCTCCCCGGAGCAATCTAGTCAGTTCCACTCACCAGCTCGATCCCTTTCCTCCTGCAAGTTTCTTTCCTTCAAGTATCCATCCAATTTCCTTTTCAAATCATTGATTGTCTCTGCTTCACCACACTCGTGGGCCGAGACATTACCACCCACAACATAAAAAAGTTCCACCTCACCCAAGGATACGAAATATTTATATCTTCTATATTTAGCTTATTCTCTATTTCTATGAGAATAGACTGGCAGTCAACATGAAAAGGAACCCAAAAATCTTTGAGCAGCATGTAAATGATAAGTGGGTAGTAAGAGGTAGAGTGCAGCCTATTAGGGACAAAGAGGGTAATATATGCTTGGAAGTGCAGGGCAATGTTAATCTACTTAATAAGTACTTTGTATCAGTGATCATTAAGGAAGTGGAATTGGACAAAATATCAGTAGAAGTGCAGAGAGTAGAGGCAATGGAGAGGGTACAAATTGAGAGAGGGAGGTACGAAAAAGGCGGAGCAAAGCGGCACCGCAAAGTGCTTTGTGATAATATCCAGGGCATCACCAAACCAGCAATCCGCCGCCTGGCTCGCCGTGGCGGGGTCAAGCGGATCTCAGGTTTGATCTCTGAGGAGACTCGCAGGGTGTTGAAGGTATTCCTGGAGAATGTGATCAGGGATGCGGTCACCTACACTGAGCACGGCAAGCACAAGACGGTCACTGCCATGGATGTGGTGTACGTTCTGAAACGGCAGGGCCGCACTCCACGGATTCGGCGGCTGAACAACTCGACCCTTTCCAGCAAACACACAACAAAGGCTCTTCTAAGAGCCACCCACAGCCTCACAGAGAGAGCAGTGACCTGGAAACGGGAGATCGGATAGGCTGTTCAGAACTGTCTGGAATAAATCTGTCCTGTATTCGGGAATAAAACTGGAATCCCCGAATTTGACATTTCATTTGCAGCAAAGATGTGCAGTGGATTTGATTTTCTAAACGGGCTGTGTAAACAGTGCCCGAGGTTCTATAGTTAGTTATTTCCCCAGTCGAAACATGCCCTCAGTGAAAAGCCACATCTTCTTCTTTGGCCTCCTTGTCTCGAGAGACAATGGGTAAGCGCCTGGAGGTGGTCAGTGGTTTGTGGAGCTGTGCCTGGAGTGGCTATAAAGGCCAATTCTAGAGTGACAGGCTCTTCCACAGGTGCTGCAGATAAAATTGGTTGTCAGGGCTGTTACGCAGTTGGCTCTCCCCTTGCGCTTCTGTCTTTTTTCCTGCCAACTGCTAAGTCTCTTCGACTCGCCGCACTACAGCCCCGCCTTTATGGCTGCCCGCCAGCTCTGGCGATCATTGGCAACTGACTCCCATGACTTGTGATCAATGTCACAGAACTTCATGTCGCATTTGCAGACGTCTTTAAAGTGGAGACATGGATGGCCGGTGGGTCTGATACCAGTGGCGTGCTCGCTGTACAATGTGTCCTTGGGGATCCTGCCATCTTCCATGTGGCTCACATGGCCAAGCCATCTCAGGCACCGCTGCCTCAGTAGGGTCTATAAGCTGGGGATGTTGGTCACCTCGAGGACTTCTGTGTTGGAGATACGGTCCTGCCACCTGATGCCAAGGATTCTCCGGAAGCAGCGACAATGGAATGAATTGAGACGTCGCTCTTGGCTGACATATGTTGTCCAGGCCTCGCTGCTGTAGAGCAAGATACTGAGGACACAGGCTTGATACACTTGGACTTTTGTGTTCTGTGTCAGTGTGCCATTTTCCCACACTCACTTGGCCAGTCTGGACATAGCAGTGGAAGTTTTTCCCATGCGCTTGTTGATTTCTGCATCGAGAGACAGGTTACTGGTGATAGTTGAGCTTAGGTAGGTGAACTCTTGAACCACTTCCAGAGTGTAGTTGCTGATATTGATGGATGGAGCATTTCTGACATCCTGTCCCATGATGTTCGTTTTCTTGAGGCTGATGGTTAGGCCACATTCGTTGCAGGCAGTCGCAAACCTGTCGATGAGACTCTGCAGACACTCTTCAATGTGAGATGTTAATGCAGCATTGTCAGCAAAGAGGAGTTCCCTGATGAGGACTTTCCGTACTTTGGTCTTCGCTCTTAGACAGGCAAGGTTGAACAACCTGCCACCTGATCATGTGTGGAGGAAAATTCCTTCTTCTGAAGACTTGAATGCATATGAGAGCAGCAGGGAAAAGATGATCCCAAACAGTGTGGGTGCGAACAGTTCCGGATCCAAAACGTTAACTCTGCTTCTCATTCCACAGATGCTGCCAGACCTGCTGAGTGGTTCCAGCATTTCTTGTTTTTATTACATTGGTTTAAATTGTCGACCTGGCAGAAAGTTTGAATTTACAAAAGGCGCCAACTTCAGTGTCGGAAAGAAGCGATTACTGGAAAATCTATTTAAAGTTGTTCGTAAAATATTTTCCACCAACATTTAAAAACCTTTGTTTATTCCGCTATTTTCGCCACAAATTCCTGGCGCTATTTTACGCACAGTTTTAACCTGTCATTTTTTTCCCACTTCTTATCTGTAACTGGCGGTAAAAGACTCCATTCAGCAATCCTTAAGGGACCAATAACTCAAACTTGGTGTGGAAAGGAATAAATTAGACTTTTGGTAATTCCCCTTCACACAGGGATCAGGGGGACAGTGAGAAGTCACTGAAATAGTTGCTTAAACATTTTAAATAGATCTTATTCTGTCCTGTTACTGACATGCTGGAATTAGACAGTAATCAGCCCTTTCACAGAGACTGTGGGTGGCTCTGAAAAGAGCCTTTGGTTTATTAGATGACATTTTGGCCGCTTTCCTTTTTCTGGAAGCTCTGAGCGCTGGTTTTCTTGGGTAGCAGCACGGCCTGGATATTCGGCAGCACCCCGCCCTGTGCGATGATCACTCCTCCCAGCAGCTTGTTGAGCTCCTCGTCGTTGCGGACGGCCAGCTGCAGGTGTCTGGGGATGATGCGGGTCTTCTTGTTGTCCCGGGCCGCGTTACCGGCCAGCTCTAGGATTTCAGCGGTCAGATACTCGAGCACAGCAGCCAGATAGACCGGGGCTCCCGCACCCACACGCTCTTCATAGTTACCCTTTCTCAGGAGCCTGTGAACACGACCCACCGCGAACTGCAGTCCAGCCTGGGAGGAGCGAGACTTGGCCTTGGACCGAGCTTTCCCGCTGGTCTTTCTTCCCGACATTTCCACAATCTCACAAATACTTTCACAAAGAATGGATAACTACCTCAGCATTAAGCATCCACATGGGGTAGACAGGATGGTCAAGCAGTCTGAAATGGTGCATTCAGATCACAACGCTCTCTGGAGGGGTGGGTTTAAATCCCACTTCTGACAAGTTGTGCTTTGACATGACTACAGGCATTTGGGAGCAGTGGTGAAAAACACAGAGCATGAAAGAATTTTGACAAGCAAAATCAAAACGAATTCAAAGATATTTCTTCAATACATGGGAGTAAGAGGCAACAGAGGAAAAAGTAGGGCCCATCAAAGAACTAAAAAGTAACCTATGTGTCAGGGCTGAAGATGTTGGTATGTTTGTTAATGAATACTTTACTGTCTTCACAAATGAGGGGGTGATGCAGACATTATAATTAAGGAGAAGGAGTGTGAAGCATTGGACATGATAAACTGAGGGGGAGAAGAAGTATAAATGGGATGAGCATCCTTGAAAGTGGATAAATCATCAGGGCTGGATGAAATGTACCCCAGGCTGTTAAAAGAAGCCAGTGAGGAAATAGTGGAAGGTCTGACCATCAGTTTCCTATCCCTCACTGGATACAGGTGTGATGTCAGAGGATTGGAGGTCTCTGCAATAAAAGCAAAATTGTGCAGATGCTGGAAATCTGAAATAAAAACTATTAGTGCTGGAAATACACAGCAGGTCTGGCAGCATCTGTGGAGAGAGAAGCAAAGTTAACATATCTGTTCTGATGAAAAGTCACTGACCTGAAATGTTAACTTTGCTTCTCTCTCCACAGATGCTGCCAGATCTGCTGTGTATTTGCAGTACATTTTGTTTTTATTGCTAACATTGCACCATTGTTGAAAAAGGAAGCAAGAGATAGACGGAATAATTAAAGACCAGTCAGCCTAACCTCAATAGTGGGTGAATTATTGGAATTAATTCTGAGAGACAGGATAAACTGTCACTTAGAAAGGCACAGATTAATCAAGTATCATCAGCATGGATTTGTTCAGGGAAGCTCCTGTCTGACGAACTTGATTGAATGTTTTTGAAGAAGTAACAATGAGGATTGTGAGGATAGTGCAGTTGATGTGGCCTACATGGATTTTAGCAAGACTTTTGACAAGATCCCACATGACAAACCGGTTAAAAAAAATAAAAGCACATGGGATCCAGGGGAATGTAGCAAGCTGGACATAAAATAGACTCGGTGGCAGGAAACAAGAAGGAATTGGGTACGGGTGTTTGTGCAACTCGAGGTCTGTTTCAAGTGGTGTTCCACAGGGCTCAGAACTAGGTTCCCTGCTTTTTGTGGTATAAATTAATGATTTGGACATGAATGTAGAGGGCATAATCAAGACGATTGCAGATGACAAGAAAATTGTCCGTGTTGTTGATAGGGAGGAGGATAGCTGTACACTGCAGGAAGATATCAATAGACTGGTCAGGTGGGGAGAATAGTGGCAAATGGAATTCAAATTGGACAAGGGTGAGGTGATGCATTTGGGAGGTCAAAAAAGGCAAAGGAATACACAATTAATGGGAGAACACTGAACGGTGTAGAGGAAGTGAGAGACGTTGGAGTGAATGTCCACAGATCCCTGAAGGTAGCAGGACAGGTCAATAAGGTGGTTCAGCAGGTATATGGAATCCTTTCCTTTATTAGCTGAGGTATAGAATATAAGGGTGGTCTGGGTGTCCATGTCAATAAGTCACTGAAAGCTAACATGCAGGTGCAGCAAGCAATTAGGAAAGCTAATAGTATGTTAGCCTTTATCGCAAGAGGATTTGAGTACGGGAGTCGTGAATTCTTGCTTCAATTGTACAGAAACTTGGTTAGACCACACTTGGAATACAGTTTTGGTCTCCTTACCTTGGGAAGGATATTATTGCCATGGAGGGAGTTCAACGAAGGTTCATCAGACTTCTTCCAGGGATGGTGGGACTGTTGTATGAAGAAAGGTTGGAGAAACTGGGGCTGTATTCTCTAGAGTTTCCAAGAATGGGAGGTGATCTCATTGAAACCTACAAAATACTTAAACGACAGTCAGGGTAGATGCAGCTAAGATCCCTGGTTGGGGAGTGGAGAACCAAGGGAAGGAATTTCAAAATAAGGGAGTAGCCGCTTAGGACAGAGATGAGGAGAAATTTCTTTACTCAGAGGTTTGTGAATCTTTGGAATGCTCTAACCCAGAGGGCTGTGGAAGCTCAGTCATTGAGTATGTTTAAAGCAGAGATTGACAGATTTCTAAATGCAAATGACATAAGGGAATACGAGGAAAGTGTGGGGAAAAGGGCATTGAAGTGGACGATCAGCCATGATCATATTGAATGGTGGGCAGGCTCGATGGGCTGAATGGCCGACTCCTGCTCCTATGTTCCTATGTTCCTAACTCCACATGATCAGCGAGGCACAGCCTCAGGCCGACTTGGTGGGTGGTGCAAACAGATATTACTGCTTCTGATCTTCACCAGAACAGAGAGTGGGATGGAACATTGATCATCAATCAGACTGTGAGAGAATACAACAGAATAAAACACATGGAGAGACACTGTGGAATAACAAATAGATTTGATTGGAATGTTGAATTCTGATTGGAATGGATAAAACAGCAGATTAAATTGGGATTCTCATTGATCTGGGACAGAAAAGAGAAACTGATGGAAAGAAGGGAAGAAGAAAGAAAAGAAAGGATGGAACTGTTCACTTTTTTCAGTTTTTTCACTCACCCATCAAAGCTGGATAAAAAAAGTTGCAAATTACAGAGAATTTCACCAGAAGGGGAGATTAAGTGCTGTCGAAACCTTGGATCGAAGGATGCCCCAACAGATCATCTGTTTAACTGTCTCCTCACTGGGGGATTTCAAGCAGTGAGTAATATTATTCTCTACTTTTGTTAAATGAACCCAGAACTGTCACTTGGAGTTAATATCTGTGTTCCGACTCCTGAATTATAAAATTGTGACTTTATCAATATTTTCTGGACACATTTCCTGCTGAAAGAACTAAGAACTCTTTTCTAATTTACACAATACTATATACACACTCATCAAGCCTCCGAAGTTGGCATCCTTGGTGCTGCTGTCTCTTCTCCCAAACCTCATCTCATTTGACTGTTGCATCATCACTCTGACAGTGGGAGTGATTGATCCCACTGTCTTCAGCATTAACCCTTTACATCCTTATACTACACTGTCTGTCAGAAAAAAATGGAGAGGGAACTTCCTTCATTTATCGAAAAACCAGCTGCTCCCAGTTGAAAATCAACTCAAACCCATCAGCGAGAGAGAGAGACTGTCAGAGAACTTCCTGCATCCAGTCCTGACCCTGTCACACTCAGCAGATGCTCACCCAGACCCCACTCTCATCAACACTGAACATTGTTACCGAGACACTTCAAATACTGTTGAGAAAAGGCAGGAAAGGTCAAAGTTCACAGCTGTTTTGAATAGAACAAAGTTTAATATCTCCTCACCGTTTCTCGGTAACCACATGAGACAATGGTTTTCTTATTTGGTTCCTTTGATTTTTCTTGTTCCTGACTGAGAAATATTCCAAACCTCAGATCAACCCTCCCACTTGTGTCGTGTCCCAGTTACAAGCAACACATAATGACACACACACTTTGAAACATACAACACGGTCACACTTTCCTTCAGTGAGATTAAGGTCGAGCTTTTTTTCCAGGTTGAATGCAACTTTGAACAAATTTGTATCAAAGAAGTTGCCTTTGAAATATCAGCACTGAATTTCTGTCCGAGGAGAAAGAGCCATTCCAAACTCACATCCTTCACAAAGGCTATTTTCTCCTGTGAATGAAATTCATCACGCAATTTGAATTCTCAGTTGAAGTTCACAAGACACAGACATAAATGTTGACACGGAAACTTCTCAAGCAGATTGCAAATATGAATTAAGGCTCCGCTGGGGATCGAACCCAGGATCTCCTGTTTACAAGACAGGTGCTTTAACCAACTAAGTTGCAGAGCCAGATCACAAGTGCTGCTGCAATTGAAATCTGAGGTGGTTACTATTTATTCTCATCCCACTTCTCCACAGGTCACAACAAAAATTTTAACTTTTCCCACTTACTGATACAGTCAATCATATGCTCTATTTTTCCCAGAATAGAAGACACTTAATGAACAACAAAATTATCAGTTTCTTATAGAACAAGTTTTAACTAATCATGAAGTAAAGCATAAACACACAGGTGGAAATTTTAAAAGTTCCCTTTTTACCTTAACCAACATTTAAAGTCCCTTTCTTACCTCAGCTGAACACACGCACACACACATACTGAAAAAAAAGGGATTTTTCTATACAATTCAGGGCTCTGTTAAAGACAAAAAAAAAACACTTGGACTGATTACTTGCTCATTTCTGAAGAAAATAGCAGATGAGATATGTTGTTCCAAAATTGACATGCAGTCTAATTTCCGAGTACATGTACACAGGTCACTAGGTTCTTTTAGAAGAGTTTATTTAGAGGCGGGGTTGAGAATTAATTTTAGCAGGCTTTCTTCAAAGGCAGAATATGAGACGAATTGACACAGTGAACTTCTCAGAGTCTTTTCAAGATTTGCTGCAAAACAAGGTGGGTTGCAGTCTTCTCTCATTCCTTGACACTTCTTCTGGCTAACTTTATCAGCTGCTCACTCCAGAAGGTAAAACACAATGACTGCTACAAACAAAAGCTTGCGATTTTTCTGCCCTCTTTGGTGCGCGCTGCTGCTGCCGGGCTTGTCCAATCAAGAGGCACGACTGACTTCTCTGTCCACATTTCCCCGTTCCCAGGGCTTCTGTTCTACATTTAACTTGAGTCATGACAACTTGTCAACATAGTTGTCAAATTAATACTTTCAGTGCCCTCTTGAAAAAGAACTGGTCTTACATTTATTCAGTTTGATTATAATTTCCTCAACAAAATAAAATTCACAAAAAAAAAAATCAAAGTCCCTTCCATAACATCATGTACTTTCCCTGAGCTACAGGTTATTGCAAGTCTCTCTGGCTGTGCTTTTTTCTGTTGATTTTGCACTCAGGTTCTTTCTGAATCCATGTGTTTGCAGTTCTTTGTGCGTGAGAGACATGGAGATATGCTTAAAGATTTCCCAACAAATTATTCATATCTCCATCTTTCTCCAAACTTTGTGCAAACACATTAATGTGGGAATCACACACACCAGGCCGTCAAACCTCTCCGCTAAACATTGAAAGGTGACAGTGTTTATTGTGACGGGGTTCCATTTATTCAGACACATCTGGTATAAAGGGAATAGTGATCAAGATGTGATTCACACATGTAATGTATTTGTATATTATGTTCATGAGGTAATGATGTAAATAAACACGTCCTTGCACTTTCCACACTTGGTGTACATTTTCTCTGCTGATGCCCCCTGAATATATAAGAGAAAATGGTGATGAGGATGAGATAAAAGTCCGAAAATATTGGCAGCAAACAGCAGCAGGGACTGCAGTGAACAAGATCAGCCAGCTCCTGGTGAGCTACCTGCTCAGATGGTGGAGATTTTGGGTGGATTGTGTGAAGCCTGGGCCACAGACTGTCTCCTCAGTTGAATGAGATGCCGCAGGGTCTTAGTGTGCATCCGATTCAAAGTGATATTTTGGGAAAATATGGCTACACCCAAGGGATACATGGCTCGGAACATATGAGAGGGCTCGAGAACCATTCAGTTCATATATTGAAAGAATTGAAATGTTTTTCAGAGCTAATAACATATTGGAATGTGAAGATGAAAATATAGAGGTCAAGACTCAGAATAAAGCAATTCTTGAGGGCAAGAAAGCAATTTTGCTAATGGAAATTAGCCTGGAAGTGTATGACCAGCTAACAAAGCTTCCTGCTCCTATCAAGGCAAAAGATGTGCCATTCAAAACAATCATCACCAAGTTAGAGGAACATTTCAACCCTAAGCCACTAGAGATCACGGCAAGCTAGAAATTTGGAACCAGAAAGCAGAAAAGTTGTGAAACAGTTGGTGAGTACATTGTGGCACTGAAGAATTTATCACTGCATTGCAGCTTTGGCACATTCTTAGACGGTACATTATGAGACAGATTTGTGCTTATATTGGTGAATGAGAAAAGACACTAAACACACAAAATCCTACATTTGAGTTAGCGTGTCAGATTGCTCTTTCGATGGAGATAGCATCAAAGAATGCTCGGGAATTTCATCCTGTGCCAGTGATAGTAACACACTTCAGGGGAGCTTAAAAAAAAACTGGAAAATGGGCTTTCACATGGCAGATAAAATTTACACAGAGAATTGTGAAGAGATACAATTTGGGAGGAAGAATAAGGAGAGGCCATATAAATGAAATGGTACAATTCTAAAGTGGGTGCAAGAACAAAGTGACAATGTACACCAATCTTAGAAGGTTTGAAAAGGCTTCAAAGAGCAAACAGGACACTTGGCTTTATTAATAGAGGCATAGAGTAAAAGTAAATAAGTTATGATAAACCTTTATAAAATACTGGGTCTGAATGGCCTACTCCTGTACCTCCACAGAAAGCTTCCATTCCAGGTTTACACACACTTGTCAGGATCATTCTCCATAGATCCCACCACTCCATGCAAGGATATCTCCCTCACGATCAGATCACAGGTCCTTAGTCCTACCACATCCAGTCATGAATGGAGGTGGACAGATGAGATGAGGAAGCTCGAAAAACATCCCCATCCTCAATGACTCAAAAACAAGAAATGCTGGATTCACTCAGCAGGTCTGGCAGCATCTGTGGAAAGAGAAGCAGAGTTAACGTTTCGGGTCAGTGACCCTTCTTCGGAACTGACAAATATTAGAAAAGTCACAGATTATAAACAAGTGAGGTGGGGGTTGGGCAAGAGATAACAAAGGAGAAGGTGCAGATTGGACCAGGCCACATAGCTGACCAAAAGGTCACGGAGCAAAGGCAAACAATATGTTAATGGTGTGTTGAAAGACAAAGCATTAGTACAGATTAGGTGTGAATATACTGAATAATGAACATCAGCAAGTGCAAACCTGAAGAAAAACACCCTACGTCAATGACGCCCGACGTCATTTTGACAATTTCCAGTTTCCTGGTCCCAACCGCCTCCTCTTCACTATGGACGTCCAATCGCTCTACACCTCCATCCCCCTCCAGGATGGTTTGAGGGCTCTCCGCTTCTTCCTGGAACAGAGGCCCAACCAGTCCCCATCCACCAACACCCTCCTCCGCCTGGCTGAACTTGTTCTCACATTGAACAACTTCTCCTTCAACTCCATGCATTTCCTTCAAGTAAAAGGTGTCGCTATGGGTACCCGCATGGGTCCTAGTTATGCCTGTCTTTTTGTGGGATATGTCGAGCATTCTTTGTTCAGTCCTACTCAGGCCCCCTCCCCCAACTCTTTTTCCGGTACATTGATGACTGTATCGGTGCCGTTTCCTGCTCCCGCCCCGAACTAGAAAACTTTATCAACTTTGCTTCCAATTTCCACCCTTCTCTCACCTTTACATGGTCCATCTCTGACACTTCCCTTCCCTTCCTCGACTTCTCTGTCTCCATCTCTGAGGATAGGTTGTCTACCAATATCCATTATAAGCCCACTGACTCCCACAGCTACCTCGACTACACTTCTTCACACCCTACCTCCTGTAAGGACTCCATTCCATTCTCCCAGTTTCTCCGTCTCTGACGCATCTGCTCTGATGATGCTATCTTCCATGACGGTGCTTCTGATATGACCTCCTTTTTCCTCAACCGAGGATTTCCCCCCACTGTGGTTGACAGGGCCCTCAACCGTGTCCGACCCATTCCCCGCACCTCTACCCTCACCCCTTCCCCTCGGTCCCAGAACCGTGACAGGGTTCCCCTTGTCCTCACTTTTCATCCCACCAGCCTCCATATCCAAAGGATCATCCTCCGCCATTTTCGCCACCTCCAGCGTGATGCCACGACCAGTCGCATCTTCCCCTCCCTTCCCCTGTCAGAATTCCGAAGGGATCGTTCCCTCCGCGACACCCTGGTCCACTCCTCCATTACCCCCACCACCTCGTCCCCGTCCCAGGGCACCTTCCCTTGCAATCGCAGGAGGTGTAATACCTGCCCATTTACCTCCTCTCTCCTCACTATCCCAGGCCCCAAACACTCCTTTCAGGTGAAGCAGCGATTTACTTGTACTTCTTTCAATGTAGTATACTGTATTCGCTGCTCACAGTGTGGTCTCCTCTACATTGGGGAGACCAAGCGCAGACTGGGTGACCGCTTTGCGGAACATCTCCGCTCAGTCCGCAAGCAGGACCCTGAGCTTCCGGTTGCTTGCCATTTCAACACTCCCCCCTGCTCTCATGCTCACATCTCTGTCCTGGGATTGCTGCAGTGTTCCAGGGAACATCAACGCAAGCTCGAGGAACAGCATCTCATCTACCGATTAGGCACACTACAGCCTGCCGGACTGAACATTGAGTTCAATAATTTCAGAGCATGACTTTCATTTTTAGTCATTTTTAGTTATTTTTTCTTCCTTTTTTTTTGCATTCCTTTTTACATTTTTTACAATCTTTTTTTGCATTTATTTCATTTCATCTTAGTTTGTTCAGTTTGCCTACCCACTGTTTTTTTCAGGTTGTTTTTCTTCAGGTTTGCACTTGCTGATGTTCATTATTCAGTATATTCACACCTAATCTGTACTAATGCTTTGTCTTTCAACACACCATCAACATATTGTTTGCCTTTGCTCCGTGACCTTTTGGTCAGCTATGTGGCCTGGTCCAATCTGCACCTTCTCCTTTGTTATCTCTTGCCCAACCCCCACCTCACTTGTTTATAATCTGTGACTTTTCTAATATTTGTCAGTTCCGAAGAAGGGTCACTGACCCGAAACGTTAACTCTGCTTCTCTTTCCACAGATGCTGCCAGACCTGCTGAGTGAATCCAGCATTTCTTGTTTTTGTTTCAGATTTCCAGCATCCGCAGTATTTTGCTTTTATCCCATCCTCAATGATGTTGGAGCCAAAGCTGAAGCATTTCTAACAATATTCTGTCAGAAATTGCTCAGTGGATGATTCATCTCGGTCTCCTGAGGTCCCCAGCATCACAGTTTCCAGTCTTCAGCCAATTCGATTCATTCCACATGATGGTAAGAAACAGATGAAGGCACTCGATACAGCAAAGACTATGGGCCCTAACAACATTCCGGCTCTAGTACTGAAGACTTGTGCTCCAGAACTAGCTGCACTCTCAGCCAAGCTGTTCCAGTAGAGCTACAACACAGGCATCTACTCGACAATGTGGAAAATTGCCCAAGTGTGCCCTCTCCATAAAAAAAAATCAGGACAAATGCAATCTGACCAATTACCACCCCATCAGTCTACTATCAATCATCAGCAAAGTGATGGAAGATGTCATCAACAGTGCGATCAAGCACCACACACTTGGCAATAATCTGCTCATCGATGCTCAGTTTAGGTTCTGCCAGGGTCTCTCGGCTCCAAGCAAATACTAGCAGGTAGACTATAATATGGGAAAATGTGAGGTTATCCACTTTGGGAGGAAGAATGGAAAAGCAAAATATTACTTAAATTGCAAGAGACTACAGAATGCTACGGTGCAGAAGGATCTGGGTGTCCTTGTACATGAATCACTAAAAGTTGGCATGCAGGTAGAGCAAATAATTAGGAAGGCAAATGGAATGTTACCTTTTATTTCAAGGGGAATGGAGGACAAAAGTAGAGAAGTCTTGCTGCAAATGTACAGGGGTGTTGGTGAATACACACCTGGAGTACCGTGTACAGTTTTGGTTTCCTTATTTAAGGAGGGATATCCTTGCAGTGGAGGCAGTTCAGAGAAGGTTCACTGGATTGATTCCTGTGATGAAGGGGTTGTCTTATGAGGAGAGTTGAGCAGGCTGGACCTGTACTCATTGGAACTGAGAAAAAATGATAGGTGATCGTATTGAAACATATAAGATTCTGAGGGGGCTTGACGGGGTAGATGCTGAGAGGATGTTTCCCCTCATGGTGGAATCTAGAACTCAGGGACACGGTTTCAGAATTAGGGGTTTTCCATTTAAGAAGGAAATGAGGCGGAATTTCTTCTCTCAGAGATTCATTAATCTTTGGAATTCTCTAGCGCAGAGAACAATGGAGGCTGGATCATTGAATGTCTTCAAGACTGAGTTCGACAGACTTTTATCTACCAGGAAGTCAAGGGTTATGGGGAGCAGGAAGAAAGTGGGAGTGAGGCCATGATCAGGTCAGCCATGATCCTATTGAATGGCGGAGCAGGCTCGAGGGGCAAAATGGCCTACTCCTGCTACTATTTCTTCTGTTCTTCTGTTCTTATAACCACATTGCAGATTGGTTCAAACAGAGACGAATGAGTGGAATTCCAGAGGAGAGGTGAGAGTGATTGCCCTTGAGTGAGTGTGGCATCAAGGATCCCTAGCAAAATTGAAGTCAATTGGAATCGGGGGAAAACTCTCCACTTGGTGGAGTCGCACCTCGCACAAAGCAAGATGGTTGTGGTTAGTGGAGGCCAATCATCTCAGCCCAGGACATTGCCTCAGGAGTTTCTCAGGGTAGTGTCCTAGGTCCAGACGTCCTCAGCTGTTTCATTGTTGACTCAGAAGAGTCAGAAGCGGGAATGTTCCCTGCTGATTCACAATTCCTCAGATACTGAAGCAGTCTGTGCCCACAAGCAGCAAGACCGATACAACGTTCAGGCTTCAGCTGATAAGTGACAAGCAACCTTCTGGCCACACAAGTGCTAAGCAGTGAACATCTCCAATGAGAGAAAATCAAACCATCCACCTTTTGATATTCAGCAGCATTACCATCGCTGAATCCCTCACCATAAACATCTTGGGGGTTACCATTGACCAGAAACTAAACTAGACCAGTCACATCTATGCTGCGGCCATCAGTGTAGGTCAGAGATTGGGAATTCTGCAGCAAGTATCTCACCTCCTGATACACCAAAACCTGTCCACTATCTACAAGGCACAAGTCAGGAGTGTGATGGAATACACCTCACTCAACAACACTCAAGAAGCTCAACACCATCCAGGACAAAGCATCCCACTTGATCAGAACCTAACCCACCACCTTAAACATTCACTTCCTCCACCACCAGTACACAGTGGCTGCAGTGTGTACCATCTCCATATGAACTGCAGTAACTTGCCAAGTATCCTTCAACAGCACCTTCCAAGCCCGTGACCGCTACCACCTCGAAGGACAAGGGCAGCAGATGCATGGGAACTCACTATCTGCAGTTTCCCCTCCAAGTCACTCACCATCCGGACATGGAACTATATCGCCATTTCTTCGCTATTGTTGGGTCACAATCCTGGAACTCCCTCCCCAATAGCACGGTGGGTGTTCCTACACCATATGGACTGCAGTGGTTCCAGAAGGCAGCTCACCACTACATTCTCAAGGGCAATTAGGGATGGGTAATAAATGCTAGACTTATCAGCGATACTCGCGCCCAAGAATGAATAAAAACCAAATCACTCTCCAAAGATTCCCCACAATTCAGGCTTGGACATTTACTTCAGGAGCACAGAGCTTTATATAACTACAACATAAGTTCCAATCTTCAGATTCCATTAGCCTTTCACATTATTTTCTACCAATCCACTAGCTTTTAGTGATTCAGCACTCGGGTCTCTGCTTCTCCAGTTTCTAACATCTCACCCCTTATAAAAAACACTCTGATCTATCTTTCGTAGGTCCTAGATGACCCCTCATTTTAAACTCCATCTGTCAAAGCATTGCTCACTCACTTTATCAAGAAGATTTGAAAATAAATTTCTTGCCAAAGGATAATGTTCTGCTCCCGCTCCCTCGCCGTTTGCTTTTCCCGTTAGTCTTTCATTTGGTGTAAATCCAGAGAAAGTAAAGATGGAAGGAAGGGAGGGAGGGAAAAATCTTCCTCCTTTTCGTGATCCCAATTTGATCTTCATTCCAGTCCAATTTGGTGAAGAATTCCAATTGTCTGTCTCAATTTTAATAAAGTATAAACAATTCTGGAATCACCTTCTAGATATTTAGTTCAGAGATGCAGCACTGAAACAGGCCCTTCGGCCCACCGAGTCTGTGCCGACCATCAACCACCCATTTAGACTAATCCGACACCAATCCCATATTCCTACCACATCCCCACCTGTTCCTATATTTCTCTGCCACCTACCTACACTAGGGGCAATTTATAATGGTCAATTAACCTATCAACCTGCAAGTCTTTGGCATGTGGGAGGAAACCAGAACCCCAAGAGAAAACACACGCAGACACAGGGAGAACTTGCAAACTCCACACAGTCAGTCCCCGGAATTGAACCCAGGTCGCTGGAGTTGTGAGGCTGCAGTGCTAACCACTGCGCCGCCAAGATATTGACAAGAACAGGTTTCCAGGCTGACTTAACACAGAATTTCCAGCCCCCCCCTGGAAACAACAATGCACGAGACAGTTCATAAACTAACAACAAGGATGGGATTTGAACCCACACGCGCAAAGCACAATAGATTAACAATCCATCATGTTAACCTCTCCGCCACCTTGTCAACTGTTTTGGTGTGATGGTCACCTTCATCTCAGATCCTGACTGTGCATCCAGATGTGCAATGATGGAAATGTAGCTTCTGTAAGTAAATGAAATTTCCATCACATCAGGTCATGGCCTGTTGGGAATGGAGCGGTGTGAAACATTCCAGACCATGTCCAACACGTTTCTACTCAGTGTGAAAACCCACCACGGAAAGACTGGAACATACAAACATTTGATCACACCATGATCAACATCACTCAGACACCTGAACCATTAGGTCACTGACGAAGTCATGATGACTTCTAATTTCTCATGAAATGACAACTGAACTGACTGGAAGAATTGCTTTAACTCCACATGATCAGAGAGACACAGCCTCAGCCGACTTGTCAGGTGGTGTAAACAGATATTACTGCTTCTGATCTTCACCAGAACAGAGAGTGAGATGTAACATTGATCATCAAACAGACTGTGAGAGAATACAACAGAATAAAACACATGGAGAGACACTGTGGAAAAACAAATAAATTTGACTGGAATGTTGAATTTTAATTGGAATGGATAAAACACCAGAAACAACTGATTAAATTGGGATTCTCATCATCATATTGATCTGGGACAGAAAAGAAAAACTGATGGAAAGAAGGGAAGAAGGAAGAAAAGAAAGGATGGAACTGTTTACTTTTTTCAGTTTTTTCACTTGCCCATCAAGGCTGGATAAAAAAGTTGCAAATAACAGAGAATTTCACCAAAAAGGGAGATTAAATGCTGCCGAAACCTTGGATTGAAGGATGCCCCAACAGATCACCTGTTTAACTGTCTCCTCACTGGGGGATTTCAATCAGTGAGCAATATTATTCACTACTTTTTTTGTGAAATAAACCCAGAACTGTCACTTGGAATTAATATCTGTGTTCCGACTCCTGAATAATAAAATTGTGAGTTTCTCGATATTTTCGGGACACATTTCCTGCTGAAAGAACTAAGAACTCTTTTCTAATTTACACAATACTATATACACACTCATCAAGCCTCCTAAGCTGGCATCCTTGGTGCTGCTCTCTCTTCTCCCAAACCTCATCTCATGTGACTGTTACATCATCACTCTGACAGTGGGAGAGGTTGATCCCACTGTCTTCAGCATTAACCCTTTACATTCTTATGCCACACTGTCTGTCCAAAAAATGGTTAGAGAACTTCCTTCATTTATCGAAACACCAACAGCTGCCAGTTGTAAATCAACTCAAACCCATCAGAGAGAGAGAGAGAGAGACTGTCAGAGAACTTCCTGCATCCAGTCCTGACCCTATCACACACAGCAGCTGCTCACCCAGACCCCACTCTCATCAACACTGAATACTGTTACCGAGACCCTTCAAATAATGTTTATAAAAGGCGGAAACATTCAAAGTTCATCGCAGCTGGACTGAATGGAACAAAGTTTAATATCTTTTCACCGTCACTCGGTGACCACATGAGAGACAGTCCTTAAATCAGTCGCATAAATTATCAGCTGTAAGAATGTTTGTCATTGGGTTGAATAATTTCTGTGTGAGAAATATTCCAGCATCATAAACCAGGGGAACGTGCTGACTGAGCTGTGTCTTCATCTCTTCTGGTCAGTCGGACAGTTCACCCTTCATTCTGCTCTGATTCGCTTTCCCCAAACGGATCTTCAGATTCTCAAATCGTCATAGAGTCGTCCAGCATAGAAACAGGTCCTTCGGCCCACCGCATCCATGTCGACCATAATGCCTATCTATACTAATCCCACCTGCCTGCATTAATTCCATATCCCTCTCTGCCTTGCTCATTCAAGTACCTGTCCAGATGCCTCTTAATTGTCACTACTGTTCCTGCCTCCACCACCTCCTCAGGCAGCTCATTCCAGATACCCACGATTCTTTATGTGAAAAATTTACCCCTTTGATCCCCTTTAAACCTCCTCCCTCTCACCTTAAATCTATGCCCTCTAATTTTAGTCACCCCTCCCATGGGAAACAGACTCTGGCTATCTATGCTATCTTGCCTTTCATAATTTTATATACCTCTATCATGTCTCCTCTCAGCCTCCTTCGCTCCAGGGAAAACAGACCCAGCCTGTCCAATCTCTCATGATAACTCATGCCCTCCAAACCAGGCAACATCCTTGTGAATCTTTTCTGCACCCTTTCTAGCTTAATCACATCTTTCCTGTAATGCGGCAAACAGAACTGCACACAGTACTCCAAATATGGCCTTACCAACGTTATGTATAACTGTAACATGACGTCCTAACACTTGTACTCAATGCCTCGGCTGATGAAGGCAAGCATGCCATACGCCCTCTTCACCACCCTGTCTACCTGTGTTGCCACTTTCAGGGAACTATGTACTTGCACACCAAGGTCTCTCTGCTCAACAACACTCCCCAGAGCCCTGCCATTCACTGTATATGTCCTGCCCTGGCTTAACTTCACAAAATGCATCACTTCACACTTGTCTGCATTAAATTCCATTTGCCAAGCCCTTGTCCACTTTCCCAGTTGATCTATATCCTGTTGTAACCTTAGACAACCTTCTTCACTGTCCACTATACCACCAATTTTGGTGTCTTCTGCAAACTTACTAATCATGCCCCTGACATTCACATCCAAGTCATTCATGTATATGAAAAACAACAAGGGGTCCAGCACCGATCCCTGCGGCACACCACTGGTCACCGGCCTCCAATCTGAAAAACAACCCTCCACTACCACCCTCTGCCTCCTATCACCAAGCCAATTTTGCATCCAATTTGCGAGCTCATCCTGGATCCCATTTGTTCGAACCTTCTAGACCAGCCTACCAAGTGGGACCTTGTCAAAGGCCTTGCTAAAGTCCATGTGGACAACATCCATCGCCCTGCCCTCGTCAATCCTCTTGGTCACTTCCTTGAAAAACTCAATCAAATTCGTGAGACATGATTTCCCACGCACAAAGCCATGCTGACTATCGCTAATCAGACCATGCCTTTCCAGAAGCATATAAATTCTGTCTCTCAGAATCCCTTCCAATAACCTTCCCACCACTGATGTAAGACTCACCGGCCTGTCGTTTCCTAGCTTATCCCTTCTGCCCTTCTTAATAAAGGCACAACATTAGCTATCCTCCAGTCTTCCGGTACCTCACCCGTAGCTAACGATGACACAAAAATCTCTGCCAGGGCCCCAGCAATCTCCTCCCTTTCTTCCCATAGCATCCTAGGATACACCTGGTCAGGCCCTGGGGATTTATCCACCTTAATGCACTTCAAAACCTCCAACACCTCATCCTTTGTAATGTTGATATGCTCCAGGATATCAGTGTTCCTTCCCTTGAACTCACTAGCTTCCATGACCTCCTCCACGGTAAATACGGATAAGAAATATTCATTTAAGACCTCGCCCATTTCCCGTGGCTCCACACATAGATTGCCACACTGATCCTTAAGGGGACCTACTCTCTCCCTAGCTACCCTTTTACTCTTAATATACTTATAGAATCTTTTAGGATTCTCCTTTATCTTATGTGCCAGGGAAATCCCATGGCCCCTTTTCGCCCACCTAATTTCCTTCTTAAGTGTAGTCTCCCTATACTCCTCGAGTGAGTCGCCCGATCCCAGCTGCCTATACCTGACATATGCCTCCTTCTTGGTCCTGACCAGACCTCAATATCCCTCGTCAACCAAGGTTCCCTAAACTTGTCAGCTTGCCCTTCCATCTAACAGGAGCATGCCTGCCCTGAACTCTTCCTATCTCATTTTTAAAAGCCTCCCACTTACCTGCAAACAGCCTCTCCCATTCAACTGTTGAGAGTTCCTGTCTGATGCCATCGAAATTAGCCTTCCCCCAATTTAGGACTTCAACCTGAGGACCAGTCCTATCCTTTTCCAGAACTATCTTGAAGCTAATAGAGTTATGGTCACTGGTCCCAAAGTGCTCCCCCACTGGCACATCAACCACCTGCCCATCCTCATTTCCTAAGGGGAGGTCGAGTGTAGCCCCTTCTCTAGTAGGACCATCCATATACTGCTTCAGAAAACTATCCTGGACACATTTAACAAATTCTTCCCCATCTGATCCCTGAGCACTAAGGCAGTCCCAGTCAATGTTAGGGAAGTTAAAATCACCTACTATTACAACCCTATAATTCCTACACCTATCTGTGATTTCCCTACATATATGCTCCTCCACTTCCCTCTGACTATTGGGGGGCCTATAGTATAATCCCATCAAAGTGATCACCCTTTTCTTATTTCTAACTTCTACCCACAGGTCCTCGCTAGACATTCCCCCCCGGATATCCTCTCTATGTACTGCTGTGATGTCCTCCCTAATCAATAGTGCAACTCTCCCTCCTCTCTTACCTCCACCTCTGGCACGTCGAAAGCTTTGGTACCCCAGAACATTGAGCTGCCAGTCCTGCCCATCCCTCAACCACGTTTCCGTAATAGCTACAATATCACAATCCCATGTACCGATCCTTGCTCTGAGTTCATTTGCCTTACCTGTAAGGCTTCTTGCATTAAAGTAAATGCAGTTTAGCCTACCAGACCTTCCACGCTCCCTGTCCTGCCCCTGCCCAGTCTGCCTACTGGAGTTGCTTGCTTTAACCTCTACATTTGCCACAACCATCTCATCTGAGAGATTACTACTTTAGATCCCACCCCCTGCAAGACTAGTTTAAACCCTCCTGATTAGTACTAGCAAACCTCTCTGCAAGGATATTGGTCCCCCTCCAGTTCAGATGCAACCCATCCTTCTTCTACAGGTCACCTCTGCACCAGAAGAGATCCCAATAATCCAAGTAGCTGAAGCCCTCCCGCCTTCGCCATTCTTCAGCAACGCATTCATTTGCCTTATCCTCCTATTCCTACCCTCACTATCACGTGGAATAATCCTGAGATTACAACCCTAGAGGTCCTGCTTTTTAACCTTCTGCCTAACTCCCTATATTCACTTTGCAGGACCTCATCTCACTTCCTGCCTATGTCGTTAGTACCAATATGGACCACGAACTCTGGCTGCTCACCTTCCCCTTTCAGAATGTCCTGCAGCCGCTCCGAGACATCCTTGACCACAGCACCAGGGTGGCAACATACCATCCTGGAGTCTCGTTTGTGGCCACAGAAACGCCAATCTGCACCCATTACTATAGAATCCCCATCAGTATAGCTCTTGCAACACTTTTCCTCCGTGGTGCCACAAACTTGGCTGTTGCTGCTTTCCCCTGGGAGGTCATCCCTCCGCAACAGTATCCAAAGCGGTATATCTGTTTGAGAGGGGGATGGCCACAGGGGACTCCTGCACCATCTGCTACTCTGTCTGTTGGTCACCCATCTCTTTTCTGCCTGTGCAGCCATTACCTGCATTGTGACCACCTCACTAAACATGCTATCCACAACGTCCTCAGCATCGCGGATGCTCCACAGTAAATCCACCTGCAGCTCCAGTTCCGTAATGCGGGTAGCCACTAGCTGCAGCTGGATACACTTCCTGCAGACATGGTCAGCAGGGACACTGGAAGCGTCCCTGATTTCCCTCAAAGCGCAGGAGGAGCATATCACGGGGCTGAGCTCTCCTGTCATGACTTACCCTTAGGTTAATTAGTTACTACCTTCATTAAAAAATACTAATTATACTAGGGTAATTGTTCTTTCCACTACAATCTAAAGTCCTGAAAAAAAGAACACTTTAGTAGTACTCACCTTATCACCAGAGGTTTTTTTCCAACAAAAAAAAACAACTTTCCCCTTATTTTTTAAGATATTCAAACAGCTGCTACTTACCAACCAATCGGCTTGCAGCTCTCCTCTGATGTCACTGTTTGCATTTTTTGTTCAATATTCCGGCGCATTGGAAGAGGTTTGACTGCTCTCCGCTCCCAGAAGGTAAGAGACTGGGCCTCGATCCTCGGGGTCAATTTACAGGCTCCGCTCCCGGTGTTCCCCCCACAGGTCCGCTCTGCTCCTCGCCTCTCCACTCTTGGAAGGTAAGAGCAAATCTGGACACTGGGTTTTCTCATATAGTTCCTTTCGATTTTTCTTGCTCCTGAATGATAATATATTCCAACCTTGGATCAACCTTGCGTTGTGTCCCAGTCTCGGTTAAAAGTGACACATAACGGCACCAACACTCTGAAACATACAACATGGTCACACTCTGCTTCAGTGAGATTAATGCTGAAGCAGTTTCCATGTCGAATGCGATTGTGAACAAATTTCTTTCGAGGAAATTGTGGGTGATTGAGTATTTGCGCTGAATTTCTGTGCAAGAAGCGACAGTTTCAAACAGCCATTCCCAAATCACTTCCTTCACAAAGACAAAAACTGTGCTGTCTTAACGTGTGACTCAACTTCACAAACAAATCTG